>NC_042617.1:263870147-264179510 GCF_901001135.1 Rhinatrema bivittatum | reverse complement strand
CAAGCGGCCGAGGTGGTGGACGTAGATGCTTGATGCCCTTCAAGCACCAATCACATCCGGGTGGCCCACTCAGTAATGACCTACTACCTGAGCCAGGAGAGAGCCGAGAAGGAAGACGACCTACTTGGAGAAGAGAGGACTAACTAGATCGGGGCGGAGCGCGCTGAGACACCCGACGCCACATAAACAGATTCAAAACGATCCAGATACGCGTGAACGCCAGGAAAATCGAATGTTTCTGGCCCCGCAGCAATGGTGGAGATGACCTTCTCCTAGGAGCCCGTGCGTCTTAGGTGTCGCCATTCAAAGAACCAGGCTGCGAAACAGAAGAGGGCGGCATGGTCGAAAAATACAGGTCCTTGACGGAGGAGCCGAGGAAGATGGCATAGCCGCAGAGATCCATCCGGCGCAAGGTTGAAAAAAAAAAAACACGAAACTACGGCCTGCGTGGCCACTCTGGTGCTACCAGGACCACGGGACCACGCTGGAGTCCTATTCTTCTGAGAACTTTCCCAAGCAGGGGCCACGGGGGGGGGGGGGGGGGGGGGGGAACACGTACAGAAGGGCGTCCGCCGACCAAGGAAGAGCCAGAATATCTACGCCCTCTGAGCCGTGTCCCCTCTAGCAGCGGAAGAACCAATTTGCATTGCCAAGGCAAAAGGTCGCCATGAGGTCCAGATGGGAGGGGACCACCTGTCGACGATGAGATTCATAGCTGTGTCAGAAAGTACCCACTCCCCCGGATCGAGCGACTGCCGACTGAGAAAAGCGGTCTGAACAGTCCCCTTGCCCGCGATGCAGGAGGCCGCCAGGCACTGTAGATGTTGATCTGCCCCGGCAAAGAGACGGCTGGTGTCCAGGGCCATCAGCAGACTGTGGGCGCCTCCTTGGCGATTGACGTAAGCCACTGTGGTGGAGTTGGCGGACAAGACCCGTATCGCCTTGTCGTGGATGAGGGGGAGAAACTCCAGAAGAGCTAGAAACATCTCCCGAGCCGCCAATCATAGGACGTGCCAGCAAGGCTGAGCTGCTGGCCAGATCCCCTGTACATACGGGGAGAGGCAGACCGCACCCCAGCCCGAGAGACTGGCATCCATGGTTACTATCTTCCTGTGAGGGAGTTGGAGTGGAATTCCCTGTAGCAAAATAGGAAGGGAAAACCACCACTGCAAGGCGGCGACGGTAGAGCCCAAAAACGGGAGGACAGTGTGATACCGCGCCGCCACTGGCTGCCAGCGGGACAGGAAAGCTGTCTGGAACGGGTGCATAGGAGCAAGAGCCCACGGGCCGAGGTCGATGGCAGGAGCCAAGGAGTCCGAGACCGACAGGTAGGAACAAGCCGTCAGCGTAGGCAGCAAGACACGATTCTGAATCTGGTCGATCAACATGAGAGCCCGCGCGCGAGGCAAGAGGACCTTGCCCACCCGGGTGTCAAGGTGGGCTCCCAGGAACCCGAACTCCTGGGAGGGGTGACGGTTGCCCTTGGAGAATCCAGCACGCCCCCGAGAGATGCGAGAAGAGCTAACACGCGATCCACCGCCGGCCGGCAAGGAGCCAGATGTCCAGGTAGGGGAGAACAAGGATACCTTCTCAGCGAAGAGCCGTTGGCACCACCACCATGACGTCGGCGGAGGTGCGAGGAGCCGTCGTGAGATCAAAAGGAAGGACCCTGAACTGAGAGTCTCTGCGGAGGATGTGAACGCGAAGAGACTACCGTAGCCGTGATGTATCTGAAAATGGGAAGACGCCGCAGTCAAAGCGAGTGAGGTGAGGGACTCTCCGGGGCGAAAACGGCACGAGGACCGCTTGCAAAGGTTCCATGTGAAAAAAGTGGGATCATAAAAATCCAGTTGATTTGTTTAAGGTCGAAGATTGGATGAAGACCCGTCCTGTTGGAGAACGGTGAAGTAAATAGAAAACTGGTCTGCGGCAAGTACGCTGGTAGGAACCAGGATCACCGCACCCAGACACAGAAACTTGGCGGGGGTGTGCTCCACCGCTTGTCACTGGGACCGACCTCACAGGGAAAATAGAAAAAAAAAGGATCCCGAGAATCTCGAGAGAGCGAAAGCGCACCCGACTCTGAGAACGTCAAAGACCCACTGGTCTGACATGATTGTGAGCCATTCGACGAAGAAAAACAGGGAAAAGCGACCGCCTAGGAAGGGGCCGAGGAACGAGTCCAGCGAACTGCATCGTGTGGCAGGCGTAAGGATGGAGCGCGTAGGCTGGCCCCTGCAAAAGGGACAGCGCCCATGAGAAGGCTGCGACCAAGACGGAAAACCCCCCCGGAGGAGTCCCACTGCTCGCATGGGGTATACCGTCTCCGGCCCCAAAAACGTGTACGAGAGGAATGGGATTAATTCGGACGGTCCTCCTGAAGCTTATAGACAGTTTCGTCTCCTAAAAAATCCATAGCTTCTCAAGGTCTTTGCCAAAGAGCAGCTTACCTCTGAACGGCAATGTGCCCCACCGGGCTTTGGAGGACGGATTGATCGACCAATGGTGCGGCCAGAGGAGTCATTTGGCGGACATCGCCGAGGCCATCAACGTTGTATAGACGCGGAGAAGGTCGTGTGAGCAGCCACTGCCCACGGGAGGTCCCGTGTGCAGAGCAACTGTTAAACTCACCTGAGACCTGCCCGCAGCATGAAACTTCTGCAAAGAGCCGCACGCACCACCAGCACATCAAAAATGCGCTGCACATGAGCCTCGAGCATGCGGACCTGGGCGGCTTGGAAGTCGGAAAAACCTCCTGCATCGTGCCCGCAAAGGTAGTCCTTGGAGGGATTATAATGTCTTTTTTTTTTTTAATCTAAGCATACTTCCGGGAGGGGGAGCTTGTCCAGGGCACGGCCCGCCTGCTATTCCCGCTGGCACAACAACTGGTGCGGGGGAGGAAAGGGGAAGGCGCTTGCCGGATCCCTGATTCCCGCCAGGATCAGGTCCATATCCGTGGGCAAAGAGGCCGTAAGGGTGTCCATAAGACCCTGGGGTCGTCCCTCTCTAGGGGTGGAAGGGTATCTTTCGCATCTGGATTGGCGGCAGGATCCGGGGATTCCAGGGGAGACCCCCGGGACCACCCGTGCCCCAAGGAACCCCGGGGGGCACCGCAGCTGTCCTAAACGTCAACGGCGCGGAGCGGGAAATTTTTTTGTTGTTGTTGGGGGGGGGTCAAGGGGGGGACCTTCGCCCTCCTCCTGTAGGTTAGCCAAAGAGGATCTGCGCAGGAGGAGGGCACAAACAGCGAGAAAACAAGCCTTAGAAGTCCCGGAAGGGGGAAGGGGAGGACAGAGAAACCATCCCAGGGGGCCGCGGGGCACAAATCGGGGAGTAGCTGCAAAAGAAATTGGCCCCCCCAGCCCCAG
This sequence comes from Rhinatrema bivittatum, assembly GCF_901001135.1. Taxonomy (NCBI): domain Eukaryota; kingdom Metazoa; phylum Chordata; class Amphibia; order Gymnophiona; family Rhinatrematidae; genus Rhinatrema; species Rhinatrema bivittatum. The sequence continues at coordinate 264,176,142 of NC_042617.1, read as the reverse complement.
GGAGCTCCGAAAACGGAGCCGATAAAAAATCCAATATGGCCGCCGTTCCCGGGCTTTCCAGACCCGGGAACGGCCTGGCCAAGCTTTAGGGAGTCGATCCTCGGGCTAAATTTGCCTTCCCTGCCAAGGAGAGACCTTCTCCACCCGGCAGGGAGGCAGAGAAGAGGCCCCTTCGCAAAAAATTCGAAGGGGGCTGGCAGAGAAGAGGCAGGTTGCCTGCCATGGCAAAGAGAGAATCGCTCTGAAGAAAAAAAGCTGCAAAGAAAAAGTTTGAGTGATAGCCTGGAGGCCCGGAGTGAAGCAGGGGGGGATCCTGCTGACTCCTGCCTGTCTGGCTGCCGGTTCAAGCCCAGGTGAGGAACAAAAAAAATAATATTGGTCTTCTGCTGTAGGTAAGTAATAAAAGTACCGTATTTTCCGGCATATAAGACGACTGGGCGTATAAGACGACCCCCCCCTTTTTTATACATATTTTTAAGAAAAAAAATAATTTTACACTCAAACAGGAGCAACCCTATCTATGAAAAGGCAACACTACAAATACCGTATATCAGGCCCTAAAAACCAATATACCTCTTATTAGGAAAACAGAACTAGCAAGCAGCTATAGATCCCCACACATAAATAATTGTAAAACTATACTAATAAGAAGAATAAATGTTTCAAAACAGCCTTGAACAGAATAACATCCAACAATTAAAAACTCATAAAAACTATTAAACATTCTCCAAACACCAATAAAATATTTCAAAAAAGCAGACATCACATAATATTAAATAATTAAAATGGCAGTCAATCAAGAAAAATAAACTTAAAAAGCCACCTTTCCTTACCCCCTCCAGCAGCTCTCCTATTCCTCTTCCTCTTCCTTAGGGCCCATGTCTCTCACACACACACACCATACCAGTCATGCCCCCATGACCAGTTTCTGTCTCTCACACACCAATCATTTCCCAAACAGTCTTTGACACACACACCAGACACCTTCCTGAACAGTTTCTCTCATGCCATACACACACACAGGCTTCCCACTCCCGTGTTCTGCTTACCGTACATATACGGGCTTCTCACTCTCATAATCACTTTCTCTGTCTCACACACACCAGTCTCTCTCTCTCATTTCCATGCTCACTCTCCACGTGCACAGGCTTCTCATTCCCTGAATCACATTCTTTCTCTCACATTCACACACACCAGTCTCTTTCTCTCACACACACCGTCACCTTATCAACCAGTCTCTCTCTCATGCATGCGCACACACACACACACAGCCAGCCCTCCCGCTCCCATGCTCTCTCTCACATAATCAGGCTTCTTACTCCCATGCTCTCACATACCCAGATTTCTCACTTCCATGCTTTTTCTCTCTCTCACACTCACATACACATCAGTCATCTCTCTGAGCAGTCACTTTCATTGTCTCTCACACGAGCTCGCTGACCAGTTTCTCTCAGTCACACACATGCTCTCAATCAAATGCATTCTCTCACTTACACACAGGCTGGCTCTCTCTCTCTCACTTTCACTCCCCCACCCCGAGCACAAATAATACCGTAGCTGCAGCAGCTTCCTCCTCCAGCCCCCGCAGGCCAAGAAAGAAACAACCCATCGGCCGCGGGAGGCTCATGCTGCTGTCTCCTTTCCCGATTACCAGCTCCTTCGACTGCTCGGGGCCGTTCCTGCTGTCGCCGCTGCAATTTTTCACGCGGCACGGCTCTTTCTTCCCGCACATCACTTCCTGTTCCGGTTCAAAGGAAGGGGGGCGGGAAGAAGAAAAGGGCAGCCGCGGATGCCACAGCTTTTTTTTTTTTTTTTTGCACCGCTGCTGTTGCCGCTGGGCTTGAATGTGCTGATAGCCCAGCGGCAACGGCAGCGGTGCACGGGAAGGAGAAAGCCGTGCCAAATGAAAAAATTGCAGCGGCGATAGCAGGAACGGCCCCGAGCAGTCGAAGGAGCTGGTAATCGGGAAAGGAGACAGCACCATGAGCCTCCCGCGGCCGATGGGTTTCTTCTTTCTTGGCCTGCGGGGGCTGGAGGAGGAAGCTGCTACAGCTACTATTTGTGCTCGGGGGGGGGGGAGTGGAAGTGAGAGAGAGAGAGAGAGAAGCAGCCAGCCTGTGTGTAAGTGAGAGAATGCATTTGATTGAGAGCATGTGTGTGATTGAGAGAAACTGGTAAGAGAGCAGGTGTGCACTATAAGACGATACCCGGCGTATAAGACGACCCCCGACTTTTGAGAAGATTTTCTTGGGTTAAAAAGTCGTCTTATACGCCGGAAAATACGGTACTGGAAATACTTTTAAACTTAACTTGTTTCAGTGCCTCTGGAAACATTTGTTTTTTTTTTTTTTGTAAAATGACTGAGCACAGCAGCATAACTTTAAGACCCTTTGGCAGCCAGTGGGGGGAGAAGAGAACTGGAAGGACTCTGTCCCCACACCTGGAAGCGGTAACGGACACAGGCTATGCACTGCACAAGGGGCAAAGCCCCCTTGAGTCCGGCAAGAGCCAGGAAACGGAGCACTCTCCTGAAGAAAAGTTCTGCAGACTTTCTGACTAACTTTCCAATTTTATTTTAACAGGAAGAAAAAACCACAAAATCCCTAAGGAATAAGTACTTGCTTGATCAGTAAGGAAAAGAATAAGGAAAAGGCTGACCAGCCTAAAGCAGAGAACGAAGGGTGAGCTGCTGCACCTACTGGAGAAGGACGAATACTGAAGGGTTAGAGAATAGGCTCTGTCCTGATATAGGGCATCCTTTAAGTTTTAGTCTGTCTCTACCTGCTGGAAAGGAGGCTCAACCCACAGTCTGGACTGATCTGGGTACGGACAGGGAAAGGTAATATTGATGGTAGTGCCAGACTGTTTCCACTCCTCCAGCCACAAAGCGGCGCACCAGGATCCCTGACAATAAGCCCTGAAACTGACAGAACCAGACGTTGGACGATCCTGATTGTTGCTCTATTACCCAATGAACAAAAACTAAATGCTTCGAAATAGGCACACACGACGAGCAACCCATCGGCAAGTATTTGTCAATGAAATAAGAACCCTGGAAACAGAATCCCAATAACGAAAAAGTATCAGGATGGACTGGCAAAAGACGAAAAGCGGATTCAATATCCACTTTAGCAATCAAACCCCCTGGGCCACAATGCTGAATTAGCCGGACTGCCGAGCTGAATGAAGCATACAGAACTGCGCAGAGCTCATAAGGAATGAAATCGTTAACCAACCGACCTGTGGGAAAAGACAAGTTGTGTATCAGTCTAAATTTTCCTGATTCTTTTTTAGGGATAACTCTAGAGGTGACAAAACCAAGTCTGCCAGAGTCGGTTCAGGAAAAGGGCCTGCAAACCAATTTCTGCCTGTAATTTGTCAACCACGATCTTAGCCATACTTTGGACAGATGGGCAATTATCACCACCCCCAACCCCAATAGGCCCCATAAAAGGAATCTCAAAACCCTCAGAAAACCCGTGCAACAAGAACAAGGACAATTCAGAATTCGGGTATCTTTGCAACCAAGGCCGCATCGCCTAAACCCGCACCGGCATTGGAGCAAGCTTGAGATCCTCCACCAGAAGACCCGCCTCCCGAAACCCCATTTCCTGCAGGTTTGGCACATTTAGAAGCCGGGCTCCCTGCACTGCAATTGGAACAAACAATGTCGAAATTTACAGACAGGAAAATTGCACTCTGAGCAGTTGAAACACCAGCAAACGTCGAGGGGCCCAGCTCTCACTTTACTCGCTCCACCGGCCCGCGATACAGAGGATGAACCACCAGACACGTTACTGGACACAGAGGAAGGGAGCTTGGTATTCACCTGCGTAAACCACAATCCAACATCATGCGTATCCCAGGACATACATTTATTCTCCTCCATACAATCCCGGCAGCACTCATCATAACTGAGCCACGACCACCCTTGATATTCCTTGGTAGCCTCCAAAATAGCATCCGCATATGCAAGCATAGGGCTGTACTGCTCACCATCATGATGCCCTACTACACTCGCGAGGTGCAAAAAAGCCTGAAGCCAATTAAGCACATTCCGTGCAACCTTCTTTTGCATCCCGGGAAAATGCTTGATAACTCGTTTTTTGGGTTTTTTTTAACTCTTTCCCCTCCAGTAACTGAAAATATCAATATATTTTCTCTGTCGGATTTTCTTTCTAAGGGCCCGAGGAACATCCTCCCAAAGCTCCGAAAAAGGAACTAATGCCGGCGCACCCTTATTTTGCCTCTTATCCCCTTTCTCTGTCCCGACCTCAGAAGATGTCCCAGAAGAGCTCGAAGAGGAGGAGGAAGATGAGGAATCAGAAGAACTGGACCTACTGTGCTGGTGCTTACGCTTAACCTTATCATGTCTCTTGCCCTTCCCGACATCTAATTTCTCCCCTGATGCTGCAGACTCAGACCCTCTAATTCTCACTTCACTACACGTGTCCCCGGGGGTCGCTGCTACCAAACTCATACTTGACTCCCCCATCCCTGTCCCAGGCTCACCCTGAGTTACAATGCTGATGTCCCAGTCTCAGACATTGGATCCAACGGCCTAGCAATGCCCACCGCAGCAGTGAGAGGATCATTATGCCAACCTTCAGCTCACAAGGGTCCTGGGCCTTCAGCCTGAGCCTGGGAGCTTGGCATCTGTGAAGAGAAAGAAACGGCTGAAGCAGAGAGACCCAGCAAACCAGCATTCCCCATTGCAGGTCATGAGGCATCAGTGTGGGTCTCCAACCCATGGCAGGGCCCAGGAATCTCCATGCCCCTGGGTTAGGACATCCAAATGGGAAGATTCACTCAAACCCCGATGGTCAATAACTTGTTAGGCCTCCCCAAATGCCCCCAAGCGGGGAAGGCAACCTTCCATGCAGGCATGCACCCAACCACAGCCCAGAACCAGTCCAAGGCCCCTGCTGACCCTCACCCGGGAAATATTCACCCACCGGGTCCCAAAAACTTCTGCCCCCCAAACTGCCCACCCATTTCCCAGTCCATGGAGAACACAGAGCAAGGGAGAGAAGCCCTATTTTCCCACACCCTGTCAGGTCCGCCACCCGCAATGTTGGGCCCCTCCACACTGCTGGATGCAGCCGTAGGCCTGCTCACCCTATCGTCTAGCCCAGAGACAGCCACTTGTGAAACCAGACGCAGCACGATGGTCAGTCGGGCCCGACATAATGCCAGCAGCAGCAGTAGGAACTCCGGAAGCCGCTGAACCAGCCGCCCCTTTAGGAGCACCAGAATGATTCACGCCAGCGCTAGGCCTGCCTGAGCAAGGTCATCTGGAGCGACAAGAGATCCCGCCGCTATCGCTGACATCTCAGGGGGGCCTACCGGCGCCTGCACACCGGAAAAGGAAGGCCTTCTTCACAGCCACCGATGCAGCCTGGCCTGTTTTGTGCACGACTGCGCACAGCCCGAGTGCTGGACGAGCCACCGCAGCTCCCCGCAGAAGCCAGCATCGCCTCGCACCCACGGTCGGCGCGCTCAGGAGCTGGAAAATTGCTACCCCCGACACTCCCCCTCCCTCTATCAACCCCATGAATGCTCCCGTTCTCACCGGGATTCGGGACCTCTAGTCCAAAGTCCCTGCCTGCCTCACCCATATCGGCGTTGGCCACTGCCACCTCCTTGGACTCCATACAGCACCAAATGAGGAAAAAAGGAGGCCACTGAGCAGGAGCAGTTCCAAAGGGAAGTGGCTCACACCAGCGACGGCAGGCAAGCGGTGCCTGCCATTGCTAGACAGCAACCCCCACCTGTCTCCTCCCATAACTAACAACCGGGGCCACAGGAGCCAATGGGTTCCCAGCTTCCCCTGAGGTTTGAAATCAAACCTCTCAAGAACGTAAGCCAGCCAATGGGCTGGCACGCCGGGCTCGAGCCCCCCCCCCCTTAGAGCCCGGCAGCCCGCACACCCCCACCCCACCCCGGGCACCCTACAAGATCAAGGTGCACTTCTCTTCCAAGCAGAACTAAGATGCTTACTGCAGATGTCTCTCCTGTGTCCTGACTGAGTCTGCGCTGAGGTGGGCCTAGGAAGTGAATTAATAAAAGCACACAAATAGGAGTATGTGTAACTTTGCAGCACAGCACAATTTTAAAAAATTTCCAGACTTAGAAACCAGGGATTCCCTGCACTGAAGCCATACATTGTGATCTTTAGTGAAAGGAGATGGTCAGCCCTGCTAAAGAGCCCTTCCCTACTCGTATGCAGTAGCAAAGTTGGGCAGGAACGGGTCTCACCAACAAAATGAAGTCTATAAGTGGAACAGTTTCCAAAATATTGTGCAGGAAGTGGGCCAAGCATGAAAACATCTGCGGGTCTACAGAGCATGGGACTTATAGGCAGATTTCAGCATTTGCCAGCTATTAACAGACTAGAAACGCTGGCATTTTTATAAAACAAATTTGAGCTTATACCCACAGCTAATTCTGTTGTTTACAATTACTAGAACTTCAGTTGTGGGTAAGGGGGTGGGGGAAGGGGGAGAAAATTTGATTTCTGAAGGTTTTAGAAATACAGTCTCCAGAAGGAAATAAATCATGAAAGCTAAAACCTGCTTCGGGATACCCTAGGCAAAAATCATATTGCACAGCAGATGTTTTACAAAAGAAATAAGTCACCTTTTAAAATGACAAAGGATAAAACATCTGCAGGAAAACAATAAAAGTATCTTCAAAGGAAAAACCACAAGAGTAAAACATTTTTGCTTGCCATGTAAACAAGTGCAAGGGTAGAGGGCAGGAAAATATAAAACTTTCAAAAGGTACCAGCTCGGAGGTCAAACAAATCTTCTGAAACAAAGTGTATTGGAAAAATAAAGGAATACAGAAAAGCTTAGGCATCCGATAAAATCACGCAGAATGCAGCCTCTCAAGCAATCTAAACCATACTCAGTTCCTCACCTATTTCATTAACAACAACAAAAAATACTTACTTTCTCCATTTGTTGGCCAGAAACGGAAAAGAGATGTAGAAACCCCTAGCATGAGTTCAGGAACCCTCTTCCCACAAAGGAACACATCTTCCATCGACTAAAAAAACAATTGCTGCTAATAACGGCCTGCAGGGCCTGCACTGCTTTCTGCACGAGGTAGAAGGCGGGCCCTTGCTTTCAGCTCAAGCATGATCTCCTCCTTCTGCCCGGTGCTTGTGCTGATTGTCAATCATCCCAGCTTGCCTGCTTCCACCATTGGTCCTGCCGATGAGGCCTTCTAGTTGCTCAGCGTTCCCATTCTTATTGGCTCCCTCTGTCTGTTGCTGCAATCAGGTTGCTGCTGCTTTTCCCTGCAGCTCGATCAAGTTCAGGCACTGCCTTCGGGCCCTCCATCCTCTCTTCCTGCAGGTAGGTGCAGTTGTGCCTTAAGGGGAAAACTCCCTGGGCTGAAGTACGAAATGTGCATGCAGTTTAAAGAGAACACTGGGCCCAGCACACGCTTATCATTCCATAAGTGCGGGAGAGCCAAAGAAAAGGTGACAGTGTTCAAAGTTGGTGCTGCACGGCACATCCAGTTTTAAAGTTGGTGGTGCCTGTGACCACTGTGCGCTATGGATGCCTCGCCCATATATAGCAGGCCGTGGCTGCCCCTCCCCATTCTCCCAAAATCATTTTTTTTAAATGGAGTGGGCTATAGTAGTCTGATCCCCCTACCCTCCTCTCAGAGTACACAAAAATAAATGGAGTGGGCCACAGTGGTCCACCCCCTCAAAAAGAACAAATCATACAAACATATGTAGCAGCCTGATACCCCTTGTCCTCTTCCCAAGTTTAAAAAAAAACATGTAGAAGGCCATAGCAGTAACTTCTGAATGGGGATTGGACCTTTCACTGACAATTGTCAGTGAAGGAACCAGTCCTTGCTCAAGTGCAGTTAAAAAAAAATGAATATCTAAATGCTGGTACTTGTCAGCTGTGCCAGCTTACATATTCACCCCAGAGGAGGAATTAAGAGCCTCTTCTCCCACTAAGGTAACTGGGAGGCTTTTTGGGGGTTCATGAGTGTGGGGTGTATGGAGGTGGTGCCCCACATTTTTAAGAAGAGGAAGGGGGAATGGGATTCTGCCCCGCAACATTTTTTTTTCAAACTTAGGGGGCAGGCATGGGAACTACCTGCTACATGTTTTTTAAACATATTTTGGGGAATAGGAGGATCGCTATGGCCCACTACAATTTTTTTTAATTTGGGGGTAGAGTGGGGGGGGGGCTGCTAAGGCCTATTACATATTTCTTTTTTCAAATATTTCTTTAGCTAACCAGTGGCAAAGTTACCCAGATAACTTTATCTGTGTAACTTTAGTTGAGTATATTCAGCAGATGATAAGTTCCACTGAAATATTCTGCTAAAGTTATCTGGGTGACTTTTTCCATATAACTTTGCTGCTCTTCAGCTTTCTGGATATTGGCCTGAATATGTTTAAACCAAGCATTCTCAAACAGTTTACATCACGTTATATACAGTCATAAGAAGGGCCATGCCAGATCAGAGCAAGGTCCGTCAAGCCCGGCATCCAGTTCCTCGATAGCGGCCCATTGCGTAGATTCAATTTCTTATTGCTCACTCCTGGTAATGTGCTGGGTTTCCTGGAATCATCTGGTTAATAACTGCTTCTGGAAGCTTTCCCTTCAGGAATTTCTCTAAACTTTTTAAATCCCTCTATGTTTTTTTGCTGTGACAAATGCTGCAGCTTAATTGTGCATCCAATGAAAAAATACTTTCTTCAGTTTGTTTCAAGGAATGTCCCCTAGTCCATGTACTAATTGAAAGGGTAACTAACAGTTCCCTATTTTATCTTTTCCGTGCCACTCATGATTTTGTAAACCTCTGACATATTTCCTCTCAATAGTCTCTTCTCCAAGTTGAAGAGCCCTAACCTGTTTAGCCTTTCTTTATAAGGGAGCTGTTCCAGCCCCTTCACCATTTTTGTTTCATTTCTTTTCTATGTATCTTTGTACTATTTTTTTTTCTTTTGAGATGAGGCGACCAGAAGTGCACACAGTACTCAAGGGTTGGTCGCACTATAGATCTAAACAGAGACATTAAATTGTTCTCCATTTTATTTGCCATTCGTTACCAAATAATTCCTAGTTCTGTTTGCCTTTTTGACCACTTCTGCACACTGAACTGAGGATTTCAATGTACTGGTCACAGTGACCCCAAGATTATTTTCCTGGATGATTATACCTAATGTAGAACCCAGTCTCGTGTACCTAAAATTGGGGTTATTTTTCCCTATGTGCATCATGTCTCTACATTAAAGTACATCTGCCATTTAGATGACGGTTTTCCAGTTTTACAAACTTTCTGAATTTTCGTACAGTTTAACTGTATTTTAAGTACTTTCAATATTTTTGTTCCATCTTCAGATTTGGTCACGTCACTTGTGCTCCCTTTTCCAGATCATTTATGAATAAGTTGAACAACACCAGGTCCTAAAACAGATCCTTGGGGCACTCCACTAGACACAGTCATAGGTAATACAACTATAGATCTAAAATCAAATTTTTAGTAGCAGGACAAGCCTGATTGCATAAATAGTACTTATAATTTAACATAATGAGATAAAAATGCATATATAAAAAAAATCATTAAAAATAAAGTACAGCCAGATCTATTATAATAAAAGTCAACTTCCATAACCCACGCGGTCAACATAATAACAGCAGCAAAAACTTGGCCAATTTATAGGTGTGTACATGGAAAGAAAATGTCATTTCATGTTATTATTTTGTTTTGTTTGCCATGTTCTGTCATTTTGCTTGTTTTGTTTCTCGATTTATGTTGTTTGTTTATATTGTTCCTATTAAAGGCAAACAGGAAAGATTTTGGGTCAAACATTGGGGTTTATCATCTAAATTTTATGAAACATGCAGGCAGGCATCAGCAGCAGAGGCGACAACAACAAGAGCAGGGGAAAGTGGACGAACAGTGGCATGAACACCCTATGGTACTGCAAGAAGAGCACACTGGCAGAACAAAGGCTTAATAAGGGGCAAAGCAACACCCATAGGGGCGGATTTTAAAAGGAGCGCGAATAGCCTACTTTTGTTTGCGCTCCAGGCGCAAACAAAAGTACGCTGGATTTTAGTAGATACGCGCGGAGCCGCGCATATCTGCTAAAAACCTGGATCGGCGCGCGCAAGGCTATGGATTTTGTATAGCCGGCGCGCGCCAAGCCGCGCAGCCTACCCCCGTTCCCTCCGAGGCCGCTCCGAAATCGGAGCGGCCTCGGAGGGAACTTTCCTTTGCCCTCCCCTCACCTTCCCCTCCCTTCCCCTACCTAACCCACCCGCCCGGCCCTGTCTAAACCCCCCCCTTACCTTTGTCGGGGGATTTACGCCTCCCAGAGGGAGGCGTAAATCCCCGCGCGTCAGAGGGCCTCCTGCGCGCCGGGACGCGACCTGGGGGCGGGTCCGGAGAGCGTGGCCACGCCCCCGGGCCGTAGCCACGCCCTCGGGCCCGCCCCCGGAACGCTCCTGACACGCCCCGAAAACGCCGCGCGGTTCGGGCCCGCCCCCGACACGCCCCCTCCGAAAACCCCGGGACTTACGCGAGTCCCGGGGCTCTGCGCGCGCCGGTAGGCCTATGTAAAATAGGCTTACCGGCGAGCAGGGCTCTGAAAATCCGCCCCTAAATGTAGAGAAGAGCTCAAGACATATGAGTAAGGGATAAGGCAGCAAGCACAGTATCATCAATACCCCAAGACATTGTGTAAGGGGTAAGACATGAAGAAGAATGGCATCAAAGCCCTAAGGCATAGTGTAGCGCAAGGAAGCAAGAAGATCAGCATCAAGACAGCAGAGTGTTAAGAGTGGCAGGGCAGCAGCAAGAGAGGCAACAAAATCCCAAGGCAGCCAGACAGAAGCAGGGGAACAGAAGATTTTTTTCTTTTTTAATTTTCTTATTTCTTCTCTGTTGCTTTTGAGGCAAAACAACCTAGTGCAGCCAGGTCAGGCTTTTAATGTAAAATTCTCCCTAGAAAGTGACCAAACTAATCTGGGGGGAATTCTGCGCAAAACAATTTAAAATTCTGCGCACAAAAACTTAAAATTCTGCAAAATTCTGCAAACGTTGCATCGGTCAAAATAACACAATTTACATGACAGTCTTTAAGTAATTACATTTTAAATTAATACAGAAAAAAGTTATTACTTAAAGATGCAGAATTTTAAATATTTTGAGCAGAATCTCCCTAGAAATTCACTGTAAGAATGTCCCTTCCACTCGCTCTCCCTACTCCCCTGTCCACTTTGCCCTCTCAAGCCCCAACTCCTCCACCTACCTGTATCTCTCCCCGCCACCTCTAGGCTCAACCCCTTCCACTCTATTTCCAGTCCCAAAGTTTGACCCCATTCTCAGTATTGCCCCTCACACAGGCTCCCTCTGTCCCTCCCTCTCTCACACACATACCCCCTCTCTCATACACATACACACATCCTCATACAGGCTCCCTCACTCGCACACACACATCCCCTCATACAGGGCCTTCTCTCTTGCATACACACCCACACAAGCTCCCTCTCTCTCTCACATGCACAATCTGACACACACTCTCTCACATGCACCCTTTCACACAGGCTCTGTCTCATACATACACAATCCCTTCACACAAGCTAGCACCCTCACATACACATGATCCCTTTTTCATAAACACGAGCTCCCAATCTCTCTAACACATACACACTCCTTCACAATCTCCTCATATAGGCTCCCTCTCTCTGAAACCCACACTAAAGCATCCCCCTGCTCTCTTACTTCCCATGCTCTCTCTCATACCCTCCTGCTCTCTCTCACCCTTCCCTCCCCCTCTCACACATACACACACACATTCTCTCTCACCGGGGCCTTTCATCTTCGCCACAAGCGGAGCACACTCCATTCACGGCAAACAGGGACCTTCCATCTTCGCCGCGAGTGTAGCACACTCCGTTCATGGCACATGGGGCCTTCCATCTTCACCGCAACCGGACCGCATCCCACGGCATCCCGGGGTCTCTGCTGCTATTTTCTGCGCAGAATTTGGCTATTCTGCGCAGGGGGGGGGGAGAATCCTGCACAAATTCTGTGCTCCGCAGTGGCGCACAATTCCCCCAGGACTACCAAACCCAGAATCCACAATGACTGCGATAAACTGCTGTCACCTTTTTGAGTGTCTGAACGTGCTGCTGGACTCCTATAATGACCGGCACATTCAAAAACTCTTAAAATGGCTAACTTAATCAACCTCAGGTAGCTGAATAAATTATCCAGGATATTCAGCTTGATAAACATCCCGCTGAATATCCATGACCAAAGTTATCCGGCTAACTTTATCCAGATAATTTTTTAAACCTAATTGACTATGTTTGAATATAGCCAGTTGGGTGAAAGTTATGTGGCCATGTGAGGCCACAAAACTTTAAGATTAACCAGCTATATTCAAAAGAATATAGCCAGTTAAATGGTCATACAGTTTAAAAAAAAAAAGGCCTGCACGGCCTGTTAGTCCCAGTCATAGCTCTCTCTCCCAAAATAACCAAAAAGGGACCTACCGGGCCAAACCCTCCAAACTCCCATACCCCTCCAAGTACAAGATAAAAAACAAATTCAGGGGTCCCCTCGGCAGTCTCCCCCTTCCCCTTCTCCTCCAGTTAGACAAAATGGCTTAGTAATGACCCTCCACGCCTCCCACCAGAAGCCTAGCCCTCCCTCCCACCTGGTACTTTGGCAAAGGCCGATCAGGCTTCGGCATTTTGGCTGCCAGGCAGCTTACAGCGTTGCTAACAGAGATTCTTCTGACACCAACGCTGGTGGCTTATGCTCTAGCGCTGCTGTCAGAGCAGCACTGGAAATCGCAGGGATTGAGGTATGAGTGTGCCATGATCCTGGATTCAGACTGACCTTTGTAAAGGCACTGGGTGGATGGGAGGGTTAGGATTGGGGTGTGAAGGTGGGAGAGGAGGTGGAGATTCCTTTAGGCCTAATCTCACAGAACCCCACTCCTGAAAAGACTCACAATGGGGACTATATTGCCTGATCGCCCCTCCCATCCACCCAATTAAAAAAAAAAAAAAGAATCAGTGGGGACTTGTGCTTCAAGGCTGGATCCTCCCTTCCTTTCCCATTTTATGCACAAAACAGCTCAGCTACTCTTTTTCAGTCCTCCCCATTCATCTGCAACCTTGAGCCGGCACCCCGGAGACTATCGAACCTCCCCAGGAACCCAACATCCCTGAATTTTCTTAATCCTAATTGGGCACTGGAAGTGAAGGGTAATAACAGTGATCCTATGCTTGCAGTGTTTGGAAGCACCAGGAGCGGGGGAGGAAACCACCTCCTCCGGCTGGGGGTTTGAGAGATCTGGGAGGTTCCTGGCGGAGTCTGGAGGTGCTCTAGGATATCAGCTCGAGGTTGCAGGTAGAGGGGAGGGGAGAAAAAGTGGATCGTCTGTTTTATGAATAAATCAAGGAATGGAAGGGGTCTGGGCTAATCCCCACTGCATTTTTTTTTTTTACTTGGGTGAGGGGGTTGGGAGAAGGGTCAGGCGATATGGCCCCAATTATTTGTAAGTCTTTTGGGGAAGGAGGCTGGGGAATTGGGCCTATAGGCCCTAAGGTTTTGGGGGGTTTTGCTTTCTTTATGCCGGCACTGAACTGAATATCATTTGAAATCATCTGACTAGTGAGAAAAATGCTCTAGTTGGAGCAGAAAAGGTGAATATGTTTGATCCTCGGTCATTTAACTAAGCAGCTAAAAGATTCACACTAAGAAAAATGCCAATGATATTTGTTGAAGGTATAGTTAAGCTCTGAAAAGAAAGGAACAAGGAAAAAGTGTTACCATATGGAGATTACAGTTGTACATCAGAACACCACATGCGGTTTTCACCTTTTTCTCGTTCTTCTTTTCAGAGCTTAATTATACATCTTTTAAGTGATTAGTTAATGGCCAAGGATCAAATATATTCCTATTTTCTGCTCTAATCTCACTAGTCCATTACTTTTTTGTAGCCTCTAAAGGGAAAGTAATATTTGCTTGCAAACTCTGCAAGTTAATTTCTTTCATTTCCTAATCACAGTAGTAAAAATGTTGAATTTTGTACTCTTTTTATTCAAATTGTTTTTGTCTATATAAGGTCAAGTTTGACCTATATCTCATGTTATCTCCCCCTCACAATCCCTCACTCACCCCAGGTCACTCTCTCCCTTCCAAAACCTTTCATCTATCCCTCTGCACTCACCCAACAAACCTCTCACTCACCCCAGGTCACTCTCTCCCTCCTAAAAACCCTTCATCTATCCCTCTGCACTCACCCAACAAACCTCTCACTCACCCCAGGTCACTCTCTCCCTCCTAAAAACCCTTCATCTATCCCTCTGCACTCACCCAACAAACCTCTCACTCACCCCAGGTCACTCTCTCCCTCCCAAAAACCCTTCATCTATCCCTCTGCACTCACCCAACAAACCTCTCACTCACCCCAGGTCACTCTCTCCCTCCCAAAAACCCTTCATCTATCCCTCTGCATTCTCCCCAACAAACCTCTCACTCACCCCAGGTCACTCTCTCCCTCCCAAAAACCCTTCATCTATCCCTCTGCACTCTCCCCAACAAACCTCTCACTCACCCCAGGTCACTCTCTCCCTCCCAAAAACCCTTCATCTATCCCTCTGCACTCACTCAACAAACCTCTCACTCACCCAACAAACCTCTCACTCACCCCATGTCACTCTCTCCCTCCCAAAAACCCTTCATCTATCCCTCTGCACTCTCCCCAACAAACCTCTCACTCACCCCAGGTCACTCTCTCCCTCCCAAAAACCCTTCATCTATCCCTCTGCACTCACCCAAAAAACCTCTCACTTACCCCAGGTCACTCTCTCCCTCCCAAAAACCTTCATCTATCCATCTGCACTCACCCAACAAACCTCTCACTCACCCCAGGTCACTCTCTCCCTCCCAAAAACCCTTCATCTATCCCTCTGCACTCTCCTCAACAAACCTCTCACTCACCCCAGGTCACTCTCTCCCTCCCAAAAACCCTTCATCTATCCCTCTGCACTCACCCAACAAACCTCTCACTCACCCCAGGTCACTCTCTCCCTCCCAAAAACCCTTCATCTATCCCTCTGCACTCACCCAACAAACCTCTCACTCACCCCAGGTCACTCTCTCCCTCCCAAAAAACCCTTCATCTATCCTTCTGCACTCACCCAACAAACCTCTCACTCACCCCAGGTCACTCTCTCCCTCCCAAAACCCTTCATCTATCCCTCTGCACTCACCCAACAAACCTCTCACTCACCCCAGTTTACTCCAACCTCACACACCACAAAATCCTCACTTCCTCCAGCCACCCCTCCACCCCAGTGAATCCATCACTCACTCCAGTTCACTCCCCTCCCCACCACATGAAGCCCCCACTTTCCCCAGTTCACTTGTTGCCACTTCCCCATGGCTTGCTCACTCCCTCTCCTGGGATCCCTGTTTATGCGTTCACTCCCCCTGATCCCTGCGATCCCAAGTTCTCTCCTAGCTTGCCCCACCTGTATTCCCTTACTCATCAACCCGGATGACAGAGAAAAAGAAGGAGGAGGGCAGCCAATATCACAAAAAAAATCCTTCTATAAATTACATTTATTGAAAAGAATTTGACTTTTCCTTTTTCTTCAAGACTATCGTACTGTTTTGCAATCTTTGATATTCTCGGGAATGGATTACTGTAACGCGTTACTTTTAGGCTTATCAGACTCTGCTCTATACCCATTGCAACTAATTCAGAACTCTGCTACTCGGCTGCTTGCAGGTACCTCACACCGAAATCACATTACGTCTGTCTTATTTTCATTTCATTGGCTGCCAATTAAATACCGAATCCAGTTCAAAGTGCTATCAATTATTCACTCTCTTATCTATAACATTACATCTACTTGGCTATGCACTAACCTTCTCATATATAAACCCTCCAGACAACTCAGATCTCTCTCCAGAAATCTTTTAGATGTACCTACAATTAAAGTGGCAAAACATGAATTAACTAGGAAAAGGGCATTTTCAGTAGCAGGCCCCATTTTATGGAATTCACTCCCAGACTCTCTTCGTCTTATTTCTTCCACACAACAGTTAAAAAAATTATTAAAAACCTACTTATTTCAGAAAGCATACAGTTTATTCTCTAACTCCCAAAACTAACATTCATTCACCTTTCTCATTGTCATTAGCTTTTTCAAACAGATATATCCATAAGAAACAACATTATAGACTCAACCCACTCACTGTTTAACGTTGTAGGGCATGAATGTTTGATTGTATTATTATTTTAATGTTAGCCTTTTATTTGATCTTGTTTTAAAGTTTATTTATTATGTATGTCAGGTTGTAAACCGTTTTGATTAATTCTTTTGAATTGTAAAGGCGGTATATAAACATTTTTAAATAAATAAATATAGTGCATCTGGTGCAAACTTCCTCCTCCCCTGCTGGGGCACGAGCGTCATGATGCACTTTGAACGAACCCTGTGGCAAAAGTGCCTGGTGATGCTCAGGTTGTCTGGTCAGTAACAGATATACAGATTAAAATTGAATAAAAGTGGAAATGTATTTTATTTATTTTATTTTTAACTTTTATATACCGACATTCTTGCATTAAATGCAAATCATGCCGGTTTACAGTGAAACAGAAAAAGTTATGAAATGATATATATTGTTTTATTGTATTAAGTAAATTAACAGAACGCCTATAGAAACATACAGACCCTCTCTATAAACTACATTGACAGTATATTAGACCTCTCCCGTTGCTGGCCACCACGGACTCCACCTTGCAGTAGCTGAAGAGGCATTCAGAATGGCCACCACGGATCCCATCCCACATTGGATGAAGACGGGATCTAGCAGTGACTGAAGAGGAGGCCCTGTGTGTATGTGTGTATGAGTGTTTGAATGTGTACGCCTGTGTATACAGTATATGTGTGAGGAGGGAGTCTATATATCAGTATATGTGTGTGTGTGTGGGGGGGGGGGTCGTCTGTGTGTATGTGTGTGTGCATATGTATGTGTGTTTGAGGGAGCCTGCTTGTGTGTATGGGTGTGTGTGAAAGCCTGTCTGTATGTGCATGCGGGGAAGCCTGCGTGTGGGTATATGTGTTTGTGTGTGATAATGTGTGTGTTCATTGTGTCTGTGTGTGTATGTTTGTATAAACCCTTAGTTGGGGGTGTTGTTGGTTCCCCTAGGGCCATAACAGTATAAGTCGGGGTTGTTCTTGCCATCCTTCCTGAACTTCCCGGGGAGTGAGCTCTTTCTGTGGGGGAAGAGGAGAACCTCTGTGGTCCAAGTGATGGAGAGTCCCTCCTATGCTGTGTGTATGTTTCTAGTGTGGTGTTCTCTTCAAGGACAGACTTGCTGTTCAAATCATATTTACTAATCATTTCCAAACGGTCAATCACTGTCCCACAGATATTCAACAAATGAAACTGTACACTTGAAGTGTTTACACGGTGTGTCTGCTGGGGTACTGGTGTCCATCTCTCCAGCTCCTGGGAGGGAGTTTGCCACTGCCTATTCATCTGTGCAACAGCCCAGTAGAAGGAAAATCCTAGTGGGGGGGGGGGGGGGGCCCAAGCCACAGAAAGATCCTTCTTGAGTCCAAAGTTCAGTCTGAAGCCCACAGCCTATGTCCTGATCCCTCTGGGATGGAGATCCAGTTGGGAGTCTCCCAAGGCTAGATGTCACAACCTTGATGGACCTCTCAGGGAGAGAGGGCAAGTATTCCAATTCCGGTCACAGCTCTCTATCTCCTTCACCAGGTTGTGCAGAGTGGTGGGGAAAAACCCTCCGCATGAACAAAAAGGGGAGAAATCCAAAGTGTCTATCCAAAATATCTCACGCTGGGTAATCTGTCACTGGTCTTGCTTCCTCTAGGGAGTAGAGGGGTTGCTCACAGGTCTCCAGCCCCTGCTCTCTGGATTGGAGGGGTTGCTTCTTTCCCAAGGCACAGGGTGTTCCCCAGAATAAAAAAAAACCTTATCAAAACTGGATCAAAATCTACAAAAAACTTAACTCTCTATAAAAAAGAGGCAGGCCCTCTCAGATAGGGAGTGTACTGAGAAGGGATCTCCTCTGATGCATGAAAAAACACCAAGCTGTATTAGTGGGCCCAACTCAGCAGGAAGAAAAGAAAAAAAAATACTCCTTACACCTTAAAACCCAACACAAAATCGAACTCCACTTCTACCTCTAGCTCCGCCTATGCTCCTGGAATATCCAATCATAGCTCAGTGGAGAGACTGAAAGAGAATGGAAAATCCCATGTTGTTACTAGTCCAGATGGTAAGGGACCTAGGGCCATCTAGTGACACTCTCCACTCCCCATGAAAAATTTGTGTGAGAGAGAGGGACACTCGCTTGAATACCATTTTTCCTTAGCCTGGTACACAAAACATAAAACACATAACATGACGTGGTAGATGTTGTAATACCTGGCCTCACCACTTGGGGGGGGGGGGCGCTGTTCCCAAGAGGAACCTACATTCAATGTAGAGTGAAGGCTCAGGACTTTACCTAGACACACGGAACATGTACAATACATTACATATACACCTTCCTCATTCTGGAGGGAGAATCCTCTGCTCCTTCTCCTGGTCTCCTGGGGGAAAACCATTTACAATTGATGTTATTACCTGCTCCCCAGAGGAGGGAACTTTCCCCACACTCCTTTGACTCTTACTTTTCCACTGTGCCCTGGAGGGTATTTAACCACTTTACATCTTTTTCTGATCTCCAGGGGGAAGATCTACCCAACTCCTACTGCTCCTCTCCTTACACATGTCCTGTGAAAAGAAAACAATTAGAAAGCAAAGGAAACAGGATACATGATACATACAGGAAAGATGTTAACCGATGCAACAAAAATAGGTT
Source organism: Rhinatrema bivittatum (assembly GCF_901001135.1). Lineage (NCBI taxonomy): Eukaryota > Metazoa > Chordata > Amphibia > Gymnophiona > Rhinatrematidae > Rhinatrema > Rhinatrema bivittatum. The sequence continues at coordinate 264,157,232 of NC_042617.1, read as the reverse complement.
AGAAGGTTATAATACAAAATATAGTTGGAATGGTTATACACTTAATTATGGTAATAAATAAATGAAGAACACTTTAATATGAAGAGGACAGTACTTCCAACTAGAGCAGAGGTGGCCAATTCTGGTCCTTGGGATCCACGGGCGGACCTGGTTTTTGGGATACCCATAGTGGATGTGCATGAAATGGATTTACATGGAATGGAGGCAGTACATGCAGGTCTATTTCATGCATGTTGATTGTGGATATCCTGAAGACCGGGCTTGTTTATGGCTCTTGGGGACTGGAGTTGGCCAACCCTTAACTAGAGATACATTTTAAATTTGCATTTGATTTTGTTCAGAAAGAACTATCATTATTGGATGTCTGGAGAGAGTTAAACCCAGAGGAGTTAGGTTACACTGATCTTCTCTTGAGATCTACATCTTTCTTCACCAAAATTTATTTTGCCAAAATAGGAGTCAGCCCTCCAAAATCATGTTCCAACATCAGTAATTAGGACTGGAAATAAGAGAGAAGGGAGAGGTCGAGCTCACAGCTCTCATTTGTTTCATGATACAAAAGTCTAAAAATTTTTAAGAGAAAGATGGGCCACTGCTATTAATTGTATCAGTAGCATGGGATCTTCTTGGTGTTTGGGTATTTGTTGGAAACAGAATGCTGGGCTTGATGGACCCTTGGTCTGACCCAGCATGGCAATTTCTTATATTCTTATGTTCTTATGATTTTGTAGTTTTTTTCCCAAACTGTAATTTCCCATTAACTTAGTGCAACATCATGGGAACATCCCAAGACCCTGCAAGAGAAGAAAACATGTAAAGCAAACTAAATTTGTTTCTTAAGTGATTTCATATTTTTTTTTCAAACACTGATTAAAATAATGTAAGAAGAAACTTCAGTTTCACAGTGAAGGTGTCAGTGGCTGCTCTACCAATCCAGGCCGAGCAAATCTAGTGCTCCACAGCAGTTAGATGCCTAGGATTCTGGTCCACCATATCATCTTGAAGCAGTATGGCACCAGCTTGGCATGGACTCGGCGAGATTGGATCCTTAGGAACTTTGTTGAAAAAAAAGGATGCTGCCTCTTAAGAAGGGTTCACTTCTTTCTCGTTGGCCCAGACTCTCCCTGCTGACAGCGGCTCTTCTCCTGTTGGGCCTCCTGAATTCCCCAGCAAGCAGCCACAGCAGACAAGGCAGATTTCTGTGTCTGCACTTGATCACGCCACTCCAGGGCGAGTGATTATGCTGCCTCTCCTCGCCACCGTGGTTCTTTTTTTCGCCGTCTTCTCTCTCGCCAGCATGGTAACCCCAATCCCACTGCTCCTCCAGGGCCAGCCCGCAGTTAGTCACTTCTTCCTGCTCCCTCATTCTCATCGGCATTGGATACAAATGCTGCTTTCTTTTATTCACTGCGGCCCTGTGCCGCACAGGTATCTCCTTCCTCGACATGCGATCGCGCCAATACGGCTGTCCTAGCAAGCCTAGCTCTTTCCCCGCCGGCCTCTTCAGGTCTGCGACAGCAGGGAGAGCTTGAGGACATGAGTGCAGAGGCAGCTTGGGGGCAGCAGCAGGGACCATCTTTTGGCGAGCAGTCACGCCTCGGCTGCGGTTCCCCCTCTGCACAGCCCTGTCCCAATCCCGCTGGCATCTTTAGTTCTTGGGCCTCAAGGAGAGACACTGCAGTTTCAGCGGTGGCTCCTCTTTCATTCCAGCTGCTATATCACTTGCCAGCAAGGCCCCGTAGGGCAGCTCCTGCTCTCCTTCCAGCGATTCAAGTCCCTCTGTCACGGGCAGGGCCATGGGCCAGGCAAACAATGATAATATTGGCTCTTTTTCCCCTTTCCTTGCTGGTTACAGGGCCACATCACTTCTGCGGACTTAAGCAGGCAACTCCTCCTCCTGAAACTGATGTCACCATGGCCTCCATAGATGAATTTCAGCTCCTCCTGCAAGGACGTCACCTTGTGGTATCAGAGATTTTTGCTTTTTTTTCTCCTTCCCCATAGCTACGGTAGGGCTAGGGGCCATCTTTAGTCCATTAGTCTCTATGGGGGATATTTTCTCAGTTTTTCCTGAAGCACAGACAGTAGTAAAACATCACAGTTCTTGTTCAAAACACACATTTCCACATCTCCATCACCCTTGAGCCCTACGTTCTTTGGGTGCCATTTTATGTAACCCTTAGTCGGGGTGTTGCTGGTTCCCCTAGGGCCATAAATGTATTTATAAGTCAGGGCTGCTCTTGCCATCCTTCCCCTCCTTCCTGAACTTCCCGGGGAATGAGCTCTTTCTGTGGGGGGAAGAGGGGAACTTTTGTAGCCCAGGTGATGGAGAGTCCCCTCCTATGGGGAAGTGTATCTTTCTGATGAAGTGTTCTCTTCAAGGACAGACAGGCTGGACTCAGACTGCGTGTTCAAATAATATTTACTGATCATTTCCAAAAGCTCAATCCCTGTCCAACAAACATTCAGCAAATTAAATTGTACACTTGAACTATTCACAAGGTGTTGCCTGCTGGGGTGCTGGTGTTCATCTCCCCAGCTCCTGGGCAGGGGCTTGCCACTCCCTTCTCATCTATGCAACAGCCCAGGAGAGGAGGAATCTTTGTGGGGGCAGGCGGGCGGGGCCCACTCTACTTCACAAAAGATCCTACCTGAGTCCAAAGTTCAGTCTGAAGCCCACAGCCTATGTCCTGATTCCTCTGGGATGGAGATCCGATTGGGAGTCTCCCAAGGCTTGATGGGTACAACCTTGATGGACCTCTCAGGGAGAGAGGCCAGATGTTCCAGTTCGGCTCACAGCTCTCTATCTCCTTCACCAGGTTGTGCAGTGGTGGGAAAAACTCTCTGCATGAACAAAAAGAGGAGAAATACAAAGTCTCTATCCAAAATATCTCACGCTGGGTAGTGCTGTCATTGGCGTTTCTTCCTCTAGGGAGTAGAGGGGTTGCTCACAAGTCTCCAGCCCCTGCTCTCAGGATTGGAGGGGTTGCTCCTTTCCCAAGGCACAGGGTGTTCCCCAGAATAAGAAAACCTATCAAAACTGGATCAAAATCTACAAAACTCTCTACAAAAAGGAGGCAGACCTTCTCAGACAGGGAGGGCACTGAGAAAGGATCTCCTCTGCATACAAGAAAAACACCAAGCTGTGTTACTGCACCCAACTCAGCAGGAAGAAAAGAAAAAACACTCATACGCCTCAAACCCAACTCATAACTGAACTATCACGCTACCTCTAGCTCTGGCCTATGCCCTGGAATATCTAATCATAGTCAGCTCGGTGGAGAGACTGAAAAAGAATGGAAAATCCCATGCTGTTACTAGTCCAGATAGTAAGGGACCTAGGGCCATCTATTGAGTGACAAACTGAATGGTTGGTCACATCTGTGTAAGGGAGTATGTATGGGGGGAGCCAGTGTATGGTGAGTGTGAAAGCCTGTATGTCTGTAGGGTGAGCCTGCATATTTGTATGTATGCATATGTGTCTGGCAGCCTGGGTATATGTGTGAGAGTGTGTGTGTATGAGGGGAGCCTCTGTGTGTGTACATGTGTGTGTGTGTGGGTTCCCTATATATTTGTATTTGTACCTATATGTGCATGTGCCTTTATTTTTGTGTGTGCTTATATTTGAGTCTCTAAGTATATGAGTGTATGTATGAGTTTGTGCTTGTTTCTGTGTGGGTGGGGAGCCTATGTGTATGTGTGAGGGGGAGTCAGTACATGTGGGATCTGTATATTTGTGTGTCTGTGTGTGTATATATATATGTATGTGTGCATATATGTCTGTCTCTCTGCATATGTGGGGGAATCTGTGTGTATGTGTCACAGTTTCACCTGCTATGCAGCCTCCCAATGCCATTGGTTCTGTCTGCTATGCAGCCTTCCCTCCACCAGGGGTTCTCAGCGAGCCCTGCCCCCAGCAATGCAAGTTACCTCTTCGCTGATCACTTGATGCCTCAGCCCCAGCCCTACTTAACCCAGTCTGTCCAGTCCCTCAGGGCCTCTTGAAGGAGTCACTTTGGTTCTTTGACCTGAACAGCCTTGTCTTGCTATACCTTGTGTAGTGGCCTCCTCCTTTACTTTGTGTCCTTATCTGGGCCTCCTGCCTTGCTTTTTAGCCTAGCATGGCTTTCTGCCTTGCTCTGTGACCTAGCTTGGCCTCCTGCTGTGCTCTGTAGCCTACTTCGGCTACCTGTCTTGCTCTATAGCTTTTCAGGCCTCCTTGCCTTGTTCTGCAGCCTTCTAGGCTTTCCTGCTTTCCTCAGTAACCTTCTGGACCTACCTATCCTGCCTTGCGGCCTCCAGGCCTACTAGGATTACCTTGCTCAGTCTCATGCCCTGTTGGGCTTTCTTGTTTCTTATTGCCTGTCTTGTCCTGCCATTTTTCAATCCTGTTCTTGTCCAGTTCTGTCCTTGTCTGCCCCTTGCCCTGCTTAGTCCAGTTCAGTCCCTTGTCTATTTTCCAGGCCTTGCCCTTGTCATTGGTTCAAGCCTAGCCTGTGCCTGTTCTCAGCTCCCAGTCATAATGTTCACCAGGAGGAAAGTCCAGCCGGACCCCAGAACCCAAGGGCTCAACCTCCAGGGGAGGGGGCTGATTAGGCAGAAGACCAGCTCCAGTCCTGCCCTGCGGTCCTGTACTGCTTCTGCGGGGGTGATCCCTGTCTTCAGGCTGCCAGAACCTAACAGAATGAAGAGGCCAAATAAACCACCACAGGACTGGGTGCAGGACTCCCTGTCAACCTGGTGAGCAAAGAAAAAATGTTTGTACCACTACTTATTTTTGTAACCGATGTCAATGTCAGATCCCACTACCAATTCCTTGAATGTACTCTCTGAATCTAGCTCAGTGTAGGTGTGTGTGGTACAAAGTGGTGAACCCTATGTATATAGAGGTCTGTCTAAACTTGGATTTAATACACCCAAGTTGTGATCCAGGTTACAAACTCCAGACTCAGAAAGTAGACCTGCCTCTGAAAAAATACCCAGCACAGCTTCCCTGAAAATCTCAGCAAATATAGCCACAGTATGCCAAAGTATTTTAAATTGAACCTGTAAAGCAAACCCTGCTCTAGCTGCAGCACTTAAAGCCATCCCTGATACTCTGCTTTAGTATGTCTTCTCTGCTTGCCAAATGTAGAACCCACCAACCTTCCCTGCATGCTTTCAAGGTCATTTCCCTGCCAAGTGGGGTTGTAAAAAATGCAGGTTCACAGGTATCTGTTTTAGCTGTGATTCATTAAAACTGGCTTCAAGCCTCCAGCTCCCAGCCCAGATTCTCTGAAACCCACAGCACACCCAGGCACAACTAAAACCAACAAAAAGAAGTTAAAATCAGTACCTGTAGGGATAAATGCTGTTTGACAATCTGGCGCCCCTTCTGTTCTTCTGCCCCTGTGTCAGATTACCACAGTTTTAAAGTCAGCTTCTGTGATCCAAACTTCAGAATAACCGCATGAGAGTTGCCTCTCAAGAAATACTCTTTGAAAATCACAACTAATATAGCTACAATTTGCCAAGATAACTTAAATTCTATATCTGTAAATGTAAAATTTGCTTCTAAATACAGCCAAGATAATCGGGAGCAAATAAATAACAGGGTAATCCTGCTCTGGTGCCACTGTCTCAGTCTGCAGATGTTTTGAGACAGAAAGAGTTAGTTAATTCAGGCCAGGAATCCAGCTGCAATCAGGTGCCGATATAGCCAACCTTTAAAGAGATCAGTTCTGATTCCTTGGAGAGTAGCATGTAGCTTCTCCCCACCTGTGGTTTCTGGATCCCTCCTGACTGAACGAGGCTCAGAAACTAACTCCAGTCCGGCTACACAGAGTCTGCTCCAGATTGTGTTCCCACCACATCTGCAGTTCTATCTTCAGAGAAGTCCAGTGCCTCTGTTCAGCTATTTTGTGATGTGAAAACCCCTTTAATGCTTTCTGCTAATTCCACATTCTCTTTCCAGCCTGAGGGAACAGTAACCCCATTATAAGTTCTGTCAGTCTCATCTGTGCCTCAGCTCAAGGAAGAGCCCAGTCCTACAACTCCATTCCAGGAGAGACTCAGTTCAGCAGATCCTCTTTTGAGAGATTCCACTCCATCTGATCTACTCCAGGAGGAGCCCACTTATACAGCTTCACTCCATTAGAAGTCTATTCTGGAAGGAACCCGGCCAAGCCTGTTGCGAAAGTTGGCCAAACTCCCCCACCTACCAACTCGGCCGACTCCGCCTCCTCAGACCTGGGAATCTTGCTTCAGCCGGCAGTCGCGGCCGGCGAGCCGCACCTCAGCCTTCCTCTCGGACTACTACACCGACACTGCGTGCAGGACGGCACGCCGGTGGCTTCTCCTTTAGCCTTCCTCCTGAACCCTGGCTTCCCAGGCACGCGTACGCGCCACCTGACCGCTTTTCAGGGGTCACCGCGGGCAGAGCCCAGACTCCTCCTCCCAAGCCTGCAAGTATTTAAGGCAGGGCCTGCTTCTCGGGCCTTGCCTTGGCTACTTCTGGCTCCAGGTCCTGTTTGGCTCCTCCATCGTCTGATTTGTGTTTCCTGTCTTCAGTTTCTCCCTGCCAAGACCCTTGCCTGCCTGACTACGAGATACGTCATCTGCCTACATCCTTGCCTGAGGACTCAAGAATCACCACCAGCCTGAGACCCCACGTAAATCCAGCCGGCCCCAGTACCCAAGGGATCAACCTGCGGGGAATGAGGGCTGGTAGTGGGGGGGTCTCCGTTCTCCTACAGCCTCGCCTGCCATCGGAAAGGCCCTCTGGGGCTCCTCCCCATTGGTTCCCTACTCCGCCGGCCCAAGGATCCACTTCTATAATAAAGTGATTGCAGCCAGTCCACTCCAGGAGGCATCGGGCCCAGCTATTCTGCTCCAGGAGGCATCCGGCCCAGCCGTGCCGGCTAATCCACTCCAGCAGGCGCATGGGCCACCTGATCCACTCTGGGAGGAGCCTGGCCCAGCCACCCAGTACCAAAGAGATGCTGTTTCAGGCACCCAGCACCTGAGAAACTCTCTAGCCCAGCCACCCAGCAACTCTGGTTCAGCGCTTCGGTACCTGAAAGAACCTTCCTCAGTGCTTCAGCACCAACAAAACTATGGTTCAAGATCACTGCCAAGAGAGACTGGTTAAAGACCACTGCCCCAGAGAGACTCTTATCCAGCAGCCCAGCCTCAGAAAGATTTTGTCCCAGTGCCTCAGCTTCATAGAGTCTCTGGCCCAGTACCTCAGCTTTGGAGAGACTCTGACCAAGTATCTGCTGACCAGACATTTGAAGCTTCTTCCTCCACCTTGAATAACCAACCTTCTGGCCAAAATTTCCTTGGCAAATGGGACCCAGGAGGGGGGTATCTTTAAAGGGGTGTGTGTGGGGGGGGGGGGGGAGGGGGGGTTACTGTCATGCAACCTTCCCATGCTATGGGTCCTCAGTGAGCCCATCTCCCAGGAAGCAAGTTACTTCCTCGCTGATCACCTGATGCCTCATCCACAGCCCTACTTAACCCAGCCTGACCATTCACTCAGAGCCTCTTCAAGGAATCACCTCTGCTCTTGGACTGGCCAGCCTTGTCTTGCTGTATCTTGCCTTGTGGCCTATCTGGGCCTCTTGCCTTGTTCTATAGCCTACCTTGGCTTCTCTCCTTGCTCTGTGGCCTATATTGGCCTTCTTCTGTACCCTGTAGCCCAGCTTGACTCTCTTTGTGCTCTGTAGCCATCCAGACTTCCTTGCCTTGTTCTGCAGCCTTCTAAGCTCTTCTGCCTTGCTTAGTAGCCTTCTGGGCCTACCTATCCTGTCTTGCAGCCCCTGGGTCTACTAGGATTATCTTGCCCATTCTAATGCCCTGTTGGGCTTTCTTGTTTCCTGTTGCCTGTGAATCCTGTCCTTGACCAGTCCTTGCCCTACTCAGTCCCCTTGTCTGTTTCCAAGGCCCTTGCCCTTGTCCTTGGGTTTTGAGCCCTGCCAGTACATGTATCCAGCTCCCAGTTCATGATGTTCACCAGGAGGAAAGTCCGTCCAGCCCCAGAACCCAAGAGGTTACAGGGGAGAGGGCTGGTTAGACAGAGGACCAGCTCCAGTCTTGCTTTACGGTCCTACACCACTGCTGTGGGGGTGCTCCCTGATTTTAGCCTGCCAGACCATGGTAGTATGTGTGTGTATGTGTGTCTGTGTCTATGCATATTTGTAGGAGCCTATGTGAGTGCGTATGTGTGTAGGGGAGTGTGTGTATGGGTGGGAGCCTGTCTGTGTAGGGAACTTCTATATTTGTATGTGTGCCTATATATGTGGGTATATGTGTGTGAGAGACAGCCACTGTGTGTTTGTATGTGTGTGTTCTCTTATGCATGTATGTGGGGAGCAATAGTGTGTGGTTTGTGTGTGTGTGTACATGTCTGTGTGTGTATGGGAAGTGTGTGGGGGGGGGGAAGAGAGCCATTGTATGTTTGTTGGGGTAGCCTGTCTGTGCACGTGTGTGCAGTGTCCCTATGTATTTATGTGTATGCCTATGTTTTGTGTCTGTGTGTATGTGTGGAAGCCTGTGGGTGTTTTATGTATTTGTATTGTGTGGCTGTGTGTAGGCACAGCCTGTGTATGTGTGTTTTGTGTGTCTCCATCTGCCTGCTTGTGCATGAAAGCCAGAGAGAAAGGTATTTGCAGACAGACTTATTGTCTTTTTTTTAATTTTATTTATTTGGAGTTTTTTATATACCGAAGTATAGCGTTTTGCCTTCACTCCGGTTTACAGGATAACAACGTAATACATACAAATTAACTTTAACTATATTTAACATTCAAAGAGTATAACCTTATTTAACATATTAAATGAAAAATTTATATGAAAGAGATAATCTATACGAAGAGATAATATATGATATTCATTAACTATTGTGTGGAACAAATAGGAATCTGAGCAGGAGAAGGTTAATGTAAGATATGGGTATGAGTAGGAGCTCGGGGTATGTTAGGTGGTTCAGGTAAAGACTTGAGAAAGGTTGGATGAGGGGGCGAGGGCAATGATAGGGGAGGTGAGAGGGAAAGAGAGGGTAGGGGAGGAGGGGAGGGGAGAGAAAGTGTTTAATAGAAAAGGGATCGTCGAAGGAATGGGAGCGTCAACGTGTTATGGTTCGAAAGGGGGTGGATTTCTTATCCCACGCCATCTCTAAAAGTTTGACTGAATAACCAGGTCTTTAGTTCTTTTTTGAATGCTTTGATGTCATGAATTGAGCTTAAATGTTGTGGAATGTTGTTCCATAAGTTTGGGCCTGCTATGGAGAAAGCTCTGTTTCCTGGTGTGGTGAGTTTGGCTTGAGGAAGTGATGGAATTTCAAGTTGAAGTTTATTTGCAGATTTGGTCATTCTTTGAGGTTTGTGTGTTAGGATAAGTTCATTGAGAGCGGTGTTATCCATTGAATGTATTGCATTGTGAACTATTGTTAATGCCTTTGAATTTAATTCTCTGGTCTATTGGGAGCCAGTGAAGTGATTTAAGGACTGGGGTGATATGGTCAGATTTTTTTTTTTTTCCGGTTAGAATTCTTGCTGCGGCGTTTTGTAGTAGTTGCAGAGGTGTTAAGGTGGTTTTTGGTAGGCCAATCAGGAGGGAAGTATGCAGTAGTCGAGGCGTTGAAGATGAGTGATTGTAGAATTGTTCGGAAACTCGTGTTGGTGTTAGTAGTGGTTTAGATGTTGAGGGACGTGCAGTTTGTGGGGAAGCCTTCTTTGGTTTTGAAGCAATGTTCTGTTTTAAGTTGAGTTCGTTTGTCGATCCAGATTCCTAGGTCTCTTGTTGAGTTTTTTAGTTGGATGTTGATGTTTTCTATTTGTAGAGAGAGGGGAGTGGAGGATTGTGTAGTGTTGTTTCTTCCTATTAGTATGCATTCTGTTTTATTCATGTTGAGGCATAACTTTAGGTGGTTCAGCATGTCTCTGATGGTGCTTAGGTGTTTGGCTGCGGTGCTTAATGTTTCTTCTATTGTGGATGTTATTGGGAAGAGGAGTTGGATGTCATCGGCGTACATGTAGAAAGTAACTCCGATGGTTGATAGGAGGTGGCATAGAGGGAGTAGATATATGTTAAAGAGGGTCGCCGAGAGTGCAGATCCCTGTGGTACGCCAGTTTCGAGTGGGAGAGGATTTGAAGATTGGTTATTAATGGTAACCTTGAAGAATCTGTCTTTCAGGAATGATTTGAACCAGTTGAGGGTTTTGCCTGTGAGCCCAATGCTTGCTAGTCTCGACAGTAGGCATGTGTGGTCTACGGTATCGAAGGCTGCGGATAGATCAAGTAGGATGAGGATGTGGCTTAGGTTGTTGTCGAAGCCCCTAATTATCTTGTTTGTTAGGTTGACGAGGAGAGTTTCTGTGCTGTGGTTTTTCCTGAATCCATGTTGGGCGTCGTGGAGGATGTTGTTGTCCTCAAGGTGTTCGTTGAGTTGTGTAAGAGCTGTTTTCTCAGTCATCTTTGCGATTAGGGGGAGGTTTGAGATTGGTCTGTAGTTGTTTAGGTCTGTGGGATCTAGGTTCTTCTTTTTTAGTATGGGGGTGATAGTTGCGGTTTTTAGTTCTGCTGGTAGCTCTCCTTCTTCTAGAGATTTGTTAATGATGGCGGCAATTGTTGGCATATGTGTTGGCGGCAATTGTTGGCATATGTGTTGGCGGCAAATCTTGGCATAGTGTACCTTCCAATGTTCCAGGTTCTATCTAGTGGCCACAAACATAAACAACAATGTAACCGACAATCCTTATATATATCTTCTATAAAAGAAACATGACAAAAAATACCTGATTAAACCTGTCAAACACAACATACTGTATTAACAAATGGAAAAGGATCCCTCTAGAGAAACACCCCATCTAATATTCACTAACATTTTATCTCTGTGTGTGCATTCTTCATGTAGCAATCCTTCATAATTGTCATTGAATTATCATCAAAATATGAAATATAGAAAAATATGAGTATCAGAAGCATAAAGAAATATACCCCAAATTGTAAACCTTAATACTACAGTTTACAAAATAAATCATCTTTCAACATTGCCTGGTTTTTACTGTGGAGGGAATGTAGCACTTTATAACCAGAAACCCCAATCCCCAATATATTATAGGCAGTGTTACAGCACTGCCTATGATATGAAATATAAAAAAAGAAATATGAGTCATAGATGCATAACCACCCCCTCCGAAATTTTAAACATTAATACTACAGTTGATTTAAAAAAAAAAAAATCTTTCTGTGTTGCCTGGTTATTGCTACTGGGGGCAATGGTACATTTTAACCAAAAACACAAACCCCCCAAATATACTAGAGATAGAGCTACCACACTGCCTTTAATAATACTGCTCCCCAGCTGTCCACAGCCAGCATGGCTCTCAGTGGAAAGCTCTGTCCTGCTGCTCCCACAGCCAGCAGTTTAAGAGCCACTAGTGGGGCCCTGAATTTTTTAAATGTAATTATTTTTATCTAAATGAAAAATACCTAATGAAACCCATCAAGCACATTAGGGGGCGGGGCCGCGGGCGTGGTTCTGGCCCAGGTGTGTTTCAGGGGCGTGGCCGAGGCCTCCGAGACAGCTCCTGGGACGGGGAATCGCACGCCGGCCAGCTCACGCGAGGCGTAACTTTAAAACAAAGGTGGGGGGGTTTAGATAGGGCTGGGGGGGTGGGTTAGGTAGGGGAAGGGAGGGGAAGGTTCAGGGGGGTGGAAGGAAAGTTCCCTCCGAGGCCGCTCCGATTTCGGAGCGGCCTCGGAGGGAACGGAGGCAGGCTGTGTGGCTTGGCGCGCACAGGCTGCCGATTTTGGGCAGCCTTACGCACGCCGACTCCGGATTTTAAAGGATACACGCGTATCTATTAAAATCCGGTGTACTTTTGTTTGCACCTGGTGTGCGAACAAAAGTACGCGCGGGCATACTTTTATAAAATCTACCCCATAGTTTTAAAGTTAGGAACATAGATGTCATGGGAGTGTTTCAGATGGATTTTTGTGGGGTTTAGTGTCATGGAGCAGCCTTGGATGATGTGTGAATGGGGTATAGTAAATTTGGATCAGTTTTGAGTTTTTGAGTGGGATTTTTGTTTTTTATTTCAATGGGTTTATTCATATTTGTTTTCAGTTTTGGTACTAAGCCCAGTAAAAAAAATAAGGGCCATCAGCTGGGGGAGCAGGGAAACTTGTTATTAGGGAAGCCGTTCCAGAGAAACACCATAGAAATAGAATGTTTGACAGATGCTAAGAGGTTAGTGCAGTTATTCGTTTTTTAGGCAAAGCACAATCATTTTTTATTTTATAATTGGATTAGAGATAATTTTGACATTGCCAAAAAATACTTATATAATTTATGTATTTGGGCTGGGAGGTTTTAGTTTAGATATATGGAACAATGCAGAAGAAATAAACAGGGCAAATACTATTTGCTAATGACATAATTGAAAGTAGGAAATCTCATTGCCAGTAATACATGCTGATGATTAACGGGAAAGGAGCTGTGTTGCCTCTGTCCTCATTGAGACCTGGTAAATTGTCCAAAAACACAAAAGATAGTAAGGGAACATTAGTGAGGTATGAATGAGAAGTATTTTATGCTACTGAGAAACTTGAAAAGGTAAGAAAAGCTGAATAGAGAGTTAAAGTAAATTTAAGCTTATCCATGGCTTTTTATCAGCTTATTCAGGCAGTTGAATGAAAGTGCATTGGATGAAAGGATATTAATTGGAGGTTTTAACACTGAAGTTCAGTTAAAATAAGGACCTCTAATTCTATGAAGGAAAGGTATGAAACTAGTGACCATATGTCAGTCTTTCCCATAATAAGCCTTTTCTTGTAATAACCCAAATTGTAACAAAATATTATTTTGTTTGCTGCACATTCTGAAATTGAACTTATGGAAGTCAATCTTGACATACCCCACACAGGTAGTCCAAAATCACTAAGGAGCAGATTTTCAAAGGAGTACGCGCGTAACCCCCGAAAAGCTGATCCTTCCACCCCCTGCTCTCGCCGAGCCTATGTTGCATAGGCTCGGCGCGCGCAAGCCCCGGGAAGTGCGTAAGTCCCGGGGCTTTCCTGGGGGGGGGGCGTGTCGAGGCGTGTCAGGGAGGCGTGTCGCGGCCAGTGCGTCATTGGGGCATTCCGGGGGCGGGGCCGCGGGCATGGTTCCGGACCAGGGGCATTCCGGGGCATGGACACGGCCTCCGGACCAGCCCCCGGACTGGAACATGGCGTGGGGGGGAATTAGTTAGAGATAGGGGAGGTGGGTTAGTTAGGGGAAGGAAAGGGAAGGTGGGGGCACTGGAAAGAAAGTTCCCTCCGAGGCCGCTCCGATTTCACAGCGGCCTCGGAGGGAAAGGAGGTAGGCTGCGCGGCTCGGCGCGCACAGGCTGCCAATTTTGCGCAGCCTTGCGCGCGTCAACCCCGGATTTTAAAAGATACGCGCGGCTACGCGCGTATCTTTTAAAATCCGGTGTACTTTTGTTTGCGCCGGTTGCGTGAACAAAAGTACGCGCATGCGTACTTTTTAAAAATCTGCCCCTAACTGAATAGCAGGATTGGTCCTGGCTTAAGTTAGCCAATGAAACTGTCAACTATTCAGTTTAAAATAAAGTTTTGGTTAAATTAGAAGTGTTGACAAAATCACTGTAAGAAATTTAAACAGCCCAGATTACTTGCTTCATGCCAAAGTCACAATTGTAGAAAAAAAGATAGACATAACCATTTTTGGACATTCCTTCTTTTAAAATTGTCTTCTTAGATGAATCCCGAGAGCGCCGTAATGTGCAGGACCCAACTCTATGGAACACACTACCACAGCAGCTAAAAGGAGAAAATATCCTAACAAAGTTCAGCATTTAACTTATAATCATGGATACTCAATAAGAGCAGATTGGAAGGGATCTCCAAGCACAGCAGGGCCAATATTCAAAAGCCATTTAGATGGATAACTAAAGGTTATCTGTCTAGATGACACAAATGGCATATTTAACCACTTATTCAGCTAAATTATAGCCAGATAACTATTTATCCGGCTATAAATTAGCCAGATAAAAAGGGGGTATTCTGGGAAGGAACTGAGTTGTCCAGTTAACATAGCAGAATATTGCATATATCCGGTTAAGGCCTAGATTCATCAAAATGCTATAAATATAGCAGAAATAGCACTTGTGATAAAAAGTAGGCGTGGTTAGGCTAATTTCCTGTGTACCACATCGCATAAGCAATTTTTGCAAAGCGCATTGCGTTATTGCATTGCATGTAACATCAGCACATTGCACATCATTTTACATGGCACGCGTTTATTTATGCATGGCATGTTATTCTGATTATTTTTAATTTATGGATTAAAAAAAATAAGTACAAGACATAAATCTTGAAAGAAAAATAGGAAATTGAGAGCAGAAGAATACAAGAAGAAAAAAGAGCGAAAACTAAATCACTACCATAAAATCAGTCAATTTCCAATCTAACCCCTAGATTCATCAAAATGTGTTATTAATGCATTCATAACGCCTGCGTTAAGAAAAAGGGGAGTGTTTAGGGAAATGTTTAGAATTACTGCACCACGCAGCATGGTTTATTCACAATGTTAAATTCCGCGATCATATGACTCCGGTTCTTCAAAAACTACACTGGCTTCCTTTCATGTGGCGCGTGCATTACAAAACCTTACTGATTCTTCACATTCTGATTTACGGCAACAATACTTCTTGGCTCTCAGCATCTTTACACATCTATACCCCATACCGAAACCTCTGCTCCAAAAATAAACTCTTACTCCAAGTCCCTTCACCAAAAACTACCAGATTAGTTTCCACAAGGGAGTGCGCATTTTCTATAGCCGGTCCCATACTCTGGAATTCAATACCGATGAAATGCGATTAATACAAGATAAACATACATTCAAGAAAGCCCTTAAACATTACCTATTCCTCCTTGCTTTTCCAGATTTATGTAATTCCTGATAATTTAATTAGTATCTTATTTTATTATGTATTAATTTAGCCTATTTATTTGTTTGATTTTATTCTGTCTTATGATTTTATATATGTTTAATATGTAACCGATTTCGGAGCGGCCTCGGAGGGAACTTTTCTTCGCCCTCCCCCCACCTTCCCCTCCCTTCCCCTACCTAACCCACCCCCCCGGCCCTATCTAAACCCCCCCTTACCTTTGTCGGCAAAGTTACGCCTGCTTTTAGCAGGCGTAACTTTGCGCGTGTCGCCGGCAGCCCCGCTCCGTCCTCCGGTCCCGGGGGCGTGGTCCAGAGGCCTCGACCACGCCCCCGAAACGCAGCGTCGTTTCGGGAACGCCCCCGGACACGCCCCCTCCCTCCCCGTTTCGAAAGCCCCGGGACTTACGCGCGTCCTGGGGCTTTACGCGCGCCGGCGGCCTATGCAAAATAGGTGCGCCGGCGCGCGCAGGGGTTTTAAAATCTGCCCCTTAATGCTCCCTTCATAGGCTTTAAGGGAAACAAAAATTAAATATATGCAAATGAAATTAATTTTTTCATTTGCAGGTTTCTTTTGTTTCATTATTTAGTGGAACAAAACAAAATACCCTGTGTTGTTGTATTTTTCATTTCGTTTCCTACCAAATGCACATCCCTACCAATAAATAACCTTGACGAGGTAAACCTAATTAAAATTATTCCTGAAATATCTTTTCAGAAAGCTAAATAGGGCTCAATGACTAATTTTTAGTAGAAGGTTATTCTACTGTGTTGGACCAGCATAACTTTCAATGTTCATTTATTTTATTGTCTGTAACCAAAAACGCCTCACTTAGGGGCCGATGCTATAAAAAGCACGGAAAGTGGGCGCTGAAAAGTCAGCACCCGCTTTCTTAACGCGCGCATGGCGCCCGCAAGGGGGGGCACCATGCTATAAGCAAATTAGGGGGTCACGCGTTAAGAAAGCGGGCGCTGACTTTTTCCATTTTCATTATTGGCAGACGGCCGGTGGCGTCCGTTTTCATTACTGGCAGATGCCGGTTATGAAAACCGATGCCGAGTTTACCGGTGTCGGTCTTCCTAACTCAGCGGTCTGCCAAGGTTTTTTTTTTTTTTTTTACTTAAGAAGTACAGAAAAACAGTTTTTTCTGCTTTTCTGTGCTTCTTTTACATGCGCTCAGCTAATAACGCCTGCTCCAGGCAGGCATTAATATCTGAGTGCTAAATGTGCGACTGAGACGCACACTTTTTTTTTTTTTAATGCGGAGTGAATAAGTAATAGCCTCATTCACATGCATTTGCACGTGATGAGCGCTATCGCATACACTCTACGTTGGACCCGCGTTAAATAGGCGCTAATTCCCTTATTGTATTAGGGGGTGGATTAGCGCCTATTTAACCCGTGTCCGACTGCGGGTTATACAGTGCGCTCGGCTGAGTGCACTGTATTGCATCAGCCCCTTAGGGAAGGTTGAGCTTGAGATGAATATAGCTGAAGTTGAGGGAAATGAGAACAAAGTCTGTTTTTAAGATAGGTTGGACCATTCCCTTTTAAACATTTAGAGGTCAAAGGCCTCTATATACAATAGGCCTTATACATGTATAGTCACTATTTTGGAAAGGTCAAAAATACATATGTACTTACAGTGCCAAGCGTAAATGTTAATAGGGAAAAAAGTGGTTTATGAGTGTCCGGGGCAGGGTTTGGGGTTTATGCACAGAAGTTGCTATTTTATAAGTGGTATACAAGCATATAATACTGAACTTTTACACCTGCCAATTAAGTCACAGAAGTAAAATTGAATTTGTCTTTTGTTTGCAGTATTTGGGTGGGAGTTCTGATTAAGTGGTAGATGATCAGGGTAAAGTGCTAGAGGGTCTGGGTGAACTGTTGGAGGTTGTTGAATTTCAAGTACACATACAAGTAAGTATTTTCAGAAGCGGAGCATTCTTCTCATTTTTTATTTATTAATTTTCAAAATTACAATTCCAAGAATACACTTGAAAGGTAATGCATATAACAACAAAAATTACATTGCAAAAAAAATAATATAAGGAAAAATTGTTATAAATGTCACGTGCATCTCAAGTCCACAATATATAGAGATCTAAGTACACTACCCAAGGGAAATTTATATCAAATCCAACAACAAAGAAAAGCTAGCTCAAATAAGGGTAGCTTAACAAAATATGAGAGGACAAATTACTGGAATATATATGCTCAACATGCAGAGACTGGTGAGGAGCTAAGCTGACCTCCTAATTTATTAGACAAAAAAATCTGTTAATTGAGAAGGTTGATAAACAACATAAGAAACCTCAGAAATCTTAACCATATATTTACCAGAAATTTAAGCAGGAAAAATGCATCAAGCTCTAAAACTTTAGGCTTCATTAACAGAAATTGATGCCTCCTTTTCTGTGTTGACCTGGCAAGATCTGGAAAAATTTGTACTTTTAAATTTCAAAAAGGATTCCATTCGATATTTAAAGTCTCTATCATACTCAAGCAAAAAGGAAGCAATTGAAGTATCTAGTGTAGCCAAATTTTCGTAGGATGTTTCCAATATTGTAGTAATATCCAGTTTAGAAATCTCTATAGGTGAAAGAACTGTTACGCACCCTGTCCGCGCTCGTCCCGCACATGGGCCTGCTCACCTCTCTGGTTCCACAGCAGGTCCTGGGCCTGCTGTGGAACCAGAGAGCCAGAGAGCCGTAGCCTGGAAGAACTCGCAGCTGCCTAGCGGCAGCTGCGAGTTCTTCCAGGCTACGGCTTCCCGCGGCAGCGGTCACCGGGCATTCCACTACGCACCAGGCCTCATGCCGGAGCTCAGCGTCCTCAGTGGCGTTAGTCACACCCCTACGCGTACGTGTGCGGACCGCCCGGCCTCTTGTAGGGCCAGGGACGGGTCCTAGCTCTGCGGCGTGCCCTGATTGATTCTCTGTTATAAGGAAGTCCCTGACTGCACTTCCTTGCCTTGGCATTCGGTCTGTTCTTTGCTAGATTGTCTCTGCGTTTGAACCTTGTTCCAGTCTCGTTTCAGGATTCTTCCATTCCAGTCTTGTTCCTGCCTTGTTCCTGCATCCTAGTATTCCAGCGTCCTGTTCCTGTTCGTCTGTCTGTCTCCCCAGGTAGTACTTCCAGACTGTCTCACTGGTACTATCCTTGGTTTGCTCTTTGACTTTCCCGCCTACTGCCTGCCCTCTGACCTCAGCCTGTTCCTAGACTCGCCTGCCTGCTACCTGCCTTCTGACATCGGCCTGCCTGTGACCTTGTCCGACCTCCAGAACATGAACCCTGCTTTATTGACCACTCCTCGAACTGACCCCCAGATTCTGACCTCTGCCTGATTGACCACATTTCCAGATTCTGGCTCTGTTCCTAGCTTTGTCATCACCTACGCTGTTCTGGTCCTCCTTGCTCCATCTGACCTCCAGTCTCGAACCTGACCACGCCTCTCTCCTGTCTGTGAGCATGCCTGTCTACCATCTCTCCAGGAGACCCTGCGAGGCCCATCTGTCCAAGCAGCCCGGGTTCCTACGGGATCCTCCAGGGGGGACCTCAGGCTTCCAGTGGTGAAGCTCATCCTAGCCTATGTCTCCTCCAGTGCTCCACTCCCTACCAGGGAGCTGTTCTCCACTGCTCCAGGACAAGGGTCCACCCCCGAGCGCAACAGGTTGCCAAAACCATGGACTCGGCGGAGTCTCCTGCCTCCAGGGCCCTACCGGGTTTGGTCGCTTCAGTCAAACAATATCACCAAGCTTTGGAATTGTTGACTTCTTCGGTGGAAGAGCTTTGTTCCCAGCTACAAGATACAGCTTTGGCCAATCCCGTGAGCCTATCGGCCTCCATGCTTCCCAAAGCATCGTTGGCACTTCCTGCACCTCTTCGATACAATGGGGATCCATGCTCCTGTCGTGGTTTCCTCAACCAGTGCTTCATGCAGTTTGCACTGCAACCCTCATTGTTCTTGAAGGAAATCACCAAGGTGACCTTCATCCTGTCTCGCCTGGAAGGGAAGGCTCTTGCATGGGCCTCTCACTTATGGGAACGCTCTGATCCCATACTTTCCAAGTTATCTGAATTCATCGCTCTCTTAAAGCAGACCTTTGGAGACCCAGGCCACCAGGCTGTTGCCAGTCATAAACTACTCCACCTTCGACAAGGATCACGGCCCTTCTCCGAGTATACAGTGGAGTTTAGGACTCTGGCCACTGAGCTTGGGTGGAAAGAAGATTGTCTGTAAGCCATCTTCCTAGATGAACTCTCCAGTGCTCTCAAAGATGAGCTCTCCATCCATGAGACTCCCACGTCTCTAGAGGACCTGATTTCCCTTGCCGGGAAGATTGACCATCGCCTCCAGCAAAGACGCCTAGAAGTAAAGGCTCTCCCCTCTCCTATCTCACGTCCCATGTGTGTTCCCAGTCCTCCAGCGAAGATTTCAGCACCGCCACCTTCGTCCATAGTGGAACCTATGGAGGTGTACCATGGGCGATTATCTCCAACCGAACATCTCCGCGGCGAAAGGAGGGTCTTTGCCTTTACCGTGGCACTTCTGGACATCGTCTGCAGTCCTGCCCGGTTTGTCTGGGAAACTGCAATGCCTGAGCCCGGTGGGGGTCTTGAGCTTAGGCGCTACTGTTTCTGGCCCTCAACTCTTGCTTCCCATGTGTCTGGGCATCAAGGCCCACACCTTCGCCACCACTGTTTTCGTCGATACCGGAGCAAGTGGCAGCTTCATTATGGATGACATTGTCAAACT
Source organism: Rhinatrema bivittatum (assembly GCF_901001135.1). NCBI lineage: Eukaryota > Metazoa > Chordata > Amphibia > Gymnophiona > Rhinatrematidae > Rhinatrema > Rhinatrema bivittatum. The sequence goes on along the minus strand of NC_042617.1, from coordinate 264,137,531 downwards.
TCTGAACATTTCTCTTCAGCCATTAGAGGTGAGCCTCCGCATTGCCTGCATCCAGGAAGAACATCTTCCAGGGCTCATCACCCACCAAACAGAGGCTGTTCGTTTCACCGTGGGCACTCACCACGAAGAAGAGATGTCCTTCTACGTATTAAAGTGATCAACACATCCAGTTATTCCGGGGCTGCCCTGGCTCCAGGCCCACGAACCCCAGTTCGATTGGCATTCCCTGCAGTTGGTGCAGTGGGGCCCTAAATGCCAGAAGACCTGTTTACGTTCTGTATCTCCTGTAGTTCTTGTCCTGAACTCTGTTACCTTACCTGGTTTGCCTCCACAGTACTCTGACTTCAAAGATGTCTTCTTGAAGCAGAAAGCGGATACCTTGCCTCCGTTACACAAGTTCAGTTGCCCTATTGAACTGCCGGGCACAGCGCCTCCCAAAAGCAGAAGTTACCCATTCTCTCAACCTGAGAGTCAAGCTATGTCTGAGTATATTAAAGAGAACATAGAAAAGGGGTTCATTCGTTCTTCTGATTCCCCTGCTGGTGCGGGGTTCTTCTTCGTTAAGGAAAAGGACTGTGGTCTACGCCCTTGTATTGACTGCAGGGGGCTTAACGCCATAACCCGCAAAGACTGATACCCTCTGCCCCTTATCAGTGAGCTGTTCGACCGCCTTGAAGGGGCACGGATTTTCACCAAGTTGGATCTGAGAGGTGCATACAATCTGGTAGGCATCCAACCTGATGATATTTGGAAATCCACATTTAATATGTGGGATGGCCACTACGAATATACTGTGATGTCCTTTGGGCTATGCAATGCCCCAGCAATCTTTCAACACCTTATGAACGAAATTTTCCGAGACCTCCTGTACACCTTTGTAGTCGTATTTCTTGACGACATCCTGATCTTTTCCAAGGACCTTGAATCTCATCGAGATCATGTTCGGATCGTCCTTCAACATCTGAGAGAGAACCATCTGTATGCCAAGTTGGAAAAATGCCTGTTTGAGCGTAATCACTTACCATTCTTAGGGTATATTGTATCCGATCGAGGTTTCTCTATGAATCCAGAGAAAGTCCAGGGGATCCACGACTGGCCCCAGTCAGTAGACCTACAGGCCTTACAATGATTCTTTGGCTTTACTAATTATTACCATAGCTTCATTGCCAATTACTCCACTTTAGTTGCTCCGCTTACCGCCATGACCAGGAAAGGGACTAACACTCGGGTATGGACACCTAAAGCACAAGCCGCCTTTCAGATGATTAAGGAGGCTTTCTGTTCTGGCCCTTGCCTTCAGCATCTGGACCCAAGATGTCCATTTGTCGTAGAAGTTGATGCCTCTGCAATTGGCGCAGGAGCTGTCTTGAGCCAGGTTTCTGCCAAGGGTAAACTGATACCCTGTTCGTTCTATTCACATAAGTTCTCTCCTACGGAACAAGGATATACCGTTGGTGACCGAGAACTCCTTGCAGTCAAGCTGGCACTCCAAGAGTGGCGTCCCTGGTTGGAAGGGGTGCAACACAAGTTTACATGTTTACCATCTTCACTGACCATAAGAACCTTGAGCACCTTAAAGAGGCTCAACTCCTGAATCCCTGACAAGCCCGGTGGGCACTCTTCTTTGAACATTCAACTTCGTTCTCTCTTTCCGCCCAGGTTCTAAGAACCTCCGTGCTGGCGCACTGTCAAGATCATTTGAACCTGAAGATGCTCCTGAAGTCCCTAGCTTTATCATGGATCCCGCCTGCATATCCCTTGCTGTGACCACCACAGTTCCTACTGGAAAAACCATCGTTCCACGTAGATTACGTGAACGAGTTCTGAAATGGGCTCATGATTCCAAGTTGGCAGGACACCCAGGTCGTGCCAGGACCTTAGAGATGTTACGAAGACACTATTGGTGGCCCAACATGGTGCAAGTCTCTTGAAACTATGTGGACTCGTGCATTTTTATTATTTATATTTTTCAACTTTCTCATTTTAGTATCAATAGCTCACATTTTTAAACATTTTGAAAATTGTCAGTCTCATAATATTCTCATAGGGGCGGATTTTCAGACTCCGCGAATAGGCCTACTTTTGTTTGCGCTCCAGGCGCAAACAAAAGTACGCTGGATTTTAGTAGATACGCGCGGAGCCGCGCGTATCTGCTAAAAACCTGGATCGGCGCGCGCAAGGCTATCGATTTTGTATAGCCGGCGCGCACCAAGCCGCGCAGCCTACCCCCGTTCCCTCCAAGGCCGCTCCGAAATCAGAGCGGCCTTGGAGGGAATCCTCTAACACCCTCCCCTCACCTTCCCCTCCCTTCCTCTACCTAACCCACCCGCCCGGCCCTGTCTACACCCCCCCCCCTTACCTTTCTCCGGGGATTTACGCCTCCCAGAGGGAGAAGTAAATCCCCGCGCACGAGCGGGCCTCCTGCGCGCCGGGCCGCGACCTGGGGGCGGGTACGGAGGGCGCGGCCACGCCCCCGGACCACCCCGGGCCGTAGCCATGCCCCCGTACCCGCCCCCAAAACGCTGCCGACACGCCCCCGAAACGCCGCGACGACCGGGCCCGCCCCCGACACGCCCCCCTCCGAAAACCCCGGGACTTACGCGAGTCCCGGGGTCTGCGTGCGCCGGTAGGCCTCTTTGAATGTAGGCATACCGGCGCGCAGGGCCCTGCTCGCCTAAATCCGCCCGGTTTTGGGCGGATTTAGGTGAGCAGGGCTCTGAAAATCCGCCCCATAGTTTTTTTTATTCGTTTTACATATATTTGAGTGCCTTAACTTACATTTTTTATTTCATTTTTTTATTTGCCAAATAATTTTTTTATGTAGACAATTTATTATATGTGTACATTTCCCTTATAACATCATGTGTTCCCTCTCTGTTTCCCAGTAATTCCAATTCATATGATGTGAAGTTCTCATATTATTCATATAAGATCATTCAAGCAACCATTGGTACAGGTATTGAATATTAATACATAAGTCTTCCCTTAATAGACTTTCTCCTGTTCATACCACGTCCTTTGATCCTAGACATATACATACACACAAATTTTGCACGTCATGGTTATAAGATGCACAAGGTCACGTTAATTACACATTGGTATAATATGAGTACACAATTTTGTGGTTTGATTTTAATTCATCGTTAATTTATATATGTTTATTATTATTTTTTTATTTTTTTAATTATATCATAAAAAAATGTTTTAGGTTGATGTCATTTTTAAGTCATTTACATTTTATATGTAATAAACACATATTTATGTTCATTTGTCAATGTATATGTATGTCAGTCTTATGTGATTCCAATTAATATTGTTCTTGTAGTAGCCCCTGAGGCAGCTCCTGCGTGAGCGAAACTCAGCCAGAGTCGAGCTAACACGAATAAAGAATCCTGATTACACCAATCACTACAGTTTGTCCTGCTTTTCGGCATTCTTTATAAAGAAATGCCTTCACATTTAACTTGGGGGTATTATGTTCACATGTTACAATTATTATACATGTAATATATATGTGCATACTTTTATAAAATGAGTAGAGAAAGCATGTGTTTTCCTACATTATATATATTTGTGTATACTGAATCTGACATACATATTTTCTGGGCAGAAATACATGCTATTTTATTATATGTATGGCTCTGGCTGCACAGTCCATAAAATGTTAGTATAAATTTCTAGGCCCATTTATGAGTGAATTTGGTAAAAGGGATAGATTTTAAAACGTGCGCGCGGGCACACATGTGCTGTGCCGACGCCCGCGAGCTTCCTCCGTTCTCTCACAGGCCGCTCTGAAATCAGCCTAGCTCTACTCTAACCCCCCCCAAAACATTTTATCTAACCTTTTGCACCTGCCTGGAGACAGGCGCAGGTTGCGCGCACAGGCAGCCTGCTGGCACGGGATCCTCCTACACAGCATCAAATGGCTGCTGTGTCGGAGGCCTCTGGCCCCGCCCCCACCCTGCCCACGCCATGCCCCCTGGACTGCCCCTTTTTACAAGCCCCGGGACTTACACGCGTCCTGGGGCTTTACGCGCGTCGCCGGGCCTTTTTAAAAGAGCCCGGCGCGCGTAACCCCCCTACAGTTGTGGATTTTCGCACGAAGGCCTTTTAAAATCCAGCCCTTTATGTGCATAAGAGGCTTTTGAAAATTGCTATATTACATTTACTCGCGTAACTATTATGAAAATTACCTCCATAGTGAGTATGCGCATACTTGCAGGGTCATGCATAAATATTAAGAGGTCATTTAAGGTCATTCTGGGACAGCGTTCAGAAGTATGCATGCAAGTTGCTGTTTTGTAATTGGTACTGTATATGCAGATACATTTCCATATTTGTCCGTTTGCTTTTACACCTGCTAATTACTCCTGCACTCAGCTCCAGCAGTCAACTCCTGCAGTCAACACCTGCACTCAGCTCCAGCAGTTAACTCCTGCACTCAGCTCCAGCAGTCAACTCCTGCAGTCAACACCTGCACTCAGCTCCAGCAGTCAACTCCTGCACTCAGCTCCAGCAGTCAACTCCTGCAGTCAACACCTGCACTCAGCTCCAGCAGTCAACTCCTGCAGTCAACACCTGCACTCAGCTCCAGCAGTCAACTCCTGCACTGAGCTCCAGCAGTCAACTCCTGCAGTCAACACCTGCACTCAGCTCCAGCAGTCAACTCCTGCACTCAGCTCCAGCAGTCAACTCCTGCAGTCAACACCTGCACTCAGCTCCAGCAGTCAACTCCTGCACTCAGCTCCAGCATTCAGCTCCAACATTCAGCTCCAGCATTCAGCTCCTGCAGTCAACTCCTGCACTCAGCTCCAGCAGTCAACTCCTGCAGTCAACTCCAGCATTCAACTCCTGCACTCAACTGCATTCAACTCCTGCATTAAATTCCAGCATTCAATTCCAACACCCTAATCCAGCATTCAAATCCAGCACTCAACTCCAGCACTCAACTCCAGCACTCAACCCCAGCATTGCGTCCAAACAGCATTCCAAGTGCCCTCATCTCAACCACTGTGCACACACCCGCTTGTACAGCCTCAATTTTCTGGGACCTCAGCCATGCTCATTTTCCCTATCCCAATCATCAAAAACCTCTACAACAACCGGATAAAACCAGCCAACCATTCAGTCTTCCAACACAAACGTCTGATACCAATAATGACAACCCCTCTCACCCAATTCCTCGGACTATCCTTATTCTCTCTAACACTCTTTAACGCTCAATCAATCTCAAAAAAACCTCACATAATCAATGACTATCTCCAGGACACACAACCGGATATATGTGCTATGACAGAAACATGGTTGAAACCCACAGACCTACCTCTAATTAACCAACTACCCATTCACATCTACGACATCTACTCCATACCCAGACCCAAAAAAAGAGGGGGAGGACTTTGCTTAGCTGCAAAGAAGGAGCTCAGACTAACCCTACAGACCACTATTCACTCCTCTCGACTGGAATTTGCCCTCTTCAGCTCTAAACAGCTCCAAATTTGTTTAATATATGCCCCTCCCGGTCTCCTGGATTCAGATCCATCACCACTCATTGAACTCATCGCCAAACACCTAAAAAATGACACCCCAGCTGTCATCCTAGGAGACTTTAACATTCACACAGACGTGATCCCTTTATCCGCCAATTGCGATATGCTACTATCTTCTTTTAAGGCTATGGGCTTCTCTCAAATTGTTAAAGGTCCCACGCACAAAGCAGGGCACACTCTGGACCTTATATTCATCAACTCAGGCCTTTCACAATCTTCCCCACCACAATGCTCCCCTATCCCATGGTCAGATCACCTGATGATAACAACTAATCTCTGTATCAAGGACAACCCCATATCTCCAAACACCAAAACCACAATTCACTACAGGAACTCATGCTCTAGAGAGGACCTCACCTCTCTCCTATCTTCGGAACTCGCCAATCTTGACCTTTCAGACGCAGAAACAGCCACCTCGTCATGGCACAACATTACGAACAAGGTGGCAGAAAAACTTTGCCCTCAAAAAACCAAAGAGATCAACCCAGCCTGCAAAACCAAAAAACCATGGTTCACGCAGGAACTAAAAACCATCAAATTAGAATTGAGAAAAAAAGAACACGCATGGCGGAGGAATCCTTCCAACACTACACTGAATGAGTACAAAACCCTCATGCACAACTACAGAAACAACATCCTTCGCACAAAGAGAGATTTTTATGCCCACAAAATTCACAATTTTTCCTTTGATCCCAAAGCACTGTTCACATATGTCTCAGAGCTCACAAAACCCACCTCACCAACTATCCCAGATGATCAAGCACAATCAAGATGCACAAAGCTTGCTCAATTTTTTGAAAACAAAATTCTCAAGCTAATGGCCCCTCTGGCAACCAGTAACACAGTACCTCCTTCTATCATCACTCCTTCACGCAACCAGAACATAAACCTTGATTCATTCGAACCTATCTCCTCACTTGAAATCGAAATGACTCTCAAAAAGATGAAACCCTCCACTCACCCGACAGATTCCATCCCTTCTAAACTCCTACTCACCATCCCGAACATCATAGCGAAGCCCTTAGCAGAGATAATTAATAGCTCGCTAACCCAAGGACTAGTACCAGACATCCTGAAACTAGCCACCCTCAAACCTCTCCTCAAAAAACCCAACTTGAACCCTACAGACCCAGCTAATTTTCGCCCCATAGCTAACCTTCCATTTGTAGCCAAACTTATGGAGAGGATAGTCAACAAACAGTTATCTGAATACCTAGAAGAGCATAAAATACTCACAACAGCCCAATTCGGATTCCGCAAATCCCTTAGTACGGAATCCCTCCTAACCTCTCTAACTGACAGAGTCCTCGTAGGTCTGGAGAAAAAGACCCCATACCTCCTGATTCTCCTCGACCTATCAGCTGCGTTTGATACCGTAAAACACTCTATCCTGATCGACCGGCTCTCAGACATAGGCATCTCAGGATCAGTCCTGGAATGGTTCAGATCCTTCCTACACAATAGGACTTTCAAGGTCAGAATCAGCAACAAGGATTCCCTCCCGGTCAAATCCTCTTTCAGAGTTCCCCAAGGATCCTCTCTCTCCCCCACCCTCTTTAACATCTATCTTCTCCCCCTATGTCATCTACTCTCAAGTCTTAAGGTCACACACTTCATATACGCAGACGATGTTCAGATTCTGCTGCCAATCACTGACTCCATCTCCAGCACCATCAACTTCTGGAACAATTGTCTACAGTCCATAAACTCACTCCTATCTAGCCTTAACCTAGTACTTAATACGTCAAAAACAGAACTTTTGCTTATCACTCCAGATGAGAACCTTCAGCCTACCAACAACCTAACCTCACCACCAATGATCAATTCCACTCAAGTAAGAGACCTGGGGGTCACCTTAGACAAAAGGCTGAACCTCAAAGAATTTGTCAAGAACACAACGAAAGAATGCTATTATAAACTACATATTCTGAAAAAGCTGAAACCTCTCCTGCATTTTCAGGACTTCAGAACAGTCCTCCAAACAATACTATTTTCCAAGATCGATTACTGCAACTCTCTGCTTATAGACCTTCCAACCATAACCACAAAACCTCTACAAATGTTGCAGAACTCCGCCGCAAGGATTCTTACTAACACCAGCAGAAGTGAACACATAACACCCATACTAAAACACTTACACTGGCTCCCCATCAGATCCAGAATCATTTTCAAAGTGCTAACTATAACACACAAGAACATCCATTCACAAACGTCGCTAGATCTAAGCCTTCCACTTCGCCTACACGAGTCTTCAAGACCAATCAGAAACAGATACTTAGGCAACTTACACGTACCTTCAGCCAAGTCCTCACTCAAGAAACGTGCATTCTCGACTGCCAGCCCCCTTCATTGGAATGCCCTCCCCACGGACATTTGCCTCGAAACGTGTACTCGAACATTCAAAAAGAAACTCAAGACCTGGCTCTTTACAAAAGCCTACACTTAAAGGTCTAGCTCAGAACCACATCCCAGAACTTGAATCATTCTCGCTTTTATAATCATATCAAACAACTCCTAATTTTATCCTTGGTCTCACAATTCCAAATCATTAAATATTTGAGCATGCTACACCAATACCTCTTAATCCAGATGTAACCTCAGTTTTTGAAGTCTTCACTCCTATAGAAATAACCGCCAGTTCTTATTTACTTAACCCTATTCTGTAGACGTAAACTTTTCATGAAGACTGTAATCTGTAAACACCTGTATTTATTATAAGAATTTGTATTTACTATTTATATTTATTATTTAGCCATTAACATTGTTCTGTTACCACTTGGTACTATTTCTCTCCTTTACCTCAAACTCTAAGTTCCTACTAAGTTAGCCATGTTATTTATACCCAATTGTTGGATGTAATTGTATATTTGTTTAATTGTTCAAGTCTGTTTGATGTAATTTTCTGTTCCTTGTTCTGTGTAAACCGAAGTGGTATGCACAAGTGCATGAACTCCGGTATATAAAAGCCTTTAAATAAATAAATAAATAAATAAATAATTAAGTCACAGAAGTGAAATTGCACTTGTCTTTTGTCTGCAGCTTTCGGGTGGGAGGTCTGGGTGAAATGATGGGGAAGGCAGGATGAGTGCTGGAGGGTCTGGGTTAACTGCTGAACGTCTGGGTAAATTGGTGGAGGTGTCAAACTAGTGATTGAAATTACATACACAAGTATTTTTGAAGCAGAGTATATGCATTCTTTATAAAATACTTGCCTCTGCATATAATTTGGAGTTACTGCACACAAGCTGTACCTGTAATTGGGTAGATATTAGTGTTGCCAATATGGTGCCTACTTCCCCAGTTTTGTGGTCTTTTTGAACTGTTTCAACAGAGGGAATGGTAGATGTATTAATCCAATTGAAGTCTATTTACTGTTTAATCAATCCATGCTCTTTTTAGGTTCTGAGTAACCTGAAAGACACATGTGCTAAAATCCCAACAAGGATTAATTTATCATTTGAAGACGGTGTTGTTTCTAACTTTGCTAAAAAATGCACTGGTGCACTTAAAAGATATCTTGATGCTACTTCTTTGGTTAGTTGTCACCCAGTGTCAAATGTTTCATTTCTAGCAGTTAAGAACTGTGCCGTATTTCTCTTAACAGAATTTCTGATGATCATGATGTGTTAGATCCTTTTCAGTGTAGGTTCTGATCTGGAGACTTTGTTGGCCTCTGTTAGATTCACTATTGTATGAAATTGATTCTGGGATATAGGGATAACTTGAAAACGTTTTCCTATTAAGTTATCATTACAGCACTATGAAATTGAACTGATTAGATTTGTAAAACTATTCAAGGCTGCTAAAATGCTAGAATGTATATAAGATCAAAAAGTATGTTAAGGTTCAACTCTGAGTTTCATTTTTGCCTTCCTGGCTCAATTTACAAAAAAATCACATGACTTTACAAGAGTTCATTATTAACATATATAAGATAAAATATAATGCCAACCAATTGGAAAATGTTAGACAAACAAATTAATTCATATATACAGTGACAGATTTAGGATTTTGGCACCACTAGACACTATTGGAGCTGTTGCCCACTGTTACTCCCCCCCCCCCCCCTCGTAAGCCCCAAAGTTGAAAAACAGGGAGCAGAAGGTCTAAGGTACAGTACCCTAGTTTCCTGTGGTAAAAATTAAATTCTGAAGCAAATTAGCAAACATTTCCATCTTTATAATATATTTATAAATTATATAATATATAGTGTATATAGTATATAATATATACTATATAAAGTTGTTATATATATTTATATATATATAGTTATATATATATATATATATATATAATATATATATATAAGTTGTTTTACACTATAATTATTAGTATAATTTATTTTTATTTTTGTTGGGGGAAGAAAAGTAATCTCAAGTATCAGTACAGGGAGGAGACCTCAGGTATAGGGAGAGGAAGGGAAGAGGATCAGGAATGAGGTGAGAAGAGTGAGAAAATGAAAGAGGACTAGAGATAGGGAAGATGGGAGATAGGGGAAAGATTAGGAATCTAGGATGGGGAAGAGGAGGGAAAGAGAGGGATGTTTTTGGACTGAGGAAGAAGTGGGAAGGATCAGGGAGTGGGTTGCAGGATTTGGAGAGAAGGGAGAGGCACTACAGGGTTAGGAGGTAGGGATGGGGATCCACCTGTCCTCCCAGACCAACAGGGTAAACATTTTGGGGGAGTGGGAGAGGTTGAGGGAGAGTACCTTAGACACAAGGGATTTAAATATATTTGGATGGGGATTTTGTGGAGTTGGTTTACCAAAGGGGCAATTTATCTTTAATATGGGGGAGGGGCGGGGAAGGGAGCGAGCCTTCACTGCTCCCTTGGCATTACTTTTTATTTTTTTGATTTTATGAGGCCAAGGCTATCTCAGAAGATGGGGGAGGAGGACCTGGCCAGGGTCACCATTGATCCTTGGGGTGATTTGTTCTTATTTGAGGAGGGGCAGATTTTATTTTTAATGCTAGATCATCTTTTCCATACCTTACTAACTGGCTACCCTGTTGCAGATTTTGGTATCATAAAAAAAAAAAAGACCAAATCTTTCCCAACAGTCTTTCCACAATATCACTTATGAAAATGTTGAAAACAACTGGTCTAAGGACCTAACCCTGGGGCACCACTAATAATAACCCCTTTTCTTGAAATGAGCTCCATTTATGACTACCCTTTGTTACCTCCCACTCAAACAGTTTTTAATCCAATCACTTACTTTAGCAACCCCAATAAGGGCGTTCATTTTTGTTTAATTTAGATTATTGAATTTGATTAAATCACCGTTCTATAGCAAATAACATCAATGTGATATATAATGAAATATAAAACAATTAATTCCAGAATAAAAATTACACATAGATGATAAATGTCAACATTGACAAATTTAACACAATATAATACCAGGAGTAAAAATATACATAAACAATAGACATTAAAAGTAACAACTACATAAAAGACAGAACATACAGTAAACTAAAACATAATACTGCATCATTCAATGACTGGATAGTCAATGAGTAATAACTAAAATGGCAACTACCAAGAAGAAAATTGGTAGGATAACAACTAGGAAAAATAAAAATCATAACAGAGATAGCTTAGGGGATCCGCCCAAGATGGCGCCGGCTGAGGGGAAGGCATGAGCGTGGCTCCGATCTGATTATATCTACTAACTTCTTTTTCTGCTGTGATGCCACATTCAGCACGCAAATGTAGAGTGGAAGAAAGAGCTTACCCCGCAGCCCCTCCGGAGCCCTTGTTATCGGGGCTGTTGGACGCTCATGTTTTGCGGATGGTGAAATTGGGTGAGTCGTTGTTGGAGATAGGGGCTGGAATGGCTTCGGCCGCCCTTTCTCCAGACTCTTTGACATCTCTCTTTCCGATCAACAGACAACCTTCGGCAAACCCTGCGAACTCCAGAGAGGGTGTTCATCTGTTGGTGAGAAGTCCAGCAGAAGCGGATGTTTCTTTTGCCGTGGTGGGGACAGGAGACACCGAGATCTCTGGGGAAGACACAGAGCGTAGCCCTGTTGAGGGCCTCGCCGCCCAACCTACAGGAGAGTTTGAAATGCTGGAAGAACTCTCTCAGGGTAAATTATACAGTCCATTGAAAGAAACTGAAATTCCAACGCTGGTAAGACCTACGAATATTACTCTGGAAAATATTTGGGATGAGATAACTAAGGATATTTCATGTCTCAGCAACCGAATCCTATAATTCAAAGAGTTAATTTGAAAGAGAAAACTTTTAAACTGGATCAGTTTAAAAAGAAGTCTCAGGAAGATATGGGTAAAGTTCAACAAGAGCTCTGTCAGGTGTCTAATTTACAAGAATATTGGATTAAAGAAAATTCTGTCTTACAATCAAAAATTGAGAATTTAGAAAATACAATACGCAGTAGAAATTTGCGATTTGTAAATTTTCCAAAACTCCCTCAGATGGGAGCAAAAAATATGTTAAAAAAATATCTACTTGAACATTTTAAAGTTCCTGAAGAAGCGGTTCCTCCTACCTCTAAGATTTATTATCTACCGCTATATAAGAGGCAAGAACAAGCTAAACAAGGAATGGATATCCTGATTCCTAACCTAGGCCTGGATTTTCTATCTTCGCACTGGTTTGTGAATCCCGGTGCTAACAGGGGGCAGGGGGGCGAAGCAGGGGGCGAGCCTATGAAAGCCAGCAGTGATCGCACCACTGCGGTGCTATCGCTGTCGGCTTTCACACCCAATAGTGCCATCGTAAAAGGTGGTGCTATTGGGTGCGTTACTGGCGGTGATAAGCGGCCTTACCTTTTCACCGTCAGCGAAGTTTCCGCGGCGTCTGCCCCGACGCCGCCCCAACTCCTCCTCTTCTGCTGCTGACACCACCTCGACTCCGCCCCGATCTAGGTATCGCACGCAAAAAGTCCCTTTTCACGTGTAATAGGGTTAGAAAATAACCCCCCTAGACATTACTAATATGTTGGAAACTTCAGATTCAGATTTAGCTCAACCAGCCACTATGGTGGTTACTTTTGTCTTTGAAGCAGACCAGGACTGGGTTCTTCGACTTTTCTTCAAACATCGTTTAAACCCTTTTCTTCAAATGAATCAGAATCTATTCCGATGTCTCCCGTCAAACTCAGAAGAAAAGACGTCAGTTCCTTTTAATGCATTTGAGAGTTTTGCAGATAGGAGGAATATTTGTATTAAAATTTCCTTGCAAATGCATAGTTAGTTATAAAGATTTAAGATACATATTTTTCGTTCCCTCCCAATCAACATTTCTATCGTGACAAACCAGTATCTGTAATAACAGGGCCTGAGATTGTTCTTTCTGACTCACCTATTGTAGGCTGAGGTCTGTCTTTAAATTTGAAATCCGTGGTTGCTTAGCCATAATTAATGCTTTAATTTTTCCTATGTTATAGTGATCCATATAGGTGGATCCATATTGTGGACTTTATGGAGCTTGTGAATAATATGTTAAAAGAATATCGCATATTGGGCCAAATTTTAAAAGGTGCACACGAGCGTAGATTTGTTCGTGCATCCTGGCGCGAACAAATCTACGCCCGATTTTATAACATGCGCGCGCTTCCACGCGCATGTTATATAATCCTGGGTCGGCGCACGCAAGGGGGTGCACAATTGTGCAATTTGTGTGCGCCGAGCCGCACAGTCTTCCTCCGTTTCCTCCAAGGCCACTCCGAAATGGAAGCAGCCTCGGAGGGAACTTACCTTCCGCCTACCCCCACCTTCCCCTCCCTTACCTGCCCCCCAGCCCTACCTAGAACCCCCCCTTACCTTTGTCGGGTAAGTTGCACCTGCCTCCCGGCAGGCGTAGCTAACGTGCGCCGGCCAACGGCCGGCCCAGGATCCCAGGCACAGCAGCAAATGGCCGCTGTGCCTAGTGGCTCCAGCCACACCCCCTCCCCGCCCACACCCCGCCCCTTTTTGCAAGCCCTGGGACATATGCGCGTCCCAGGGCTTGTGCGCGCCACCGAGCCTATGCAAGATAGGTTTGGCGTGTGCAGGGGCAGCTCGGGGCAGCTTTTCGGGGGTTACATGCGTGTGTTACATGCGTAACCCTTTGAAAATCTGCCCCATTGTGTTTATTTTTTCTCTTTTCTGTAACTAGCTCTATTTCTTGTCAAGATTGTATGTCTTGTGAACATTATATGAAAAATTACTAAATAAATAAAAAAATCATAACAAATAATATTAAATTCAAACAATCAGGGAAATAAATTTAAGCAAAATAAACTGTTTCAGCTCATGGACAATGAAACAGACTAAACAAAAAATACAATAATTCTTTTTTAAGTGGAATAAGCAAAAGAATTACAATAATAGACAGAAGGTATATAGTAATCAATACAAGGTAGTCAGTTAATGAAATCCCTGGAGAAATGCCATGTCTTGAGGCTTTTTCAAAATTTTGAGAAATCCTTCTCTTAAGTGTAAAGTTAGTGGAAGGGAATTCCATAAGACTAGAAGCCAAATAAGAAAAGTTAATTTTCTAAATTCTCTCCAGTCTGATTTCCTTTGGGGAGGGTAATTAAAATAGTTCTTGTTGGTGAAACGTAAAACTCATGTTGATTGATACGCTACGAGAAAGTTATAAAAATTGGGGAGTACCCCAGCAAAAATCCTTAAAGGTAAAGTATCCAATCTTAAATTATATATAACTTGAAATGGGTAACCAATAAAAATCTTTCAACAAAGGGGTTACATGACTGAATTTCTTTTTGCTAATAACTAATTTTGCAGTGTTATTCTGCACAGACTAAAGTCTATGAATCAAATTGGAAGAAAGACCATAGTACAAGCATTGCAGTAATCTAGGCAGCTTAAAGCTAATGAATAAGTTAACGTCTTGAGGTCATCTTGGTCTCAAAAAGACCTGAGTCAATAAATAAATTGTAGTGAGTATTAACACTGTTGCACAATAAATGGAAACATGAGAAGAGAAACTAAGAGCATAATCAAGTCCCACTACAAGAGTGGTAAACAATATCCTTCAGTTGTATGGATGTAGTAGCCATCAGAAGGGAAGGAAAACTCTGAAGGCCAATGTTTCTACCAAACAGAGCTTCTGATTTTTCCAGGCTCACGTTTAGCTTAGATGCATGAAACCAAATGGCAATCTCAGGCCTAGATTCATCATTTTGCTATAAATATTGCAAAAATAGCACCCGCGATAAAAAAAAAAGGGGGGGGGGTGTGGTTGGCAAGAGAGAGAGAGAGAGCCTCTATAGAGGCTCACAAAAAAGTTAACTATTTATACCATTGTCAGAGGGGCCACAATAACTCGGGGTGAGGTTTGCAGGGTGGGGTAGGTTCTGGGGGGCACTTTTACATGCCCAGTCATATTTATGAAGAGCACAGTTACCATCAGTGAAGATTTAATATGATTTGGAGGGATGAAAGGTAAAAGAAGTGCGGCTTTTAACACTTTACTCTCTTACCTTGATTGCAGGTAGGTAGAGAGAGTATCAAGCTAGATAAAGAGAACATGGTACAAATCTTCTTTCTTGTGATCTGTTGGAGTCCAGAAACTACACTATCCTCTCTTTGAGCAGCAATTCCATTAATTTGCTCACCACAAGGTCAGACTAACTCACCTATAGTTCCTAGCCTCTTTCTTACTTCTACTTTTTTAAAGAAATATTAACATCCTCCTGTCTCCAGAGTTCCAGAACTAACCCTGACTAAAGAAACATTGAAAAATTCAGCCAGCAATGCTGCCAGAACTTATCTAAGTTATAGTAATGCCCTTGGATGTAGCCCATCTGACCCAATAACTTTATCTAATTTACTGTATATGTTCATCTATAAGTTGAAAAATTTGACCATAAAAAATTGATCCTTACAATTGTGGTCATCTTATCCACTAGTCAATCCACATTAATGCCGGTATTGTAATTCAAGATGCATGACTGAATCGTGCACACTCTCCTCCTCCTGATCCCTTAACAAACCCGCTGCTATAAGGGCAATGATGAGGAGAGAAGGATTCAAACCAAAGGGGCAGCCATGTGGGAGGGAGGGAAGGATTCTTACAGGGGAGGGAGGAAGGATTCAAATAGGGCAGTCATGGGGAGGAAGGGAAGGATTCTGATGGGGGGGGGCAACCATGGGGAGGAAGGGAAGGATTCAAACAGGGACGGCAGCCATGGGTGACGGAGGGAGGGAAAGATTCAAACAGCCATGGGGGAGGGGAGGATTCTGAAAGCAGGGGCAGCCATGGGGGAGGGAGAGAAGGATTCTGACAGCAGGGACTGACATGAGGGAGAAAGGGAAAGATTCTGTTAGCAGGGATAGCCATTAAAAGAATGAAATCTTACCCTCAGGAAAATGAGCACTGAGAAGAAAAAGAGAGCATCTTACACTGGATTGCTGAAACTGAAGGTTATAGAATGTGCAAAGAAGGCCAATAATTGTGTAGCTGCAAGAGAATTTGACATTAGTGAAAAACCCGTCAGAGATTGGAGAAAAGTGAAGAAAAGCTGCTACAATTGCCAAAGTCAAAGAAACCCTTACATTTCAAAATTGCACCTTTTGATAAAATGGAAAAGGACTTGAATGACTCGGTAATGGAATGCAGACAGAATGGCTACATTGTGACTCACTCGAGCATTAGGATTTGTGCTCTTCAAATGGCAAAAGAAGAAAAATATTCAGCGACCGAAGATCTGAAATAATTCACAGCATTGTCTGGTTGGTGTTTGCGGTTCATGAACTGATATGGATTGTGCCTTCATCAGTGCACAAAGATTTCACAGAAACCGCTTAAAGAGCTTTATGAAAAGATCTGTTCATTCCACAAATTCATTATTCGACAGAGAATAAAGATTCATTTCGATATGAATAACTTTGGTAATATGGATGAAACACCAATGACATTTGATATGCCTGGCAATCGCACTGTAGCTGGCATTGGTGAGAAGACCATTCCTTGTAAAAACAACTGATCATGAAAAGACCCATTTCACAATGGTCCTGTCTTGCCTGGAAGATGGCACAAAACTGCATCCGGTGGTAATATTCAAGAGAAAAACAATGCCGAAGAGCCTAAAAATTCCAGCAGATGTAACTGTTAGGGTTCACCCTGAAGACTGGATGGATGAGGAGGGGAATGAAATGGTGGCTGTGCAATTTGTGGGGTAGGTGACCAAGCATGGGGCTAAGAAAACATCTGTCACTATTGGTGTATGATATGTTCCGCACTCATACAAAAAAGGATGCGAAGGACGATGCAAAGAAAATGGCACTCACATTAGCAATGATTCCAGGAGGTCTGAAATCAGTGCTCCAGCCTTTAGATGGCTATTTCAACAAGCCTTCCAAGGTCCAATTGTGGCACTTGTGGCAACAATGGATGTGTTCTGGTCAAGCAAATTTAAAAAAAGGAGGTAGCGAAATGGGTAAAGGATGCCTAGGAGTCAATTCCACCAGAAATGGTCAAGAAGTCATTCCTGAAATGCATGACACCATCTATGAAGACAAAGACGAATCCGAATTGGATGATGATTCAATAGATGGAGACAGCAAAGACAACATTTATGCTGATGGCATCACCAAAGAACAGTTCCATGATTTATTTGGACATTCTGACAATTGGGAAGGATTTGAAGAAAAGAGAAGGATTTAAACAGCAGGGATCAGCCATGGGGGAGGGAGGCAAGGATTCGTACAGTAGGGGCATTTTCTTAAGTTGTTAAATGATAATGTTTCTTATGAAACACTTTATTCTGCTTTTAAAAAATAAATAAGAGCAATTTTCCTAAGTTATTTCATAAGCCCCCTATGTTTTACCCTTGACTTATCCACAGGTGACAGATAAATCTTGATTTTGGGGCCCAAAAAATACTCATGACTTATACATGAGATCGACTTATACATGAGCATATATGTTAAGTTTAAGTAGTTCCTCACAAACACACCTTTCTGAAAATTGAAGCTTACCTCACTTCCAATCTTATTTGTGGCTGTTTTCTGTGGTTCTTCTCATAGCCCTTCCTCAGTAAACGCCGAGCAGAAATATTTGTCAAGCAATTCCACTTTTTCCTCATCAGCCTTTATATATTCTTCCTCTTTCATCTCTGAGCCTCACAATGGCACTTTTTGCACTTCGTGCTATCACTAACATATCTTAAAATTAAAAAAAAACCCGTAAAAGTCTTATCTCCCCACTTTATCATATTTGCTTTTTTTTCTTCCATTTGCATCTTCACTTTCCTGACTACTTTCTCAGTTTCTTCTTACCTTTTCCAGATATTGTTGCATGCCTTCCTCTTTCTGCGATCTCTTGCAGACTCTGATTGCTAACTTTTTTCTTACCTTTTCAATTGTTAGAAAACCATAGTGACCTCTTTTTCCTTTTAGGTACTTACTTTTCTAACAAAAAGGTTAGTTGTCTTTACAATATCTGCTTTTAGATTTGCCCACTGCTCTTCCACTCCCCCTAGATTTTCCCATCCAACGATTCCTTGAGGTACTTCCCCTTTTTAACAAAATTAGTTTTCCTGAAGTCTACGACCCTCACCTTTGAATGAACCATCATCACCTACACTCTAACACTGAACCACACCATCCAGTGATCACTAAATCCCAAATAATCATCCACTGCAACATCAGACACTCTGTCCCCATTGATAAGCACCAGGTCCAGTATTTCCCCCTTCCACGTGGGTTCTGTTACCAGCTGATGGAACAGTTCTCATTGCAGAAGATCCAAGATCTCCCTGCTTCTAGAAGACCATCATGACAATTTTCAGATGCCCATGTACCATGGATCAAATACCATTTACCCACATAAATGGCTTTGAAAATTGTCCTTTTCAGATCTTCCTCACTTCCTTTCCATATGAAAAATATATCATCAATAAATCCAATCCAAACTACTTTATTAAAGCAGAAAGGAGGCATATATTAATTATTCTTCAAAGGCACACATGGTATGCCCTACATTTGGTGATAGAAAGTGCCTCAATATATAAAGATGTTTTTTCAAAGTACCTACAAATCTTGTTAATAGTGTAGTGAACTTAGAGCATTCATGATTCTGGAATCAGTTCAGGTCTAGATTCATACAATTCAAAATTCAATTCAAATGTCACTTGTATTACAGTGGTATAAAATTGAAGTAATATCCAACCATTGCATAAATCCCCTCAATCATACCATTTCCCCAGCAAACACTAGTAAGTATACAATAAGAAATGCAGAAAATGAATTATTGATTTAAATTACTATTATAAAATCTAATATGGAGATATAAATGCCATGAAAATATAGGAAAGCATTCATGGAATGAGAAAAAGGCTAAAAATTCTGGGATCCCCCCTTTATTATAGCTTGAGAGACATGGGGCTCAAAAAAGCACGGAGTATAAGAATCTCTGTTTCTGCAGCTTTTCAAGTGAAAATCTTATAATAAAATGGATCCAGTATAAAAGATTTAGATTTCTATGTCATATTTTGCAACCAACAAAAAATTTTTTTTAGTATTTTCCATATGAACTCATCTGCTCATCTTAGAAGTTATTTTCATGTCAGTTCTCTGCAGACGAGAATACCCTTTTTTTTTTTGCTATAAAAATAACCTCTAAGACACCAAGAATGCTTTAAAGTTGAAATACAGAGAGAAAAACAGATGGACATTTGAGTTTTCAGATACTGCCCATCTGTTTCTTTCCTTGTCTGCATACTTTGCAGAAATATCAGTTTCAGGCAGCCAAATCAATATAGCCCAGCAAAGCATCTAAATTTTGTTTTTTACAACTCATTGGTACCAAGGAATGTCAATGTATGACCTTTGGCACTACTAATACAGCTAGCTCAAGAGACAATTGAGCCACACCATTCCACGGATATCCTATGAGCAGCAAAAATACACATCAAAAAGATAATTGTCTTCTTCAGCACAACTAAAAAGTGAGGATAACTTTCATACTGCCACACGGGCGCACATGTAGGTGCATATGCCTACTCACACTAATGGATATGGCCATTTTATAGTATACATGCGTATATGCATGCACGATATAAAATGGGCTGTCCACAAGTACATGTGTGTGTAATTTTATATGGATGGGTGCGTGTACATGCAAATGCCGCTTCTACCGCATAAGTGAGGGGGATTTTGGTAGATACACACACTGATGCAATTACCAGTTTTCCCAGCCTGTTCATAGTTTGCCCAGTTAAAGGATAAGACTTCCTACCCCCCCCCCCCCCCCCAGTTAATAATCCTCCCTTTTACCCTGTTAGCCACAACCCTTAAAACCCAACTAACCTCTTTAGTTTTTTAGTTTCAGGACTTCCACGCAATCCATAGCAGAAGTAAAGTTATGCAGTAGGGGACCCCAGTACGTGCAGATTTCATTGAGAAATCGAGGATCGTCCATGCCCCACCCAGACCATGTCGTTTGTGTGTGTGTACCAGGAGATGTACACATACATGCGTGTTTTATAAAATCTGCACAGCATGCGATGGCCCAACTTCTGCCCGTATCTCCCGGCTTCAGTGCATGTAGGGCTTTTAAAAGTCTACTTATCATGTGGTGTTCTCACAAAGGAGCATTCCTGGGAGTGTGTTTAAATCAGGAGAATAAAGTATGTATACAAAATGTAATTTTCGAATCAATGTGCATAATTTTTTCCCCATTCCTCCCCGCAACGATATAGGAAGTGAAAACTCCATGGGTACTTTTGATATTAGGTAGCTACATAAAAACATTTTCAGACAAAAACTACATGTGTAACTATCTTTGAAAATTGCCTAACAGGTCTGCAGAAACAAAATCACCCACATATTTTTGCAACTAGGCAGGCTACTGAAAATTGCCTTCAAGGGTAAAGTCAGTAGACTATAGAAACATAGAAATGAAGGCAGAAGAAGACCAATAGGCCCATCCAGTCTGCCCAGCAAGCTCTCACACTTATTTTCCCATACATTTCTGTTACCCTGACTGCGGAGTTCAGGGCCCTTATTGGTAACTTTTTGATTCCAATTTCCTTCCACCCCCGCCATTGATGCAGAGAGCAGTGTTGGAGCTGCATCAAAGTGAAGTATAAGGCTTAATGTTTGAGGGTAGTAACCTTCGTAACGAGAAGTTACCTCGATGTTTGTATACTCATACTGCTCAGATCAATGCCTTGTTAGATGTTGTCTGGATGTAAATCCTCTTTTCCTCATTCCCCTCCTGCCACTGAAGCAGAGAGCCACGCTGGATATGCATTCAAGGTGAAGTATCAGGCTTGATTGGTTTAGGGTAGTAACCGCCTCAACAAGCAAGCTACTCCCACGTTTATTTGTATAACCAGACTGTGTAATTCAGTCCGTGTTGGTTGTTGTCGAAATGTAAATCCTATTTCTTCATTCCCCGCTGTCATTGATACTTCACATGGAATGCATATCTAATGCAGCTCATTAGATATGCATTCCATGTGAAGTATCAGGCTTAATTGGTTTTGGGTAGTAACCGCCGCAACAAGCAAGCTACTCCCACGCTTATTTGTTTACCCAGACTGTGCAATTCAGTCCTTGTTAGTTGTTGTCTGAATGTAAATCCTCTTATCTTCATTTTCCCCTGCCGTTGAAGCAGAGATCAATGCTGGATATGCATTGAAGTGAAGTATCAGGCTTAATTGGTTTGGGGTAGTAACCACCGCAACAAGCAAGCTACTCCCATGCTTATTTGTTTACCCAGACTGGGCAGCCTTGTTGGTTGTTGCCTGAATGCAAGTCCTCTTTTCCACATTTCCTCTTGCCATTGAAGCATAGAGCAATGTTGGAGTCGCATTAACCGTGTGAATGTTTATTGAATAAGGGTATTAATCACCAGGTTGTAGCCGTCATTCCCGCAAGCCACCCCCATGCCTCTTCTCTTCATTCCCATCCTCTAGGCTTTAATGATCCTCTGGGCCAGTGGTTCTCAACCGGTGTGTCGCGACACACCAGTGTGTAGCCAAGAACACGCAGGTATGTCGCCACACTTGCTGGTCCCCCGCTGACCCAGCTGCTCCCCGGTCCTCCTCTGCCCGGGCTTAAAATGCTGTCAGCCCGGGCGGAACACGGCAGGACAGCTGGAGTCAGCGGCATCGGCATGGTCTCTTCTTCCCGCCCCCACCCCCCGCGGCCCAGAAGAGGAAGTGGTGAGCATCGGGTGCGTGCGCGAAAAGAAGAGACCATGCGAGTGTGTCAGTGTCGGCCCGAAGAAGAGCAAAGAGGCGCGGTCTGAAGAATGTGCAGTGCGGCTCGGAGGAAAATGAAGAAGAGCGTCAACCCCCAGGGCCAATGGGATTCCTCCGCCGCGAGGGCTGAAAATGAAGGTTAGGGTTGGGAGGAGGCTGCTGCTGCTGCCACTAGTTCCGGGGGGGGGGGGGGGGGGGGGGAGGAGAGAGTGAATGAGCAAGCAAGCGTGTGTGTTTGAGATCCTGTGTGTGTGAGTGAGATAGCATGTTTGTGAATGATTGAGAGCCTGTATATGTGAAAGAGAGTATGTCTGTGATTGAGAGCTTGCCTGTGAGAGAGAGAGCATGAATGTAAGTTTACCTTTGGGAACCTGTATATGTAAGTTTGTGATTGATAACCTGTTTGTGTGAAAGAGTATGTGTGTGTGATTGAGATCCTTTGTGTGTGAGAGAGATCATGTGTATTGTCACGATCAGGCCCATCCGCTCAGCATGCTGTGGGGCTTTGCTGGGCTTCAGGCCTCCGGCTTCGCTCCTACTACTTCCTGTCCACTTGCACAGCTCCTGCACAGCACTGCTATGGACTCCTCCCGACCTCTAGTCAGAGTGCCAGGCCCAGTCCTGGCACTCCCAAACAGTACACACAAAAAGGATCTTAATCAATAAGGAGTTTAATGTGGTGCTGTAGCTCACTGGCTGCAGCCTTATACTAATGCGGGGTTGTCCTTACAAGCCCCAGGGTAAACAGCATTTAAAACCACAATTTCCTTCCAGCCTTGCTCATACATCCATACAGCAATACAGGATTTACCATCCCCCAACCTGCTGGTTATTCCACCTCCATAGAGGAACAGCTGGAGCTTTCCTCTCCCCAGCTTACCTCCATCTCCTCCTCCAGAGACTCTGAGGAGCCGGGCTTTTGTGGCCAGGTCCACCACGGTGGCACGCCCTCTTCCTCAGCCTCCATAGACTCTGCTGAGTCATAGGGATCAGTCCCAATTTCCTCCACCTGTTCTTGCTCAGGCTCCAGCCAGGGGTCAGGTGTTGGTTCGGGGAACCTGGGAAGTGTAGTCTTTGCTACCTTCCTCAGCGCCCTCCGGTGGCTAAGTTTGGTACCACTAGCTTCTGCTTGGCTGTGTCTCAGCTGTTTCTGCCCCGGGCCAGGTCGTACTGCATCACAGTATGTATAATTAAGAGCCTGTGTGTATAAGTAAGAGAGAGCATGTGTGTCTGAATGTGATTGAGAGCTGGTTTAGGTGAGAGAGCATGTCAGTATGTGATTGAGAGCCTGTGTGTAAATGAGAGAGAGAGAGAGAGCATGTTTGTAAGCATGTGAATGAGAGTCTGTGTGTGATTGAAAGCCTGTGTGTGTAAGCCTGGAAAGATAGACAGCATGTGTGTAAATGTGTAATTAAGAGCATATATAAGTGAGAGAAAAAGCATGTGTATATGTGAGTGACTGAGAGCATGTGTGTATAGGTGTGTAATTGAGAGCCAGTGTGAGAGAGAGCGCTGGTATGTGACTGAGAGAGAGTAGAAAGTTCCAAGCAAACCACCCCTCCTCCTGCTAATTCAAAACAATCTCAGGACACCTGGATATCATATGCAGAGCAAAAAAATTTTTGTATCCTTATTTTTCATTACTGGGTCTTTGTATCTGCTATTTTGAAATATTTTATTGGTATCTAGAAATTTTTTGTATGAGTTTTTAATTATTGGATATTCCACTCATCAGCTGTTTTGAAATAATCTGTTCTTTTTGTTAGTATGATTTTACTGCTACTGATTTTATATTTCTTGATTTGTTTTATAAGGATGGGTGATGTTTCTTTTTTCCTTTATTACACTGCATACAGAGACTCTGGCTTGCTGCAGTTTCCAGTTCAGTTTTTTCTGCATGCTTCTAGTTATGCGTTTTGGTCTCTTTATTCTTTGTTAGGTGAGGGTCAACAAATGTGATTCAGGTGAGGTTTTCTGCTGGCGTGTAGTTTCTGTGTAGGGCTCTATAGCAGCTTGACTTGGTCCGTTTTCCTAATAGGAGATGTATTGGTGTATTAAGGCCTGGTGTAATATTTCAATGTTGCCTTTTCTTAGGTAAGGTGGTTACTGTTTAAGTGCTGGAAATTGGTGCTGTTTTGGTGTGGGATGTTTACTATTTATGCAATTTCTGTTCAGACAGAATATGTATCTTTTCCTTGTATCATTTTAAACCATTAAAATAATTACCGGGCCTTTACTTTTTATTTCTGCCGTGAATTGTAATGAGCAGTGTGTCACACATGTGAGCGTGGCCTGTCAGGTGTGTCACGATGGGACAAAGGTTGAGAACCACTGCTCTAGGCTTTATGGATCCACAGTGTTTATCCCACACCCCTTTGAAATCCTTCACAGTTTTGGTCTTCCCCACTTCATCTAGAAGGGCGTTCCAGGCATCCACCACCCTCTTCGTGAAGAAATACATCCTGACATTGGTTCTGAGTCTTCCTCCCTGGAGTTTTATATCGTGACCCCTGGTTCTGCTGATTTTTTTCCAACGGAAAAGATTTGTCGTTGACTTTGGATCATTAAAACCTTTCAAGTACCTGAACGTCTGTATCATATCACCCCTGTTCCTCCTTTCCTCCAGGGTATACATATTTAGATTCTTCAATCCCTCCTCATAAGTCATTCGATGAAGACCATCCATCTTTTGGTCACCCTTCTCTGGACCGCCTCCATCCTGTCTCTGTCCCTTCGGAGATACTAGCTAAAAGATGGATTACAAACTGGCTAAAAGACAGGAAACAGAGAGTAGGATTAAATGGACAATTTTCTCAGTGGAAGGGAGTGGGCAGTGGAGTTCCTCAGGGATCTGTATTGGGACCCTTACTTTTCAATATATTTATAAATGATCTGGAAAGAAATACGACGAGTGAGATAATCAAATTTGCAGATGATACAAAATTATTCAGAGTAGTTACATCACAAGCAGATTGTGATAAATTGCAGGAAGACCTTGTGAAACTGGAAAATTGGGCATCGAAATCGCAGATGAAATTTAATGTGGATAAGTGCAAGGTGATGCATATAGGGAAAAATAACCCATGCTATAGTTACACAATGTTAGGTTCCATATTAGGTACTACCACCCAAGAAAAAGATCTAGGCGTCATAGTGGATAACACATTGAAATTGTCAGTTCAGTGTGCTGCGGCACTCAAAAAAGCAAACAGAATGTTGGGAATTATTAGGAAGGGAATGGTGAATAAAACGGAAAATGTCATAATGCCTCTGTATTGCTCCATGGTGAAACCCCACCTTGAATACTGTGTACAATTCTGGTCGCCGCATCTCAAAAAAGATATAATTGCGATGGAGAAGGAACAGAGAAGGGCGACCAAAATGATAAGGGGAATGGAACAGCTCCCCTATGAGGAAAGGCTAAAGAGGTTAGGAATTTTCAGCTTGGAGAAGAGACGGCTGAGGGGGGCGGGATATGATAGAGGTGTTTAAAATCATGAGAAGTCTAGAACGGGTAGATGTGAATCGGTTATTTAGTCTTTCAGATAATAGAAAGACTAGGGGGCACTCCATGAAGTTAGCATGTGGCACATTTAAAACTAATCGGAGAAAGTTCTTCTTCACTCAACACACAATTAAACTCTGGAATTTGTTGCCAGAGGATGTGGTTAGTGCAGTTAGTATAGCTGTGTTTAAAAAAGGATTTTATAAGTTCTTGGAGAAGTCCAAGAACTTATAAAACTTATAGAACTTATAGAACTTATAAAACTTATAGAACTTAATAGCAGAAACCCGCTATTAAGTTGACTTAGAAAATAGCCACTGCTATTACTAGCAACGGTAACATGGAATAGACTTAGTTTTTGGGTACTCTCCAGGTTCTTATGGCCTGGCTTGGCCACTATTGGAAACAGGATGCTGGGCTTGATGGACCCTTGGTCTGACCCAGTATGGCATGTTCTTATGTTCTTACAGTCTCCAGAACTGAGCACAGTACTCCAGGTGAGACCTCACCAAGGACCTGTACAAGGGGATAATCACTTCCCTTTTCTTACTCGATATTCCTCTCTCCAGCCCAGCATTCTTCTGGCTTTAGCTATCGCCTTGTCACATTGTTTCACCGACTTCAGATCGTTAGACACTATCACCCCAAGGTCTCTCTCCTGCTCCGTGCACATCAGCCCTTCACTCCCCATCTAATACATTTCTTTCGGATTTCCGCACCCCATATGCATGACTCTGCACTTCTTGGCATTGAATCTCAGCTGCCGTATCTTCGACCAGTCTTCCAGCTTCCTTAAATCCTGATTCATTCTCTCCAATCCTTCCGGCGTGTCCACTCTGTTGCAGATCTTAGTATCATCCACAAATAGACAAACCTTACCTTCTATCCCATCCGCAATGTCGCTCACAAAGATATTGAACAGGACCAGTCCCAACACCGACCCTTGTGGCACTCCTCTCATCACTGCTCTCTCTTTAGATTAAGTTCCATTTACTATCACACATTGTCTTCTGTCTTTCAACCAGTTTCCTATCCAGGCCACCCCTTGGCACTCACTCACAAGCTTTTTGTTTTATTCACAAGCCTATAGTATCCTCATTATTAATCTAGCCTCAGAGTGAGTGATTGTACTTTAAACAGAAGTACCTGCCAAATAGTGATGAAAATTTCTGGCACATATTTATTATTTGATGCATTCTAAATCACTTAGGGTCAATATTCAGATTGTTTATCTGGCTAAGTTTAGGACTTCACTGGACCCACCATAGGTTTTAAATTTCCCTTTGTTATGAACACGTCTGCCTTTTTCAGCTAACTTTATACCAATAAAAGTTATCTGAGTAAGTTGGAGGTATTCCAGGGTCAGAATTAAGTTAGCAAAATAAAGTGCCTGGCTAAATCTGGTCATGCTGGAGAATAGGGATGTACATTCATTTTTCACGAATTAGACAATGTCAACAATATTGTCTAATTCATCAAGGTTCGGAAGCACCAAAATACGAAGCGATTTTTGCCAAAATTTCGGCTAAATTCGTATTTCGTGTTAGTGCGTACTAATGGAGTTACTGCGCACTGTGGGGCGGATTTTAAGAGCCCTGCTTGCCTAAATCCGCCCAAATCTGGGCGGATTTAGGCGAGCAGGGCCCTGCGCGCCGGTGAGCCTATTTTACATAGGCCTACCGGCGCGCGCAGAGCCCCGGGACTCGCGTAGGTCCCGGGGTTTTCGGAGGGGGGCGTGTTGGGGGCGTGTCGGGGGCGGGACCGAGCGCAGCGACGTTTTCGGGGCGTGTCGGGAGCGTTCCGGGGGCGGGCCCGGGGGCGTGGCTACGGCCCGGGGCGGTCCGGGGGCGTGGCCACGCCCTCCAGACCCGCCCCCAGGTCGCGTCTCGGCGCGCTAGCGGCCCGCTGGCGCGCGGGGATTTACTTCTCCCTCCGGGAGGCGTAAATCCCCCGACAAAGGTAAGTGAGGGGTTTAGACAGGGCCGGGCGGGTGGGTTAGGTAGGGGAAGGGAGGGGAAGTGAGGGGAGGGCAAAGGAAAGTTCCCTTCGAGGCCGCTCCGATTTCGGAGCGGCCTTGGAGGGAACGGAGGTAGGCTGCGCAGCTCGGCGCACGCCGGCTATACGGAATCGATAGCCTTGCCCGCGCCAATCCCGGATTTTAGCGGA
Organism: Rhinatrema bivittatum; assembly: GCF_901001135.1. Lineage (NCBI taxonomy): Eukaryota > Metazoa > Chordata > Amphibia > Gymnophiona > Rhinatrematidae > Rhinatrema > Rhinatrema bivittatum. The sequence continues at coordinate 264,110,124 of NC_042617.1, read as the reverse complement.
TATGCGCGGCTACGCGCGTATCTACTAAAATCCAGCGTACTTTTGTTGGCGCCTGGAGCGCCAACAAAAGTACGCCTATTCGCGGTATTTGAAAATCTACCCCAGTATATCTGTTAGTGCGCAGTAATACCAATTAGTGCGCACTGTTTTTCTAGCTAACGAACTCCTCTGAATTAATACTTTTTAATTTTTAAGTTGCATTTTTTAGTGCGCACTAACATTAGTTACAACGCACTAATACACTTAGGGCCTGATTTTAAAAAGCATTTACTCGAGTAAAAACCAGGTTTACTGGAGTAAATTCACTTTACTTGAGTAAATGGCTTTTGAAAATTGCTACAATAGTAGCTACATTTATGCATGTAACTCCTTTTTTTTTATTTATTTATTTATTTATTTAAGGTTTTTCTATACCGGCATTCATGAAAGCATTCACATCATGCCGGTTTACATGAAACAGGGGTGTGAAGAAACAACCAAGAACATAAATAAACGTGAAGAAGAGATGCAGTTACAATTAACAGGGGCTGATAACTGGGAGGGGGAAAATAGAAAGAGAAAGAGGAGGTTAATTATATACAATTAATTTTGAAAATTACCCCCTTTGTGCGCTGTAAGTTCTATTAGGGCGCACTAACTAACCTGTTAGTGTGCAATAACTAACCTGTTAGTGCGCACTAACGAGCCTTAATGCGCATTAGCATCTAGCTAGTGCGCGCTATCTCGTTCGGTGTCCTGCGCACCAAAGCTGAGAGAGTTCGCACTAACTGGTTGTTCGTGTGCAGTAAGGCCCATTAATGTGCACTAACGCACTTCGTCGAAAATTGCCGGAAAAAAAACCAAACCATGCGAAAACGAAATTTTTCACGGAGCCACCGAACCAAAGCCCGACCCAATATCTTTAAATGAAGCACTTCTCTACTGGAGAGCAGTCCTAAAGTGACTGTATCTGGATACGTTTATATGGCTAAATAGGATGTTATCTGACTATATTCTGCAGAGCATCTAATGGGTAGCAATCTACCCAATATCTATGGCAATTTATCTAGCATTACAGAATATTGATCTCCTAATGCACGTTCCTCATTAAGCTTTCACTCACACAGATTTACCTTCAATCATATTCTATATTGTGCTTAAAACTCTAATACTTTCAAAACTACATGGAATGGATTTTACACTCTTTTGAGTAAAAGATTTCAGTTCCCATTAATGGATACTAGATCAGTATTTCTTTTCTTTCGGGTGGCTAATTATGAAGAAGGTAATGTAGATGCAACATTTTTTGGGTTCCAATTTTCATTTTTTTTAAAATTATGTTTATAATTTTGGTGTTGACATCCTAATTATTGAGTAATGACATCAACACTACCTAAATAGAACTCTTTTGAAAGCAGCATAATATTTGCATTTAGAACAGATTTACTAGATGCATGTGGTATCAATGTTCTGATCAAAAATCCATAGTTGCCTACATAACATATAAATAGAGTCTGTTGTTTTTATTTTTCCCAGGAATTTATCAGTGTTTACTCTAACAAGTACAAAGCTGCTGATATTTATTTGGAAAAATGATCAGTCATTTTTTTCACTGATTTCTCCCATTTGTGTTCTTGTTGTAATAAACACTGAAATTCCTGGGGAAAATAAAATAAAAAGAGAGAATGAAGGTCCATACATATAGAAATGTAAAAGATTAAACCTAAATTAACATTGGATATGAGATACCTAATTTACCTTTACCAGAAAATGAGCAGAATAATTCATGAGAATTGACTGACATGTAACATACCTTAGCTGAAAAGGTGTCCAATACATAAACAATGATATTTTATTTATTTATGTATTTATTTCTTTTGTATACCGACATTCGATCGAGATATCACATCGGTTTCCAGATAACTAAAGGAATAGGGTGGTAACAGCCCTATTTTACATTATAACATGGTATTAAATAGATATAAGAATATTTTACATTATAACATGGTAATAAATATAACAAGAATATTTTACATTATAACATGGTAATAAATATAACAAGTTGTAACAGAACTAACAGGAGTACATGGAACATTAGACTATAGTATATAACATATGACTATAGTATATAACATATGACTATAGTATATAACATATGTACAGATATCACAGGTAAATGGTCAACTTTAAGAGCCTGATTTTCAAAACATTTATGCACATAAAATCCAGTTTTACACTCATAAATGGCTCTTTGAAAATAGCCTGAGGCAGACACAATTAAAGGATATTCATAACCCTATTATGTGCATACTTTTACGAGAACTCACGATAGGCCTTTTGAGGGTGTTGGGGCAGGATAGAACTTTCATGCAAACTTTTTAATTTTCAAAAGTATGCACGGAAGGTTATAGGCACAAAGTTACAGCTTGGTGCAGCTCTAACTTTGCGCATGATAAATTCTGTAGGGATGTGCATTCATTTCAAACAAATGTGCTTTTCATAACAAAAACGTCTATTTTTTTGTTTATTCTGAATGGAATGAACAAAAAAGACTTACCTGAAAATATCCCAAAACTTTAATTTTGTTAAAAAAAATGCCTAGGACCTGTCTAGGATCTGACTGGGACCGGGTTGAGGCCTCCCTGAGTGCCTCTCTCTCTCACAAATTAAGCTGGGGCCTCTCTGAGCATCTACATGCACACTCCCTACCCCCTCACTAATAAGCCAGGGCCAGGACTTCTCCATCTGCCACTTGCCCCTTCCATGGGGCTCGTCATTTCTGAAAACAGAGTCAATTCTGTCCCACAGATTCCCCTTTAAAAAATGGCACTAGCCAGAACCATATTATTTTATAGGGATGTGCAGAGTCACAATTTTTGTTTCAGTTTGTTCATTCGTTTTGTAGGTCATCTCCCTTTGTTTCATTAGCTTCAAATGAAAACAAACATTTGTTTATTTATTTCATTTGTTTCCCATTAATGGGGGAAGCAAGGCTGACTATTTTGAGATTCCAAATTGGGATTTTCTAATAATTTCTAATGAAACTGGGGATAGACAGCATCAGAAGGGGGGAGAAAACTCCAAGGCAGCAAGACTGTGGCAAAGTGGCACCAAAAGTGGCATGAATAGCTTAAGGCACCATAAGGGTCTTAAGTTCTCCAAGGCTCCATCAGTGGAGCAAAGCATCAGCAAGATTGTCAAAAGGATCCAAAAGAGGGCACCAATAACAGTGGCATGAACCACCAAAGGTAGCATGAAAGGAGAAAAGTGGCACCAAGAGTGGCATGAACATCCTAAGGTACCATGAACAGGGAACAAAGAAGCAAAGTTGCTTAAAAATAAAAAGGGCACTGACAGAGGGACAAAGCAGCACAAAGAGTGGCATGAAGACTCCAAAGCACCATGAGAAATGCAAAGCAGCCACCTATAGTGGAAATAGTACCCCAAGGTGTAGAGACTGGGGGATCTGGCAGCAAGCCTGAGTGTCATAAAGACACCGCCGGCCCCCCCCCCCCCCCCCACACACACACACACACACATACACACACAAGTGATATAGCAGCAAAGTGGAGTGGCAGCAAGACTCCTGAGGTGTAGAGTCTGGGATACTGCAGTAAGCCAAGGGCAGAAAGAATCCTAGGTTGTAGCATAAGGGATATAGCAGCAAGGCAGATTGGAAGAAAGATCCCTGAAATGTAGCACATGAAGTATAGCAACAAGGAAGAGTCTCAGCAAGAGTATCAGGAGCAGAGCAGCAAGGCAGAATGGAAGCAAGATGCCCACGGTATAGTGCCAGGAGCAGGGAAGCAAGGCATAGTATCAGCAGGACCTCCAAAGTGAAGAAAAAGAGTATAGTAGCAAGGCAGAGTATCACCAAGACCCCTAGAGGTCAATATTCAAAAGTCATTTAGAAGGATAACTCACAGGTTATCTGTCTAATGGCAAATGTGGCATATTCAGCCACTTATCGTATAAATTATAGCCAGATAACAAATGGGTGTTTTGAGGATGTTCTGAGATGTTAATGACTTTTTCCAAAAATTTTGGAAAGAGTCATTAACAAACATCTCTCCGAGTTCCTAAAAGACTACAACATCCTCCACCCCTCTCAATTTGGATTCCGGAAAGCACGCAATACAGAAACCCTACTACTATCTGTGACAGATACCATCCTCAAAGGTATGGACCATGGAACTTCATACTTGCTCGCCCTCCTAGATATCTCGGCAGCATTCGACACTGTCAATCATCAAATCCTAATGACCCGCCTGGCTGAAATAGGTATTGCTGACACTGCACTTTCATGGTTCTCCTCCTATCTTAACCATAGAGAATATGTAGTAAACATTGACAGACACCAATCCTCACACATCCCTATCACACAAGGTGTCCCCCAAGGTTCATCTTTATCATCAACCCTTTTCAATATATACCTCCTACCCCTCTGCCAATTACTATCTGACTTAGGCCTCAAATTTTTCCTTTACGCAGACGATGTGCAGATTATTATCCCAATCCAAAAATCCATTGAGGAATCCATGCACTTCTGGGAATCTTGCCTCTCTTCAATAACGTCAATGCTATCCAACCTACACCTAGCTCTAAACGCTGCAAAAACAGAACTATTCATCATTTCCACCCATCTTGACTGCTCTCCCCACAACTCACCTCAGAACACAACTGCTCCACAACACAAATTACAGGCTGTAAGAGACTTGGGCGTCCTTATCGACCATCAACTAAACTTTAAACCTTACATCAAATCCATCATAAAGGGAGGCTTCTACAAATTAAATATCCTCAGGAAACTCAAACCTCTGCTCCACACCAACGATTTCCGAACTGTAATCCAGACTACTATGCTGTCAAAACTGGACTATTGTAACGCCCTCCTACTCGGCCTCCCTGCTACCACTATCAAGCCACTCCAGATCCTCCAAAAGTCCATGGCCAGAATCATAACAAACACCCACAAAACACAACACATCACTCCAATTTTAAAAGACCTGCACTGGCTGCCTATCTCCTTCCGTTCACAATACAAAACACTCACCATTCTTCACTGCTCATTATACCAACTCAATCACACCTGGCTGGAAGAAATGCCTCACTTCCGTATTTCCAACCGCCCCACAAGAAGTGCTCATGCAGGTACCCTACACATTCCTTCCCTGAAGGCTGCGCATCTGTCCCTCACCAGAGAAAGGGCTTTCTCCATAGCTAGCACCTACCTCTGGAACTCCCTCCCCCCTTCCCTCCGAATAGAACCATCACTTAACAAATTCAAAAAACGAGTCAAAACATGGCTCTTCAAGCAGGCATACCCCGACTCAACCAATACGTAGACTTCTCCTAAATGGACCTCTCTAAAAGGACCTTTCTAAGAATCTCCATTATGTGCCCCTCCCCCCCTTGCTCTTCTCCTTTTTCCATCTGTGCCCCTACCCTCCCCCCCTGGAACTTTGCTGCAATTCATAACCCCTATACCACTTTCTCATTGTTAAAGATAAAGTTTTCTTAGTTTGTGCAAAGTTTATCTTTCTTTCTTTCTACCTTTTCCTCCATAGCTATTTAGTTCTTTTATGTTATTATATATAATCTCAGAATGTTTTTACGATACTTATATCTTACACCATTTGCGTTTAACTATGACATGTTATTCTGTTCATTGTATTTTCCTCCTTTCAGTTCAATGTAAGCCGGTATGATGTGCCTCACGAATGTCGGCAAAGAAAAGTCTATAAATAAATAAATAAAATATGTGAGAAAGTTATCTGGCTAACTCAACTGATTTTCAATTAAAATAAGCTAAGTTAGCTAGATAACTTTAGACTTGCTTCTGAACTAGTCGAAAGTTATCTGGCCTTGTTATCCTCCCTCCCACCTGAACTCTAATAGCCCTGTGGGTCCGAAATTGCCACCCTCTCGACAAAGCACTCCATTTTCAGGATTCACATAAATATTAGGGTTGTGACTCCTTGCAATGTACTGCCCCCTCCCCCACCCCTGCTCCCCATTGTTTAGATGCTAGCATCTGGTGTCCGGGCCTCCCCCTGGACATCCCAACCTGTTCCTTACTATCCCCTCCACGGTACCTTACATTTTTGTATTTATTCACCTGGATCTTGATAGCTTCCTATTGCAATCTGGCCCTGGCACGTCTGCCATTGCTAGGCTACTAAGTTGGAAGCATACACTTGCACCATAGTAGCCTAGCAATGGCAGACGTGCCAGGCCCAGATTGCAGTAGAATGCTACCGTGATCCAGCTGACAAAAAATTACAAAAACATAAGGTACAGGGGAGGAGGGATAGTAAGGAATGGGTTGGGGTATCTGGGGATGGGGATGGGGGATGCCTGGACACCAGATGCTAGCATTTAAAAAATGGCAAGTGGGGGAGAGGTGGTCATAAATTGCAAGGACTCACGACCCTAATATTTTTTTGAATCCTGAAAATGGAGTGCTTTGATGAAAGGGTGACAAGTTTGACCCACAGGGCTTTTGGAGATCGGGTGGGAGGGAGGCAGGTAAAGGTTTGAGCCTGCAGGCCCATGATTTTTTTTTCCACTGAAGCGCTATGCAACCAGCTATATTCTTTTAAATATAGCCAGTTACGTATAAAGTTATCTGGCCACACAAGGCCTGATAACTTTATACATAACCAGTGATATTCAAAAGAATATCTGATTATGTTATCAGGCTAAGAGTAGTCAGCTAAGTTTAATTGGGAATATTCAGTGAGTTGTTTATCTCACTGATTAGCCAGGACAAATTATTCAGCTAATTTTGTCCGGATAACTTGTCTACTAAATGGCCTACTGAATAATGTCCTCATAATGTGTAGAGTCTGAGATATGGTAACAAGGCTGACTTCTAGCAAACTTCCTGATGTGTGTCATCAGGAGCAGGGCACCTGCATTTTGATTGATCACCCTGTCTACTTGCCCTCTTTTCCTGCCTTGGTTCTGTCCTGGCTATTATTTCACTTGGGAATATCTTGGTTGCTATACTTACTAGTTTTACTCAGGGCCCATGCTAGCTTTTTGCTGCCCTGTGTGAAAAATTACTGTGCTGCCCCCCCCCCCCTTCCTCCCTCCCCAATTCATTCAGTGCCTGTCCCGGACCTATCAAATAAAGCCCAACTCTGTCCTGCAATCTAAATTTTAAAAAACTGAAAAGTCCACCCGCCCAGAACCCATGGAGAAGGAAGTGTTTTAGGTACCCTAGGCAAACCTTACAGCCTTGCACACACGCCACTCCCCCCACCCCACACACACACACACTCCCACAACCTTTGCAGACACACACAAATTATGCATGTATAACAAATTGTACATGAAAAAGAACATTCAAGAGTACATTCCTCTGAGGCTAAAATATCACTTACAACATGCATATTATATTTACATGCACTCCTGTGGTGCCAACCAGAAAAATTGTAAAAAAGACACTTGGAGCTCCTATGGAATTAGTCTTTTTGTAATGGGTGCTAGATGTGGGCTTAGCCCTCACAAAGCCATGAATAAATGGAATTACCATTACAATAGAGAAAACCTCCCATGAAAAAGCAACACTGCATATATTACAAGGCCCTAGAACACCAATAAAAACTCTTATTAGGAAACCAGGCTGCTATAGATCCCTTCACAGAAATTACATGCTAGCAAAATACCTCACCTCAGTCACATGCAGAACACAGAGAGACCCTGACCAAATACAGAATAAAGAGATCAGAAAGTATAAACAGAAATGTACTGAGAAGAACTGAACTGGAACCCACAACAAGCCAGCCTTTATATGCAGAGCAACAATGGAAAAACAGAAACATTACCATTCTTAATAAAACATTAAATAATAAAATCAAGAAATATAAAATAATCATAATAATAAAGTGACATTCATAAAAAGAATATTTCAAACCAGTTAATGAATAGAATATCGAAAATTTCCCAAACACCAAAAAAATTTAAAAAATCGGATGAATAAAAAATCCAATTAAAAAAGTTCTATTCCTCCCCCCCCAAAAAAAAAAATCATCAAATTACACCCAGTAATTAAAACTCATAAGTATTTAAAAATCTGCTCTCTATACCTGGGATCTGATTTCCAGACACCCTGAGATTGTCGTGGATTCGGGGAGATAGAGCCACACAAATTTTATCTTCTCCCTCACATACATGCACAATAACACATTCATTCTCTCACACACTCCTTCTCTCTAACATACACAGGCTGCTTCTACCTCACCCTCACAGATACATTATGGTGTGTTTGTGTGTTTGTGTGTGTGTGTGTCTGCGTGCCTGAGAGAGCCTATATGTGACACACAGGCTGTCACAGGCACAGAACATACACAAGCACTCACACGACACATTCACAGACACACAGGTTCTCACACAGATTCACATAGAACTTCTCGCACATACACACATACACAGGCACATTCACAGACACCTTCTCACACACACACGCCCTCATATGCACAGGCACTCAGTCTCATAGGGCCAATCTTTCACTCTCTCACACATTTTTGGACCTCTTCTTCAGCCGTTGGCTGCACAGCAGGGCCTCTTCATCTGCCACCGGCTCCGGGGAAAGGCCGGTGGCACGGCAGGTCCTCTTCTTCTGCCGCCAGCTTGGAAGAAATGCCAGCGGCACTGCAGGACCTCACTTTTGCTGTTAGGGAGTAGGAACCCCGCCAGCACGTTAATTTGTGCCGCCGTGGGACCATGGCAATGGCACCCCTCCCCTTGATATCAGCCGGGGTGGACCGCCCCCCTCACCCCACCCTTAGTATGCCACTGCAGCCTACCGATCTTCCTTCTTTGGGGGGAGGGAGAGGTAGCAGAAGTTGTGCACGGGCATGTACGCACACATCGTTCTCTCCTTCTGTCATCAGTGCTCTTTTTTTTTCAGCCACCAGCTGGTTAGGCTCTGCCCACAGCTTCTCCTGCTGCCGCCGGCCCGCCACCTTCCTGTGTGTGCTGCGCCGTGCAAATACATGGCATGCACACCTGGTCGCGCCAGGGCTGGTTTTACTTCAGCGCTTATTCAATGGGCCGTAGACTTGAATGGGAAACATAAATGAATGAAACTCAACTTTTTGTTTAATTTGTGGGCTCCTCTGTTCGTTTTGGGGATCCAAAATTGAAACCAAAATGGTTTTATTTGTTGTATTTTATTAAACAGCCATGCCTGTGCTTCTTTCCTGAACGTGAGCTAGCTCAGTTCAACTTGAAGGGGATAATGGTACCTTATTCCATATTTTGGGTGCATAGCAGCTGAGAGAGGGGAAGAGGAGAAAAGGGCTTCTGGGGAAGAACTGGTGCGAATAAATGAAGGCAAGAAAGGAGAGCTTATTCATCTGAAGTTGCTAGAAATGATACAACCAGCAAATGACTACCTGGAGGAAAGCCATGACCAGAACCAGTCCAAACTAGTACCTTTCCTCTATCTCAAGAATCTGAGGAAACTTGTATCACTTTTATCAGCTATGTGATCAGATTACTACACAACATGTGACTTATGTCCATGCAATTCTTGTACAAAACTATAAGAAGAGAATAAAATACAAAGACAGGGTTAAAGTAATAGATTCAGCAGGACACAGACAGCCAGTAAAGAATCCACTAGCAAGACAAGGAGTCCAGGGACTGCAGATTTACACAGCCAGAGATGACCATAGACCAGCACAAAAGGACAACAAAATGAATTCCTGCCATCAATGAGTTAGACTAAAAAATAATTTTATTATTATAAAGAAAATATTGCTCTCTTTTTACATATTTCCCCCTAAAAGATTCTGAAAGAGAAATTGCAGATATTTGAGTGATAATAAGTATTTGTAATTTGTAGTACAGAAAATTGTCAAAGTGATTGTGGCAGCAAATAACTAATGGAGCATTTAATCTATTAACTTATAGAAATAAAGTATTGTTTAAAACAAACAAGCCTGTTCCTTTGCTACCATTTTAACTATATGTTAACTCATGCAAGGTAATAACCTTGTTATATTTAATACATACCTGCCTTGTTGCACAAGAAAGGCAGGTATTTATTAAATATAACAAGGTTATTACCTAACTACAATTCCTTGCATGATTTAATAGAAACATAGAGACATGATGGCAGAAAAAGACCATATGGCTTGTCTAGTCTAACATTCTGCCCAACTACATAAGAAGATAAGAAATTGCCATGCTGGGTCAGACCAAGGGTCCATCAAGCCCAGCATCCTGTTTCCAACAGAGGCCAAACCAAGTTACAAGAACTTGGCAAGTACCCAAACACTAAGAAGATCCCATGCTACTGATGTAATTAATAGCAATGGCTATTCCCTAAGTAAACTTGATTAATAGCCATTAATGGACTTCTCCAAGAACTTATCCAAACCTTTTTTGAACCCAGCTACACTAACTGCACTAACCACATCCTCTAGCAACAAATTCCAGAGCTTTATTGTGGTCGAGTGAAAAAAACTTTTCTCCGATTAGTCTTAAATGTGCTACTTGCTAATTTCATGGAATGCCCCATGGTCCTTCTATTATCTGAAAGTGTAAATAACCAATTCACATCTACTCGTTCAAGACTTCTCATGATCATAAAGACCTCTATCATATCCCCCCTCAGCCGTCTCTTCTCCAAACTGAACAGCCCCAACTTCTTCAGCCTTTCCTCCATTCCCTTTATCATTTTGGTTGCCCTTCTCTGTACTTTCTCCATCGCAACTATATCTTTTTTGAGATGTGGCAACCAGAATTGTACATAGTATTCAAGGTGCGGTCTCATCATGGAGCGATACAGAGGCATTAAGACATTTTCTGTTTTATTAACCATTCCCTTCCTAATAATTCCTAACATTCTGTTTGTTTTTTTGCCTGCTGCAGCTCACTGATCAGATGAATTCAAAGTATTATCCACTATGATGCCTAGATCTTTTCCCTGGGTGGTAGCTCTGAATATGGAACCTAACATCGTGTAACTACAGCAAGGATTATTTTTCCCTATAGTTAACACCTTGCACTTGTCCACATTAAATTTCATCTGCCATTTGGATGCCCAATCTTCCAGTCTTGCAAGGTCCTCTTGTAATGTATCACAATCCTCTTGTGATTTAACTACTCTGAATAATTTTTATCATCCGCAAATTTGATAACCTCACTCATCGTATTCCTTTCCAGATCATTTATAAATATATTGAAAAGCACCGGTCCAGGTACAGATCCCTGAGGCATTCCACTGTTTATCCTTTTCCACTGAGAATATTGAACATTTAATCCTACTCTCTGTTTCCTGTCTTTTAACCAGTTTGTAATCCATAAAAAGACTGCCTCCTATCAGGGCCGGAGGACCCACTAGGCAAGCTAGGCCTGTGCCTAGGGCGCCGAGACTTAGGAGGCGCCACGGCAGGTGGCAGGATTTTGAAAGGGCAAAAAATGCCCTTTCAAAATTCTGCCAGCCCCCGGCTCGCCCTGCTCCCCCAGTGCCAACCTCCCGATGCCCCCCTGATGGTCCAGCGGAGCACCCGGGAGGGATCTGCCGCTCCCAGGGTCTCAGCTGCCACTAACCAAAAAAGGCACCCATGACCTTTAGCCCCTACCATGTGATGGGGCCAACCAATGGCACCGGTATGCTCTGTCACATGGTAGGGGCTGAAGGCCACCGGTGCCAGGGGCAGATTGGCCTATCGGAGGATTGAGCTTCCCCCAATGGGCTGGTCTAGCTGATCACGTGGCCGAAGTCTGCAGCTGCAGTGATCTTCTTTCTGTGTGTGGGTGTTTCTGTGTGGGTGTATGTGGTGTGTATGTGATGTGAGTGTTATGCTCTTCTCCTCCAGAGGCGAGGAGTTAGCAATCTGTTATCGCTCACCCCACCAGGAGGGTGGAGTTAGCAAACTACTCTGATTTTCTCCTGAAAGGGGGAGGAGTTAGCAATCTGTCATGATCGACTCCTCCAGAAGGGAGGAGTTAGCTATCTGTAGTGCTTACCCGCCAGGAGGGCGGAGTTAGTAATCTTGTTCGCGAATGGCTGTTAGATGCTCCTGTAAGGAAGGAGGTAGCAATCTGAGATGGATCAACTCTCCAAGGAAGAGGAGCTGGCAATCTGTTCAATGATACTCTTCTGAGGAGAGGAGCTAACAATAGATATATTGTACTTCGCTACTGAGTTAGCAATCGATCATGCCTCCGCTACGGAGTAGCAATCTGTTATATATAGGCTGCTGGCAAGTCCCAAAGAGATAGAAGGTAGCTATCTATATAATACTTCGGTAAGCGATGGTAGTGGTCAGTAGTGGTTGGCACCCACAGAGTGATAGTAGTGGAAGGAATGACCACTTGGAGGAAATGATGAATCCCTGGGCCGATGGCAGATGACAGCGCCCCCAGGAGGAGATCCTGAGAGGAACCACTGGCTAGGCTAGAATATGAAATAAACACAAATAGTTCTTTATTAAGCTGGAAGCTGGACCACCAGGGATGGCAGTTGTTAGTCGATGTGCTCGGCAAGACTGAAGTCCTTCTGATACTGGAATATAATCTCTGGGTCGCTGAGCTGTAAAGAGAGACTAGAAGTAGTGAGTAGACAGTGGATACAAGATGGTACACTCACAATAGTAGATGTCTGCAATGGTCTCTATGCCACAGAGAGTCTTCAGTATATTCAGGACAGGAGCCATAGGCGAGCATTGGTTCCTATAAACAGTCAGTAATAAGAACTCGCAATAGCTGTATATGAAATGGCTTCTAGAGTAGAAGAGAGTCTGAAAAGGATTCTAGGAACATGGGCCCTCGTGGAGCGAGTACCGGTTCCTATCTGCAATCTTGCCAATATAACTCTCGATCTCCGTTAGCTGCGATAACGTCTAGGACGGAAGGGAGTCTTCAGATCTCGGAATGTAGGCCCTCGTGGAGCGAGTACCGATTCCTATCTACAATAGAACTCACTGTGTTCATGTCTGCGATCACTTCCAGGCAATGAGGAATCTTCCGAGTATGCAGGCACGTTGGCCCTCGGAGTGAGGACCGGATCCCGTCTTGGCAATCTGAAATCAAGAAGAGAGAGCGGAGCCCCCATGGAGCGGGTACTCCTGGGAGGTTTGAAAAGGCCGAGCAGTGGAGAAGGATTCCCCTAGCTGACTCGGATCATTGTTGCAAGTATCATGGACAGCCGAAGCAAGTCCTGTTGGAGTTCCTTGCTAACTCGTTAGAGGTTATCAAACAAAGACCTTTTAAAGTAGAAATGGATGACGTCACTATGGGGGGACGCCCCCGAGGTTCGCGCCCTTGCTGGTACAAAGTCTGGAGCACGCGCGCGCCCTTATGTCATCAGGAACATGGCAGATCCGTAGCGTCAAGCCAGCCCGGGGACACCGGGACCAAGAGGCAGGGAGAAGCTGCGGCTCATATGTCCATCAGAGCCGAAGGGAGTCGCTCCCAAGGTAGAGAGGGTGGAGCGAGGGGCGAGAAGAGGCACGAACGCAACACTCTGCCAGGAAGTGTTAAGTGAACATACTATGAGCTGCCACACTTCACTGCCAATACCTTTTACACAGACCTATGCCCTAAGCATCCTTCCCATAAGACACAAAATGGGAAAAAACCTATAGTACATCCGGTTCCATAAATTACAAATTACAGCAGAAAAGATTCATTCATGTTAAAGCAAGGCAAAGGCTGGTTCTCATGCTATTATAAAATTTGCCCATGCATATGCACAAAACAATCCACACATCCAATACATTGTTATATATTTTAAATCTGTTGATAAAGAAAACCAGATCAAGACCAAAGCCTAATTTTCAGCTGGATCCTGGAAGTAGACTAAAAAATGGCTTGGCAGTAGTACTTTTTCTGGTAACAATCCTAGAGAGAAACTAGCAGATTCCCCTGAATATTGAATAATACATCGACTCTGGGAATCATATGTAATTTATCACAATTATCTAATTTTTTAATATATGTATAGAGCTTAATAACAACATAATTCTTGAATACATTGACTAATCATACATATACTACACAATATATATTATTACATTTTTTTACATACAATTGCACATAGAATAATTTAAGTACACTGTATTACAAATTTACAGATTCATACATAGACATAACATATTACTTCAAAAAGTGGACACATTGCATAAAATGAATTCACTATAATATGTCACATATCACAGATCACTATCTGCTCAAGATGTTATACATACAATGAACACACATATCTCAAAATTGGATATGTCAAAGACCATATTAATCCTTAATCCCATCAATCCCCATAATCACACACATACTCACCAACCATACCACATTCACTAAACACTCATCCACATAAAATTCAACACATAAAATATGAATGTTCGCAATATCCCCACTGGGTTCTTTCAAAAACTATAGCTCTTCTCTTTTCAATACTGTAGCTCTTCTCTCCTCAGTAACTTCATCCCCTTCTTTTCAACAAACACGTCCCCAACAAGGTGCCTTGTTTCGCCCAAAAGGGCTTCCTCAGGGGTATTCCTCAACTCACCCTTAATCTTCATAGGGACACACCCCCTAACTCTACATGCAAACTCCTAAAATACATAATACAATTAATCTTCCCATCAACATGTGAATTTGTGGAACCTCCCCAGTATATCCACTTACTAATCTGAAGTCACTCAGCTCATGTCCACAATCTTCCCCTGATACATTCCTCGATGTCCACCATAAAAAATATAGATACATTTAAATATCCACTCATTACATAACACATATTGCTAAATTTTCAATTGTTATATAACCCACATTTCTACCCTCATAACAAAAAGTTACTATTGAATAGTCAACTACAAACCTCATAGACAGCGCCACAAGTCACTACCAAAACGTTTTAAAGCCAATAAATTCACCATCAATCTTCCTGTCGAACTGCTTACTGTTTACACATGCCTGAAATATTGTGTAGTATATGTATGATTAGTCAATGTATTCAAGAATTATGTTGCTATTAAGCTCCACACATATACAAAAAATTAGATCTGTGATAAATTACATATGATTCCCAGTAGTACGGCCATGCCGGAGATCCAGAAATGACATCAAGCTTGCCCTTGTTCTTCAGAATGGTAGGGAGTGCTGAAAAGTAGAGTCTATAGCCATTGTCCAACAGTGACAACTACTGGGCAGGCTCAGGGCACACATGTACCAGTTTCTGGTGAGCACCACAGTCTGTGGATCCTGGCATGGACTGTCATGAGGGAGAAGAGGGTTAAAGAAAAAAAGGGAAAAGCCCCAGGTAACTACAAATGAAGTCATGTTCGGGGGGGGGGGGGCATTCTGATTGATCTGAAAGCATAAAGGAGAAAAAAAAACATTTGGACAACAAATGTAAGAGCTTTTCTACACCTTCCTGGCTCTCTACCTTGTTGCAGATTTTGATATCATCTGCATAAAAATAAACCATTCCCCGCCATCATTTTGTTATGTCATTACGAAAATGTTGAAAAGCTGGTCCAAGGACTGATACCTGAGGCACACTGCTAGTAACAGCCCCCTCCTCAGAGTAAACACCATTTACTATTACCCTTTGTCACCTCCCACTCAGCCAGTTTCTAAGCCAGTTAGTCACTATAGGGCCTTCAATTTATTTATAAATCGCCTATGCGGAAATCCAAAAATACTGCATCTAGCGCTATCCCTTGATCCAACTGAAAGAAATTGATCAGCTTCATCTGACAAGATCTACCTTTGGTAAAACCTTGCTGCCCCAAATCTCAGATTCCAGAAATTGCACTATCCTCTGTTTTAGTAGCGATTCCATTAGTTTGCTCACCACAGAAGTCAAACTAACTAGCCTGTAGTTTCCAGACTTCTCCTTACTTCCACTTTTATGTATAGGAACCACATCAGCCCTTCTCCAGCTCTCCAGAATTACTCCCAACTCTAAAGAAGCTTTTAATTAAAATGATAGCAGGTTAATCTGAAGGAACAGGCTATGTTTTTAGGTAAATAACTGATCTTTGTCTTCTGTATACCTCTGCTAGGTCTTTTCTTTATAGGCTTTTGTCTTGCTTGGATTTTCTGTTGATGGTGCCCTTCCCAAAGACTCTCCAGCTGAAAGGCTTTGCTTTGGAGAGGGGAAGATTACAGCATCACAACATTCTTAATTTTTAATGCCCTCGTGTAATGCCCTTGTACAAGTTCTTGGTGAGGCCTCACCTGGAGTACTGTGTTTAGTTTTGGAGACAGCATCTCAAAAGAGATGGAGAAAGGATGGAAGTAGTCCAGAGAAAGGCAACCAAAATGATATGGGGTCTGGATCGGAAAACTTGTGAGGAAAAGCTGAAAGATCTAAATATGTATACCGTAGGGCAGAGGAGTGCAGGGGAGATATAATACAGAACATCAGATACTTGAAAGGTATTAATGATGCACAAACTTCAAACCTTTTCTATTAGAAAGGAAACAGTAGAACTAGGGGTCACAAAATGAAACTACAGGGGGGACGACTCAGAACGAATATCAGGAAATATTTCTTCATGGAAATGGATATGGATGCTGGAATAACCTTCCAGAAGAGATAGTAAGGACAAAATTGCTAAATCACTTAAAAAAGGCATGGGATAGATACTGGCATCACTAAATACTAGATGTTGGAAATGAAAAAAAGGGAGCAAGGGGGGGGGGGGGGTAAACTGTACAGAGTTGTACTTACTACCTTTAACAGAAATTTCCAGCACGGAGCGGCAGTTGTTACCTGTGGGATGACTGAGCAACTTTTTTAGGCTGGAGGCAGAAACCACACCGACTCCAGCTTTTCCTTACAGATTCTGTTTATTTACACTTCTTAACATGTAACCAATAGAAGACTGCCTTCTAGCAGCAACAGGCACAGCTTTATTCAGAACAGAATTGTATTTTAGGAGCTGCCTTCTCCCAGAGACACTGCTTATCTCCATCAGCAATACTCACAGCTTTACTTAGGACAGAAATATATTTAGGAGCTGCCTTCTCCTAGAGATGCAGGGGTCACCTGATCCCAGCTGTGCCTCTTATCCTCCCTTGCTGGGTCCAGCCCACAGAACCCTTTCCCTCTATGGGATTTAAGGTGGATCAGGCACCTAGCGTGGTCCTACACAGGTTAAGGAGGGGTAGTAAGGCCTCTCCTTCACACTATGCTTAACAGAAGGCATGGGTTACCCTGTAAGAAATGACACAATTACTATCATGAGCAGCTTGCTGGACAGATTGGATGGCCCATTTGGTCTTTCTCTGCCGTCTTTCCTTTGTTACTATATTACTATGGCCTGGATTCACTAATGCCGCAAGCAACAGTGAATCCTGGCGGTAACGGGGGCGGGGGTGGTCCTGCGTTTGCCGGCCGTGATCGCACCTCCGCGGTGCGATCGCTGCCGGTGTCGCACCGAATAACCACACCATAAAAGGTGTGGTTATTCGGCGCGAAATAGGCAGCAATATGGAAGCTTACCGTTTCGCTGTCCGCACTGTGTTCGCAGTCGGCTCCTGTGCCGCCCCAACTCTTCCTCTTCCGGGGCTTTCTAGCTATCGCACACTTGCGCTGGTAGTGCAAGCGTGCGATGGCTTTAGAAAATAACCCCCTATATTTTTTAGTTCTATCATGTTCAAATCATATAATATTTCTGCATCAGTATAATTAATAAATCTGAGATATAGATATGAATATAGATATTTATGATATGCTATATTTATATCTGCCTTCCTTAAACAAAGATTTAACCCAAAATGGATTATTGAGTAATAAAACAAATGAAATATGATAAAATACATCAGTATTCTGTAAACTAAAATACATCTGTTCACATTTTCATAGTGCAATACATAATTACAAAAAAATAATAAACAATCATTTGAAACCCAGGTAAATCCTACTCCCTAAACTCACTAAAGAATGAGCTAGGTGAATTCACAATAAAATTAACACTGATGGCCAAAACAAACACCGCCTACAACAAGCGATGTCAATTATGGGATATTCCATCTCACACTACTACTGCATGCAAAGGACAGCATTAATAGTATGGTGAGACAGCCTTCTAATTCCTTGCTAACACAAAAACGGCCCAATGAGAGGTAGTGCACAACTCAAAGAGAGGAACTCTAGAATGTGGAAGTTTTTAGAAAAGACATTTCCCAGATCTCCAGAGGCAGATCTCGATGAATAAGACTACGAGAATAGATTCCTGAATGCAGAGAGGGCAAGGTCTCCAGTTTCTTCAGTAACCAAAGTGTAGGTACTTGGAAGAGGCTCAAGGTAGAGGAACCACTACCTGGAGTTGGTCCAGAGGCAGTGCAAAGAAGGGTGACCAAAATTGTATGGGCTCAGTATTGGAAGACTTATGAAGAGAGTCTGAAGGATCAAAGAATATACATACTGTGGAAGAGAGGATTTGCAAGGGAGATATAATATCTTCAGATTCTGGAAAGATTTTAATGATGCATGAAATTTGAACCTTTTCCGTTGGAAAGGAAACTGTAGAACTAGGGGTCATGAAATTGAAACTCCAGAGGGGCGACTCAGAATCAACATCAGGAAATATTATTCAAGGAGAGGTGGTGAGCGCCTGGAATGCCCTTCTGGAAGACACCATGAGAACGAAAACAGTAAATGAATTCAAAAGGGCATGGGATAAACACAGTGGATCCCTAAAGACTAGAGGTTGGAAATGAAGAAAAGGGTGCAAGGGAGTAACCTGCATGGAGCAGCAGTTTTTCCCTTAATAGAAGACACTAGGATTATTACCCTTAACCAATTAGCCTTGTGACGCAAATGCAACAATGCTCTCTACTTTGATGGCGAGGAAAAAAGAGGAATTGGATTCAGACGACAGCCAATGCAGGGCCTCAATGTTTACAGACGGGGAACTGATACACAGACATTAGGGATAAAGCTCAGAACTGCTACTATGGCCAAGTCCAAAAGCAAAGAACATTCAAGCAGCATTATCTGAATTATCATGAACGTTGCTCACCCCGTAAATATGTTGTTAGCTATAATTTTGTTATAGAGTTGACAATTTATTGGTTTTGATTGTAAATATTACTACCCTTAACATGAGGCTTGGGAATAACCTGCACAGAGTGGCAGTTATTACCATAAGAAACTTGCGGGGCAGATTGGCTGGACCATTTAGTCTTTTTTCTTCCGTCATTACTCTGCTACCATAATACCCATGCGTAAAGAGTTTTAAGCCAAATGCAGAATTGACGTATGAAATGTTGGAAGAGATGGAGATGGAGCTTCCTACACCACAAAAAGACTCCAAAATGGAAGTGGATAGTGCTATTCCTTTCATTTTGTACCTAGAGAATAGAGCATTACACTAGCCCACCCCAAGACCAAGGGGCTGCGGATATTTAAGCTGCTAGGGACTATTTTGTTGTTTTCCCTTTTTAAATGTTCTTTTCTCGCAGAGACTACAAGAAGGGGAGCTGGGCTTGCAGTATTGAGCATAGTCAATAGGGAGAAGGGGAATAAATGTGCCTCAGTTCCCTAGAGAGCTGTTTTTCTGGAAGGAATCCAAGCCTTGTTTTCTCTTATAAATGAAATTGCTTTATAACTTTTGCCTGATTTTGTCTTGCAATTAGGAGCAGTAACATTACAGGGACTGAAGTGCTGCTGTTTTCCTTTTTGGATTTAAATGGCACTGGACTGGGAATATTGCCTGTTTTTTCTTTGCTGCTGGCAAGCAGTGGCATTACAGGGACTGAACTGCTACTGTTTTCAATTTTTTGGGTGCTGCTGAACTGTAGATTATTGCTGAGTTTTTCCCTGTTGTGGAAGATGAACTTGATGTTTTCCTTTATTGTTGGTTTTCGGTGAACTAGTACTGCTGTCCAGCACCCTTGTGGGCTGGGAGTAGAGAGGCCACACTGCAGCTGAAGACAAAGCCCCAGAAGCCTACTTTGAGGCATTATCTAAGTTCACTAATACAGAGGAGAATAGACTGTGGAAGCCCAGTCTGTGTTTGATGGCCTTGGAAACATTTCTGAAGGTGGGGAAACTCAGCAATAGCCTAGTTGCCTCTTACTCACTAAGGAGCTATCCTTCAGAGACGTCCCATTCAGAGGCCTCCCGGCCCCGATACAGGCCAGCTTTTTATGTCAACCCCTAAAGACATCAGTAGAAGGGGTGGAGTCAGACATCCTCAGGTCAACTCAGGCAGTGAAAATAGCATGGCACATCCTTCAGCAGAGGATAGAGGAGCAAAATGGCAAAGCTCCTGTCCTGCAATACATTCCTCAGCAGGGGAAGGAGGAGCAAGCTGGATATAGCTCCTATCCTACTGTACTTTTTGACTGCTCACAAGTATCTCCCAACTACTGTGGGCTGGCATTACATTTTAGCCCATGATGATATGAGTAAGAGGGGTAGAGTTTGACATCATTACGTCAGCCCAAGCAGGGAAATCAGCATGGCACATCGTTTGCTGGTGGAAAGGGGAAGCAAGATTGCCAAAGGTCCTCTCCCAAGGTTTTTCCTTTAATAGCAGAAAAGGGGAGGAAGATGACAATTCTCCTCTCCCATGATGCTTCCTTCAACAGTAGAAAGGGAAAACAAGATGGACAATGCTTCTCTCCTGTACTGCTTTGTGACTACTTCCAAATGTTCTTCTCCATCATTGCTGACCACAATCCTCTGATTGCTAACTTTGGGCCCTCATTTTCTAAAGTATCGAAGGCCTGCGATACTTTAGGTAATGAGGGGCGGGGGGGCCGAAACAGGGGGCGGGCCTGTGCTAGCCGGCAGCGATCGCACCGTCGCGGTGCGATCGCTGCCGGTTTCGCACCCAATAGCGCCACCACAGAAGGTGTAGCTATTGGGCGCGAACTAGGACACGAAAAGGGCCTTACCTTTTTGTCGTCCGCGGCGTCTTCACAGAGTCAGCCCCGGTGACGCCCCGACTCCTCCTCTTTCGGGGCCGACTCCGCCCCCATTTTGGTATCTCACGCGATAAGGGACTTTTCGCGTGCGAAACGTCCCTTATCGCATGCGATCCGGATGGAAAATGAGGCCCTTAGACCCACACAGCCTACAGCTCTGAGTTAGCAAACAGAAGCATGTGAACTCCTGGGAAGGATGGATCCTTTACTTGGCACCCAGGGGCACATAGAAAGAAAAATTGTACAGACGATTCCTTTCTGCACAACTCCTCTCAGGCTCCATTCAACTCCTCCTCCCTACTGGATAGCTTTAACCTGAGGCCAATTTGTGGGGCAAAAATAGCTCTTATGGCCAGTTCTTTTCCTTTTGCAATTCAAGCTCTATTTCCATCCTTATTTCACAGCATCTATAATTATACAGCAGAGGATTGGTGGTTTCGGATTTCTTTACTGATAATTTGTTCAGATGATTTAGTAAATGTGGCACCACTATGGGTTGAACACAAGATGTTCCTAGCAGCCCACAGATCATCTGACAGGAACACCACAATTCAGCTTCTCCACTAGAGGCAGCTTGAGTGGGTGGACCTTGCCTATAAAGTAAGGGTGAGAGTAATAGTGTGCATGGCATTTGAATTGAGATTTTGAGGGGAGAGGAGCTCGGTTAGAGTGGTTTCTTTTTAGTGAGACCTACATTTCTCACTCACTATTTTTAGGAGGATACTCCTTCCTGGATGCTCCCTGCCTGGTTAGATACTCTTTTAGTTAGAGAAAGAGACGTTAGGATTTTTTTTTTCTGGGTTTGCAGCCTGATGCTCCTGGCCAGTACCCTTTTAGAGCCAGAGGAGAGCTGCAGTGACAGTGATATCCCGGAAGGTTTTGGACATTTTAGTGAAGTACCCTCTTTTGGTTGAGAGGAGGTCTTTCTGTCACCCCTCTCATTTGGTGATTGGGTAGGGTGCCTGATCTTTGTCAATCAAGACCTTTCCTTCTGAGAGTTTCAAAAAAGCTGAAAAGGAGAAAGAAGAGCAGACTTAAAGACACTTCACAGGATCTTCGCCCTGGGACATAGGCGCAGGCTGGGTGGCTTCTGAAGTCAGGTAGGATGGTGTAAACCTCTAAGAGGATTCCCTCACAACATAGGAACGCCCCCAAGTCTGGGGCTCTGAAACTCTTAATTCAGGAGAGCTGGAAATCACCCAGCAACCTGAGTCACCAGCACATACATGGAGAGGAATGGACACGCATATGTACAGTTGTTTATTTCACAAGGACAATGATTACTTTTTTTAAGAAATCAGCAGACTTTTACTATTTGAACACCCAGACCTGGGTCCTGCTTCCTTTGTCCCAACCAAGCACCAGCACCACACTAAACAGCTGCACACAGATAAAGCATTCACCTCACCACCTGGGCCTCAAGCAATAGCTTTCCCGCTATAGAAAGGACTCACCCTTGAGGTACTAGTATTGGAGGGGATGCTTAGCAAGAGAGACAGTCCTAAAGAAATACATTTTTTGTGTGCCCTGAAGGATAAAAACTCTTCAAACAGAAGGGTTACACTTGTCACACTCAATTGATTAGCAGCAATAAATAAAAAGAGAGTAGATAGAATAAACTTCTTCTAGCAAAGTCTCTACTTCTGATGGAAGCTTTATATTTACACAGAATTCCTCCTTGTATCCAATTTCTTAAACTCCTCAGATAATGCAGATTAAAGTTAGTTTAATCTTCCTTCACTTCCCCAGTTCATTTTCTTGTCTTTTCCCATGGGAGGTGGTTAGAACATACACCCAGTCCCAATATTAATCAGAACTCAGTCCCAAATTTAATACTTTTCCAGAAATCCTTTTTTAAGTGCTTTTAAGGAGTTCCTTAAGCAGCACCAGAAGGGTACTTTGCTCTTCTTATTGACTCTTTAACTCCTTTGTCAGCACCTGGTTGGCATCTCTCACTAGAGATGTGAATCGGAACCGGAACCGGTTCCGATTCCGGTTCCAATTCACATTGTTAATTTTTTTTTGTGCGGCCCGATCGCTGCGCCCGAGCCGTTAAACAAAAAAACCCACCCGACCCTTTAAAACTGTTCCCTTAGCTTTCCCCACCCTCCTGAACCCCCCCAAAACTTTTTACAAGTACCTGGTGGTCCAGTGGAAGTCCCGGGAGCGATCTCCCGCTCTCGGGGCCGTCGGCTGCCACTAATAAAAATGGCGCCGATGGCCCTTTGCCCTTACCATGTGACAGGGTATCCATGCCATTGGCCAGGCTCTGTCACATGGTAGGAGTAATGGACGGCCGGCGCCATCTTTAAAAATGGCGCGAGCCATCCAGTGCTCCTACCATGTGACAGGGGCCGGCCAATGGCACGGATACCCTGTCACATGGTAAGGGCAAAGAGCCATCGGCGCCATTTTGATTAGTGGCAGCTGATGGCCCGAGAGCAGGAGATGGCTCTTTTCTTCCCTTTTCCTCCTCCTTGGGCAAGATGGCTGCCTCTGGTGCCAAGTGCCGAGGGTCTCGGCGTCTCCAACTTAGTATGGGTGTTCCAGTCCACCATGCTCACTCCCGTGGCATGGTGGACTGTGTCTGCTATCTGTGTTCATTCTGTGTCTGCTATCTGAGTTCAGCCTATCACTGTGGTTCCCCATGGGGCTCCTCCCCGTTGGCGGAGTTATCTCCACAGCGACCAAGGGTCCACAATGCCACAAACACAACAGATAGCAGGTGCTTTGAGATGATAAATAACTAGCACACACACCTGAGCAAACCCCAAACCTCTCACTCTTATTTATGCACAGAACCTCCCCAGTAATTTGGTATACTCTTTTTGGTTAGGAAAACCAATAATTCCCTACACATGAAATCAGCAACAGTGGAGAAATACTATTGGTAGTTGGAGCAATAACTGTAAGAAGAGAGAAGCAGCAGCTTCTGGATGCAACAGCGTGAAGCAGTGTATTTTGGAGAACCGTAGGAAAAGAACAGGAGGAGAAAAATATAGAGGAAACCGGTGAGTGCAGACTACCAGGAGTACTTGGAAGAGAGTAGTGGATGTGATGGGAAGGAGGGAGTAGTGGTAATGAACTCCTTGTGAGGGAAGTAGGAGCAGAATTCCATGGTTCTACTGTAGAAAGTTAATTTCACTTCAGTTTTCACATATATAAAATCACAGTAAATTCAACTTCTTAGAAATAACCATTGAAATTGGCATGAACATATAAGTTGATAATAAATGGGAATGAGTATACAATGTTGTCATACATTAAGGGAGAAATTATTATTAAGCCCTTGTAGTTTCAAAATATCTGAGTGTTTTAATGCATACACTTCACACTAATTTTTTTTTAAAAGAGGTTATATGGGTATTTTCTGTTTTAAATTTAGTGTAAGGTATGAATACCAAAAACACCCATGTATTGTACACTTGCTATTATGTAAGGGCAGCCGAGGAGGGTAAAATAGCATTCATACTAATGAAAATATCATGCACATTTTTCTCTAAACATGCTCCCAGGAATGCCTCCTCCTCTAAATTGACACTTGCTGTGGAGTCGTAATGGTATTTTTAGACTGGCCAAACAGGTCCATTTTCAGACAGCAATCTAGGCATGTTAATCCATTTTAACATAGCTAGATTGCTTCCCAGGAGGAGGTGAGTCAAAGAACAAAGATGTCATCTTGTTACTGTGTATGTCATTTGGCAGGTCACATGTGGAATCAGCGATTCTGATTTGGGTATCCATCCTTGTACGAAAAGCCACTAGACTAATTAAGGAGACAAAAAAAATATATGCATGTATAACAGATCTTGTCCGACTGCACTTCCACTGCTTGGCTAGGAGATTCCCTTAAGACACAAGATTCAGCAAACATTTTTAAAAATCAGATATCAGATCAGACGTCACAGAAATAGTGGCCCAAGTGTTGATATTCGAAAGATTAAATGGATCTTACAGTACTTTTCTGCCATCATATTCTGTTATGTTATGTTCTTCTGTTGTGGCCCTGCCCCCCCCAATATTCTAGACTGCTGGCCTGTGCGCCATGTACAGGGGCAATTATAAGCTCGAGTGCACAGGAAAATTTTAGCAGAATCATGCAAAAGAGATAATGTAATGCCTTCTTCATAACAATGACTTTTATATACAGTATGTTATATTTGCTGAAGGATTATTTAAAGTGGACCCATTATCCCTAGAATAAAAGGCAATATCGAGTGTTTTAATTATGTAGTGAAAGTATACCAATTGATTCTACAAGGACCTTGCAAGCAACCATTTATTTTAAGAGCAGCCAAAAAAATCTCAGTTTCATTTTTTCTCCTTGCTAGCTTCTTAAGGATTCACCATCTCTTCTTACTGTTTTATCTCAGTTAAAAATCTTCCTCTTCAGATTGTCTGTTCTTTGATTTTCTTAAGTCTCTAAATTGACCAACATGTTGCTATATAGTGCCTAATTAACTTTACACCATTTAAGGCATCCTGGGTAGTGTTACATAAACAAATAAAATCAAGATATTATTCTCCATGGGATATTTACAGAAGAACATTAGTAGCAAAAAAATAAAGACATAGCAGAAGGGCGAGCTAGTGGCACCTGTTTCTTTGTTTAAATGCCGTACTCGAACAACTTAACAAAGAGAGTTGGGGTGACCAGAATGAATAGCAAAGTGGTTAATACGAAATGTTAAATGTTTTAACAGAAATGCAGGCAACCATGCAGTCTGGTAATAACTAGAAGTCTTAGTGGAAATGCACAAGCTCGTGTGGCTGGGTCTGAGTATCTGGTCAGCAGCAGGAAGGACCTAACCAGCGGATAAGAACATAAGAACATAAGAAAATGCCATACTGGGTCTGGCCAAGGGTCCATCAAGCCCAGCATCCTGTTTCCAACAGTGGCCAATCCAGGCCATAAGAACCCAAAAACTAAGTCTATTCCATGTTACCATTGCTAATGGCAGTGGCTATTCTCTAAGTGAACTTAATAGCAGGTAATGGACTTCTCCTCCAAGAACTTATCCAATCCTTTTTTAAACACAGCTATACTAACTGCACTAACCACATCCTCTGGCAACAAATTCCAGAGTTTAATTGTGCGTTGAGTAAAAAAGAACCTTCTCCGATTAGTTTTAAATGTGCCCCATGCTAACTTCATGGAGTGCCCCCTAGTATTTCTACTATCCGAAAGAGTAAATAACCGATTCACATCTACCCGTTCTAGACCTCTCATGATTTTAAACATCTCTATCATATCCTCCCTCAGTCGTCTCTGCTCCAAGCTGAAAAGTCCTAACCTCTTTAGTCTTTTCTCATAGGGGAGGTGTTCCATTTCCTTTATCATTTTGGTAGCCCTTCTCTGTACCTTCTCCATCGCAATTATATCTTTTTTGAGATGCGGCGACCAGAATTGTACACAGTATTCAAGGTGCGGTCTCACCATGGAGCGATACAGAGGCATTATGATATTTTCCATTTTATTCACCATTCCCTTTCTAATAATTCCCAAAATTCTGTTTGCTTTTTTGACTGCTGCAGCACACTGAACCGACGATTTCAATGTGTTATCCACTATGACACCTAGATATCTTTCTTGGGTTGTAGCACCTAATATGGAACCCAACATTGTGTAATTATAGCATGGGTTATTTTTCCCTATATGCATCATCTTGCACTTCTCCACATTAAATTTCATCTGCCATTTGGATGCCCAATTTTCCAGTCTCACAAGGTCTTCCTGCAAATTATCACAATCTGCTTGTGATTTAACTACTCTGAACAATTTTGTGTCATCTGCAAATTTGATTATCTCATTATTATCTCATTATTATTTGATTATTTGATTAGCTACTCTAGTATTAGTAGTTATTTATGGTTAGACATGGGAAAGAAAGGGTGCTGGATATGAACTAAGGGGGTAATTTTCAAAAGGAGTTACGCACATAAATGTAGCAATTTTCAAAAGCCAGTTATTGAGTAAAGTGCACTTAACAGGAGTAAATCCTATGGACAATTCAATAGTATATATTGTAGCAATTTTCAAGGGCATTTACTCAAATAAAACCCAGTTTTACTCAAGTAAATGCTTTTTAAAATCAGGCCCAATGTGGGGGATCTTTTAGCACATCTTTCCAAGATTATAGACTACGAATGAAGAAGACAACAAAACTGTCCCAATAAAAGGAAATATCTTACAAGCGATCATGATCTATGGCTGGTAGCTGGGATATTTCCTTGCAGTGTTGGCAGGAATAACTGGCTTGGGCCAATTTTTCCTTTCCTGTGATCATCTGCTATGTTCTATGTGTTAGTATTTCTTCTCAGGCTAAAGGCAAATAGATTTCATCCCTTCAAAATGAGGAATTATACCTCTTCTTTCTTCGGGCCTTAATAGAGGGTGAGCAGAAATAGGATTGATATTTTCGTTGTCATGTGCTACCCTATTTTCTTTTACAAGTTGTTTACTGCATTGCAAATTTGATAAAGAGAACATTTTTAAAAATGACTGGTAAAACTATGGAGAATTTTAGCAATGAAGATAGTTATTGCTGTGGTACTAAATTATTTCTAAAGAAAAGGCCAAGATGTTGGAGAAATAAGATGGATATGTGTAAGGGCCAAAGGGTTTGGCTGGCTTCCAACTGGCAGATTGTCAGATCGGTGGGGCAGGGGTTCAAGGGAGAGGCTGGGTACCTGTCCTTAAGTCACTGAGTATGGAATAATTGTAACAAGTAGAAGCTGAGCCAGTCTACATTCGGAGGCCCTGCAATCCTGCCCTGAAGAACTGCATTGGTCCTCAGGGCTCACAAAAATGGATCTCTAAAAACAATGCTTTGTTTCTGGCAATTTGAGGGATGTTGATATTCAAAGGGATTTGTACGGGAAACATTTAGGTTACCCAGACAAATCCCAAGATTAGAAATTCCTGCTCCACCAATGGCTAAATTTTACTTGGGTAACTTTATACCAAGGTAAATTTTAATCAGATAGAAAAGAGGGAATGGTATTGCACAAAACTGGCATACATTGAAAGGAGAATTTGAAAAACCAGATGTGCTCCAAAACTGGGAGATGGGCACGCATCTAGCACATTTTATAGGCCTCCCACATACACGCACAAGTACCGATGTGCAAATATCTCATGTCGGGAAAACAAAAGGGTGGAATGTGGGCGGGGAATGGGCATTCTGGGGCGGGAGAAGAGATATGCACTCATGTAGCTACTTGCCGGGGTGTGCATCCAGGTCCAATTCATTGCAAAGTTACTTCTGATATGGATGAGGTGCAAGACCACATAAAACTATTTCCAGCCATCTATGAAGTGCTTGAGGGGGACTGAGTTAACTGGGGGGGGAGTTCAGGCTAAAGAACCAGGGAGGGTCTGGAGGACCTAGCTGTAGATGGGGAAAACTGGTGGATGAACTGGTGAAACTGGTCGTGGGCTGGACATGCGGCTGTTGTAAAACTCCCTCACTTGCACGGCTCAAAGCCGACAATATGCTGCTGTGCACGTACACTCTTAAAATTAGGAGCACACATACACACACCAGGGCTGTTTTATAACATGTGCACATATATGTGCATACATGATATAAAATTGCAGCGTATCTGTCTGTGTGTCCATACAAATGTGTATATGTGCACCTGCGCACCCATTTGAAAGTTACCATCCTTGTTGGGTAGTGCCTATAGAGAGCGCTAACCAGCTAACCTGGATAAATCTGGTTACACAGATAACTTTACCCAGGCAAAAATTATACAAGTAACGCCTCAATTACCCCACTGAAATTTGACCTCTTGCTGTTAAAGTAAGTTGTCTATGTATTGGATTGATTGCCTGGAATGGAGCTGATGTGAGGAATGCATAGTACTTACATAGAGAAGTCCATATTGAAAAGATTTCTCTGTTTAAGTTTAGGACTTAGCTGAACAAATCACAGAATTTTTAAAAAATCCCACACGGTACTCACTGTTTCTGAATTATCCAGATAAGTGTTTAGATGGGTAAAGCTTACCAAGATAAATAAGAGGCACTTTGGGGGCATTTCGAGTGTTGAGTAGGGATTAGTCTGTTCACTGACAGCTGTTACTGAACAGACTAATCAAAGGTCTTTTGAACCAACAGTGAAGTGAATAAAATAATACTTAAGTGTGGTAATTGTCAGAACTATCTCACTAACTGGGTCATTCATCAAGCTGTGTTAGGTTCTAAAGCGTGTTATATTGTGAATATCGCACGATGTATTCGATATTTTGCATCTCCCCACACAGATACCATCCCCAATTGCAATGACCTTCTTTGCATTCAATTTGCATGTATGAATAATGTAAATGCATGCAAAGAAGATCATTAATAAGCAATTTGATGCAAACATTTTATAGCGGCTGACCAAGAAGGTGGTCAGCTGCGTTAAACTAACAATACCTCCTAGGGAAACATTAGATATGAGGCAAGAGGCCCAAGACCCTAGTGGGTCCTGTGGCTTCCTCCGCACATTTAAAGAGGTTATTGAAAAAAAATGCACCCAAACGGGGAGGTTGAGCGGAGGTCAGTACTGACCTTCGTTTCAACCTGGGGCCGCAACTCCCCCCAAAAATAATTTAAAAATTTAAATAATGCACATGGTAGCGGCGGCCCCCCCAAGTCTAAGCTCCCCTCTCCCGGCCCCCTGTAGGGTAAAGCTACCACCCCACACTCCCTGGTCCCCCCAGAGCCTACCTTACCTTAACCTGGATCCTGCATCAGGGACAAATGCACCCTCACACCCATCCCAGTCAGTGCCATTTTCCAGCCATGCAGCAACACTCCCTGGAGATGGTGGGACCCCCGTCCTGGAAAACACATCATGGCTTGATGAATCTAGATGTAAGATGGTAACTTTCAAATCAGTGTGCGGGCTCACATTAGCACATGTATATCGGCCCACGTCCATGGACGTAGCCACTTTACAACATGCGCACGTATATGCATGAATGTTATAAAATAGCCTAGCCACGCGCACATGCACACTAAATTGTAAGTGGATCCTGCTTCTACTGTATAAGTCAGGGGACTTTGAAAGAAGTGCACGCCGACGCCATTACCAGTTTAGCAGTTCATCCACCAGTTCACCAGCTAACCACTAAGTCCTCCAGACCCCCCGCCCCCCCCCCCCCCCGGCTTAATAGCATGTACTGCCCCAGATTGCCCCAGACCTTTTATACCCCTCTGAAATGGCTCAAACGTTTTGTTTTGTAACTTATACACTATCCATAGCAGAAATAAAGTTACGCAGCAGTGGATTTTGGCGCACGCTGGATGTGTAAATATTTATGCCTGCATCTCTTGATAGGCCCCAACACACCCATATCCCACCTAGGACACGCCCTCGCCCCACCCCTTTTTGAAAAGTTTTAAGATGTTCATGCCGCAGCATGTACACGCACATCTGGGCTCATGAGCCCAACTTATTTGTTCATCTCCTAATTAATGCACACGCCGAGCTTTTAAAATTCACTTTTAAGTATTTAGACCAGGTGGAGGAGGTAAGAGCATCTCTTTTACTTACACTGGGCTACCAAGGCACCTTTGCAGGTTGGCAGTCACAGCAGGGATAATGTTTATGGGAGGAGGGGATCTGCACCCCTCATTCTGGGTACATTTAATTTTGTTGAATTTTTGGGTGTGGGGGGGAGGGGTGATTGCTGCTAGGTCTGGACTAAATTTAGAGGGTAATTTTCAACAGTTTGTTTGGATGGTACATTCAGTATGTCTATAAGAGAGTGTGTACAAAGTTACACCTATATTTTTATAAACCATGAGTTGAGATCTGCACAGCTTATAAAATACTGCATATATCTGCATCGAAAGTATGCACATATTTCAATGCACATGCATTTTTTAATGCAAGAATTCACATGTACTGCCCTTAACTCTTCATCTTTTAGTTAAGTGCCTATGCAGTCAGGTAAATGTTCTCTTTTTTCCCAGCTTCCAAATATCAGAGAGAACTCAGTTCTTATCAAAACATTTATTGAATGATAAATATTCACTGCAAATGGCATGGTATCAAAGATAACCACACAGATAGCAGACCTAGTACAGCTGTGATGAGAATCTCTGAAAGCTCAGTCATAGGCAGATAACTGCAGCTGTAAATCTGTAACTACTAGTGTATAACAGCGGATGGGAAATAGAGAGAGAGAGGTGAAAAGAGCGATGCTTTTAGGAGCCTGTGGCGGATATAGGAGAGCCTTTTCCATCTGCAGCAGGTAAACTCTTCTAGGCATTCCTAGGGACAAAGGACTAATAGGAAGAAGCGAGAGGAACAAACAGGAATAGATCCAATAGGGAACTCGGAATCATTTGAAAATAACCAGTCATGAAAAGGAGTTCTACATATGCAGAAATTCTAAACTAAGCAATCTCATAAGCTGATGCAAGTGGCAGTGTAACATGAAAACATATACATATACTGCAGAGGCGGAGCATCGCATACTTTCTGTATCTATTTTACAAAATTATTTCCATATTTATACCTGCGCGATAATTGTACCATATGACTGTAATTACAGCTATTTCCACATGGAGGCATATATTTTATAAAATATGTGCATACTTTGCTTATGAAAGTATTTACTTGTGCACATACTTTTAAACACCAGTTTGCCAATGCTTCCACCAGTTCACTTAGACCTTTTAGTAACCCCCCCCATCACTTATCCCTAAGCTCCCACCCAAAACTGCATACCAAAGACTTATGTGATTTGAATTCTGTGATTCAATTAGCAGATGTAAAAGTATACATACAAGTTCGGTATATGTATCCACCTATACCGCTTAGAAAATACTAACATGTGTGAACTTCTGAACCCCGCCTCAGAATACCTTTAAACTGTCCCTTTTTACCCTTCAACATTTATGTGCTGTATTGCTTTATGCGCATACTTTTGATTTTTACAAAATACTAATCAGGTTGATTTTAGAAGCATTGTTGCACAAAAATGCATAACGCATGTGAGCAATGCAGATTTTTAAAAGCCGCAAAATATACATGTATAAACCCGTGTGCATGTAAAGAATAAGGGAGCGGAAAAGGGGCAGGGAATGAGTGGAGTATGGGCATTCTGAGGCAGGGCCAAGACTTATGCACATAATTCTGAATTGTAAAACCGAAAACCACAGTGTGCATACACTAGATATCCGTGTAACTTTACTGTTTCTCCCGATGAGGAGCAAGTCTTAGATCTCAAGTCATAGGCTTCCAGAACATACAGGCCGATACAGTACAGTGCGCACCAGCGGAGCGCACTGTTAACCCGCGATTGGACGCGTCGAAAACACGCGTCCAACCCCCCCAATCCTAGTAGCGCCCGCAATATGCAAATGCATGTTGATGGCCCTATTAGGTATTCCCGCGCGATTCAGAAAGCAAAATGTGCAGCCAAGCCGCACATTTTACTTTCAGAAATTAGCGCCTATCCAAAGGTAGGCGTTAATTTCTCCGGGCACCGGAGCACATGGCGATATTAAGTCGGAGTTCCCGAAAGTTAAAAAAAGTTAAAAAAAAAATTTTTGAAATAGGCCCGCAGCTCAATTTTGCCGGAGTCCGCGGTTCTCAAACCCGCTGACAGCTGCCGCTCCTGTCCAAAAAGAGGCGCTAGGGACACGCTAGTGTCCCTAGCGCCTCTTTTTGCCACGGGCCCTCATTTGAATACAGAATCGCTCGCACAGGACTTTTACTGCGACTTTTACTGTATCGGCCCGATAGTGAGGGGTCCAGGTCAACTGGGGGGATATGTAGGATGAAGACCTAGAGAGGTCTGTGAAACCTCACTATAAACTAGAGAAACTGGTGGACTAATTGCAAAACTGGGAATGTGCCTCATGCGAGCATGTTTTCAAATTTGCTGACATATACACGTAAAAGCTGACAAGGTCCTATGGAAGACACATGCGTGCTAGCTGTGCTTGAGTAATTTCTTAAAATTAGGAGCCTACATATGCGCGGTTGGTTTATTTTAAAACATACGCACTCAAGTGCATGGACAATTAAAAATTTCAGCATATCCTTGCTCTCGCACTGATACTTGCATGTATAGGTGCATGCACACTCATTTTAAAATTGATTTCTATGCATGTCCATTCCACTTACGTGCATAACTTTCAATTTTATACACCAAAACCTGTTGAAAATTAAATCCTTATTGTAATTATATGAGTGGGAGGGTGATGCCACTGATCCGGGCTACATTTAATTACATTTTTGGAAGTGGGAGAGTGGTGCTGCTGGGCCAAGACTACATTTGTGACTGAATTTTCAAAGCCATTTACACACATAACATCATGTTTTATGCACACAATTGGCTATTATAAATAGACTGGGGCTTAATGTGCATGTAAATATGCACATAACCTGGTTTCGCATGTACTTTTAAGGAAACTGGGTAGAGGCTTTCAGGTGTGCGAAATGAAACTGAAACATATGTGCACACTTTTTTATTTAATAAGTATGTGTTTAACTTTACCTGCATAATTTGTGCCTTCTGAAGAGGAGATGTAACTTTGTGTGGGTCATTTTGTGGGTGTTCCAGGCCAACTGCATGCAGATTTTCAAAGTGAAATTATGCGCATAAGTTAGAGTAAAGTCTGGATGTAAAATGTACATGCAAAATTTACCTGACCATGTACAGTTATAATATTATTCTCTTCATGTATTTTTGGAAGTGGAAAAAAGATGCTGCTTAGTCCAGATACATTTATTTTGATTTCTAGGGTGGGGAAGGGTGAGAGTGAGAAGGGTTCAGGCACAGTTGCCTCCTTTTTTTTTTTTTTTTTTTCAATTATTCAATGAGTTACCTGGATATCTGTATCTGGTTAGCTTTAGCCGAGTATATTTGACAGGAAACCTAACTGGATATACTGGCATAACTTTAACCACGTAATTTGCCACTCAATGGCTTACTGAATTTGGACCTGTAGGGAAAAGGACTGGTTCTAATCTTTCTTTGGACTTGGAAATATATATATTTTTTACTTTACTGTTGAATTTGCTACAGATGCACAGTATTTTTCTCCTGCCTCTGGAAGCTGCAAGGCAACTGAAAGAAGGCTGGACTCAAAGACCGGCCATCTGTTCTTTCAGCCTAAGCAACCAAGTATACTCTGATTCTGCCACTTCCTTAGTTTTCTTAATTAACCAGGGTCACATCAAGGGATCATACACGTTTTCATGAAGCAGATGTACTAGGTTAGCAAGCCCAGTCTGTTGGATGAATCGGAGATAGAATGCCCAAAGTGGTTATCTGTTCCAAACAATTTGAAAGAGTGCATCATGTCAGAGAATTTTCAGATTTAAGATCCTGAAACTCAAATATGGATAATTAATCCCTAGATCTCTGAGTGCTGACATTTCTTATTCCTCTCAGAAAGTTCCTATACTGTGGATGCTGAGTTATCATGTTATCACACATTTCCACAGCCCATTAATTTTAATGGAACAGAGAAAAGGACCTCAAGCAGTTAGTTGCAGAAGTTGCTTGTTTAACAGCTAGTACAACAGCAGGTAAAGAAAGAAACCATGAGTTAAGGAAGAGATGTGGGGGAGCAGTAAGTGGTTATAACATGTGAAAACTGATAGCTTAACACTATGACACAAAATGTTGAATTGATTTGAATTCGGGCAAAGCACCGATACATGTGCCTCACATGTACCTCAAACGTAGGAGGTTATTTTCTAAATGTTTATAGCGTGCGTTAGGGCCTTATCGCCCGCGATAAACCCCTATCGCACACGAAAAGGGGCTTTTCGTGTGCGATAGGATGTTAATTAGCTGGAGGGGAGGAGTTGGGGCAGGGAGGGGGAGGAGTCGGCTGCGGCACCGCTGCTGGCGATAATGTGAGGGACATTATCGCTGGCAGTAGCGCGGCGAATAGCACCACCTTTTATGGTGGCGCTATTTGTGCGAAAGGCTGCAGCAGGCCGCACCACGGCAGGTGAAATCACACCGCCAAGGTGTGAACGGCTGCGGCCTTTCACAGGCCCGCCCCCCCCCCCTTCATTCCCCCATCCACTTTTTCGCTGGATTCATCATTCTGCGAAGAATGATGAATCCAGCCCTTAGATTGTAAGCCCTCTGGAGATAGGGAAATATCTACAGTACCTGAATGTAATCCGCTTTGAAGTACCAAAATCAGGTCGTCTACGAATGATTTAGCACCAGGTTCCCCACGAACGTGCGGTGCGCTACGGGAGAGAGGTGGCCCCCTTCTGTCCGTGCTCCGGTCCCGAGGCGAGCGGCTCTGCTCGCTGGCCATGTGGCTGACTATCCCAGGCCAACCGAGGCTCCGTGGCACTGCAGTATCGTTCCATTTAGGGGGGATTCTGACTTAGAGGCATTCAGTCATAATCCCACAGATGATAGCATCGCCTCATTGGCTCCTCAGCCAAGCACCATGCAAATCAATGTGAACAAATGGAGTATATTTATTTACTTCAGACTCATTGAAAAGGTACAAGTGTGCAATTCTTTACAGTTAGATTTGATTTGGGTCCCTGTGGTACAGGAATAGCAGAGAAGAGGATGTGTGTGCCACCCATGGCAGAGCTGCAGTGTTTTTGGTCTGCCCCAAAGTTTATTTTTGCCACATTTGGGGTATAAGTGGTTAAAGTGTCTATTTATTTATTTAGATTTTTATATTCCACTTTTCACAGCACTTCCAAATGGATTACATTCAGGAACTGTAGGTATTTTCCTATCCCCAGAGGGCTTACAATCTAATAGGGTCATTTATCAAAATGCACTAAGGCGTTTTCGCATGCGTTAAGGGCTTATCGCATGTGAAAAGCACCGTTAATGCATGCGATAAGCCGTTAACTCATGTGAAAACACCTTTAACGCATGCGATAGCACCATATCGTATGGTGCGATGCAAATCCGAAAAAGAGGAGGAGTGGGCTGGGTTCACCATTTTGCAAAGCCCTATCGCATGGTTTTAACGCCGATTTTATCTACACCTTTTTCAGTAGCGTTAAGCCGTGCGATAGCTTGCGTTAAGGCTTCATCGCAAGAATTGAAGAATGGCGCCCGTGACTTTAGAGGGTGTGCAACACAAGTTTATTTATTTATGTATTTAAAAATATTTATATACTGTTTTTCAAAACAGGGTATCTTGTCAAAACGATTTACAAAATAAAAATGAAAATAAAGAGTAGATAAAATAAAATAAAAATAATATTAAAATACAAAAACTGGTATATACCTTAAAAGGTAATATTGTTAACAAAATCTAACTAATAATGGAGCCGGGCCAAGGTTCATTTTGTAATTATGGAAGGGTAAAGGATGGGGAGGAGGGGGTTTGAAATGGGAAGAGAAATGAGATAGACTTATGGAGGCTGGGAAGGATAATAGGTAGTAGAATGTTGTTGATTTGATTGTGAAGGGATGTTGAATGCTGTTTGAAATAGATATGTTTTTAATGATTTTTTAAATTGTTGAGAATTGGATAGTAGACGTAGTGGATTGGGTAAAGAATTCCAGAGAGAGGGGCCTGCTACTGAGAAGGCCCTTTTTCTGGTGATGTCTAGTCTAGCCTGTCGTGGGGAAGGAATATCTAGTAAGTTTTGGGTTAGAGATCTTAAATGTCTTGCTGGTTTATAAATGCGAAGTAGTGAACAGAGCCATGTGGAAGATGAGTTATTTATTAGACCGTGAATGATAGTGAGGATTTTATATTTTATTCTATATTTTATGGGTAACCAATGAAGAGATTGAAGAATGGGTGTAATATGATTTCGAATAGGAGTACCTGATAGAATACGGGCTGCACTGTTTTGAATGATTTGTAAGGGATGAATTATAGAATCGGGAAGTCCTAAGTAGAGGGCATTACAGTAGTCTAAACCAGAGAAGATTAAGGATTGGAGAATAGTTCAAAAAAATTGGTAAAAGAGGAGGGGACGAAGACGTTTAAGGAGCTGTAGCTTATAGAAGGATTTTTTTACTAAAGAAGAAATGTGTTGTTTCATTGATAAATCTGAGTTTATGATAACACCTAAATTTGTAGCGTATTGCGTAATGGGAATAGATGTCCCGTTTATGGACCAATGTGAAGGTGGACCTATGGAAGAATCTGAGATGGATGATAAATGGACAATTTCAGTCTTGGATGGGTTCAGTTTCAGGCGGTTGTGAGAGAGCCAAGAGTTGATAGTAGATAAGTAGAGGGAAATCATAGATAGAGTATTAGACCAGGATGTTTTGTAGGGAACTAGGAATTGTATGTCATCTGCATAAATTTTAAATTGCAAATTGAGAGAAGAGAGAATGTGACAAAGAGGTAGAAGATATATATCAAATAGTATGGAAGATAATGAAGAGCCTTGTGGAACACCAGATGAAATTGTGTAGGGATCGGAGGAATGGTGGTTAATGTTAACTTGTTGAAGACGGTCTGTAAGAAAAGAAGTAAACCAGTTTAAGACTGTACCTGTAATGCCAATGGATTTGAGACCTGAGATGAGTATGTGATGATCTACGGTATCAAAAGCAGATGAAATATCTAAGAAACAATGATGTAGTCAGGGTAGGAGTCAAAAGCGCGGAATAGTGTATCAAAAGAAGCTAAGAGGAGAGTTTCAGTGGAATGACCTTTTCTAAAACCGTGTTGATTAATGTGAAGAATGTTATTATCTGATAGAAATTCGGTAAGCTGACATAGAACTGCAGATTCAATTACTTTGGCTAGAGAGGTAAGTGTAGCAATAGGTCTATAGTTGTTAAGGTCTGTTGCATCTTTTGTTTTGGATTTCATGATTGGTAAGATAGAGGGTTTTTTTTAAAGTGTTTGGGAAATGTCCTGTCTCTAGAGATTGGTTAACTAATGAACAGAGGAAAGTACTGGCATGTGGACCAAGGGCTTTAAAGAAGGTGCCTGAACATGGATTTTCAGGGGAGTTAGATGGTTTTTGCTTGTTGATTATGGTAAGTATGGTGTCCTCGGATATAAAAGAGAATTCAGACCATTGTTCATTGATGTCTTTATTAACAATTGAGGGATAAGGTAACTGAGAAAGTTCTTTAGAGATATTTGTTACTTTTGTTTTAAAATGGGTGGCAATTTTATTACAGAAAATATCGTCGTATTCAGTAAAGTTGTCACTGACCATAAGAACCTGGAACATTTGAGCCATGCCCAGCGTCTCAATGCCCGTCAGGCCCGATGGGCCCTGTTCTTTTCCAGGTTCAATTTTGAGCTCTGATGCCGTCCAGCTGAAAAAAACCTCCGGGCAGATGCCCTGTCACACTCCTTTGAGCCTAAAGATATTCCGGAAGAACCTGGTCATATAATAGACCCAGCTTGTATCTGTCTGTCTGCTACTCACCCAGTCCCTGCTAGGAAGACTTTTGTGCCCTGATGACTCGAGAAAGAGTCCTCCACTGGGCGCATGATTCAAAGTTTGCTGGTCACCAGGGCGAGCACGAACCTTGGCACTGCTCCAGCTGTTCTTCTGGTGGCCTACTATGGTCTCCGACGCTAAAACATACGTCGAATCCTGTAACACTTGTGCACAGCAGCAGCCCCCAACAGTTGACCTTGGGGTCTACTGCAACCACTTCCAGCTCCTGAGGAACCGTGGACCCACCTGTCTATGGATTTCATCATGGATTTGCCTCCATCTATGGGTCATACCGTTATATCGGTAACCATAGACTGATTTTCAAAAATGGCCCCTTTTCGTCCCTCTACCGGGTCTACCATCAGCTCCAGAACTGGCACACCTATTCTTCCGTCACATCTTCAGATTACATGGCCTACCCAAGGACATTGTCTCAGATTGAGGTCCACAATTTGTTACTACATATTGGCGCACTCTTTGCCGAAAATTCAGCATCAACACCAGTCTAACAACTGCCTACCACCCCTAAGCCAACGGACAAGCCGAGCGAATGAATCACTCTCTAAAGGCCTTTCTGCACGCTTACATCAACGACCGCCAAGACAATTGGTCTGAACTTCTCCCTTGGATGGAGTTTTCTCACAACTCCCACATTGCCACTGCTACAGGCACGTCACCGTTCTGTTATGGTTATGAGGTGTTGGAGTGGATTCTTGGGTAGTGCGGTGATGGCCACTCCCATGGGGAGGAGCCCCGTGAAGAACCGCAGTACTAGGCTAGACTCTATACACGCAGACACAGAGAAGTTGTATTTATTGTACAGTTCAATGGTACTGCCCGGGGAGCGGGCATCAGTGAAGGTAACCCAGTTAAGTAGTCCAGGGGTCCTCAGCAGAGGAGACCAGTCTCACAATCGAGTAGGTGATAGGCAGCGCGGCGTAGCAGGGACAGGTCCCGGATATAGACACAGAGCGCTGAAGCTGAAGGTGAGACAGACTGAAAGGGTTAGTATTCACTGAAGCAGAAATCTGTAATGTTAAAGGTCCTGGCAGGAAGAAGTTGTTCAGTGGCAGGCACCAGATTAGGGAGAGCAGGACCTCGAGGAGCGAGTACCCGGTATCCCAAGATAGGTACCTGAAATAGAGCAGAAGGTCCCCCAAAGAGCGGGTACACAGGTTAATGAAGAAATTCCCTGAAGGGCAGCGGGAGATTCCTGCAGCAGCTGGAAGCAGCAGAGCAGCTTGGACCGGAGGCAATCCAATCCTTACTAACTCAGTTTGTTAACAATCGAAGGGTAGGCTAAATACCAGGATGTGATGACGTCACTCGGAGGGGATGCCCCCGAGATTTCCGCCCACCACGTGTGGGCGGAAATCTCGTGGGGGCATCTCGTGGAAATCTCGTGGGGGCATCTCGTGGGGGCATCTCGTGGGGGCATCTCGTGGTGGGTGGTGTGTGCACGCGCACCCTAGAAGGCCTTCAGGAAAATCATGGCAAACACCATCGCCGTTGCCGATCCGGGGACACCGGAGAGAGCGGCATAAAGAAGCGGCAGCAGCCATCTTCCCAAGGCTTGAGGAGAAAGAAGGAAGAAAGGTGAGGCACAGAGGTCGAAGCCATCTGAGACCAATGGATGCAACATGTTCTCCATCGTCTATGGAAAGCAGCCACGACCACCACTGCCCATTAGGGATGTGAATCATTTTTTGACGATTTAAAAAAATCGTCAGATATTTTTTAAATCATCAAAAATCGTTAGTCGCAATACAATACAAATTCCCCCGATTTATCGTCAAAAATCATTAAATCGGGCACGGGAATTATTTGGGGGGAGGACGGGAAAACCGGCACACCAAAACAACCCCTAAACCCACCCCGACCCTTTAAAACCAATCCCTTACCCTCCCCCACCCTCCTGAACCCCCCCAAAATGTTAAATTACCTGGTGGTCCAGTGGGAGGGTCCCGGCGCGATTTCCCGCTCTCGGGCCATCGGCGCCATTTTGGCTGCCACTAATATAAATGGCGCCGATGGCCCGATAAAAAAAAAAACCCACCCGACCCTTTAAACCGACCCCCTTAGCCTCCCCCACCCTCCCCACCCTCCCAAAACCTTTTAACATTACCTGGTGGTCCAGGGGGGATGCGGGGAGCGATCTCCCACTCTCGGGCCATCAGCTGCCACTCATAAAGATGGCGCCAATGGCCCTTTGCCCTTACCATGTGACAGGGTATCCGTGCCATTGGCCGGCCCCTGTCACATGGTAGGAGCACTGGATGGCCGTATTGCCAGTATTCAAAATGGCGCCGGCGCTACCTTTGCCCTCACTATGTCACAGGGGCCCACGGTCAGCCGAAGGTCGGCCCCTGTGACATAGTGAGGGCAAAGGTAGCGCCGGCGCCATTTTGAATACTGGCAATACGGCTCGAGTGCAGGAGGTCACTCCCGGACCCCCGCTGGACTTTTGGCAAGTCTTGTGGAGGTCAGGAGGCCCTCCCAAGCTGGCCAAAAGTCCCTGGGGGTCCAGCAGGGGTCCGGGAGCGATCTCCTGCCCTCAGGCCGTATTGCCAATATTCAAAATGGCGCCAGCGCTACCTTTGCCCTGTCACATGGTAAGGGCAAAGGGCCTCGGCGCCATTTTTATTAACACAGCTGATGGCCCGGGAACGGGAGATCGCTCCCCGTGGCCCCCCTGGACCACCAGGTATATGTAAAAAGTTTGGGGGGGGGGGGGTCGGGAGAGTGGGGGAGGCTAAGGGGTAATTTTAAAAGGTCGGGGTGGGTTTTTTTTTTATCGGCGCGGGCCTCACTAAAAAAAATTAGTGATGTGAAGTGGAATCGGAACCGATCCCAATTCACATCTCTAACGATCAGATTCCCCCCCCCTCCCCCAGCTGAACCCGATCGTTAAAACGATTGGGCACACGATTCACATCCCTACTGCCCATACCTTTGTCAGTACCATCCCCTGCAGCGCAGGTTACTGCGGATACCCTCAAGGGTTTATGGGGACAGATGAATCTCCGCTTACATCAAGCTGCTTCCCGGGCCAAGAGAACTACTGACAGTCACCAATTCTCGGCTCCTGAATTCCTTCCTGGCCAAAAATTCTGGTTAAGTATTCGATATATCCAACTTAGAATACCTTCTCAAAGGTTCTCTTGGTAACCCCAATGGATCCCGCCCATCCATTCCATCTTCCTCCCTCCACACACACACAAAACATCTATGGGATCAGTGGCCAAACATGACCCCCAATCTACTCCCCCAAGCACACATACAGACACAGTAGCAATGACAGGGGCTCAGCAGGCTGTACATTTCACCTTCAAACATTTACTAATGATGGGGACTTTGTGGTTTGATAACACTTCCCCCAACACACACACACACACACAAAGTAGCAATGAAGAAGGCTCAGCAGCATAACAATGACAATGATGGTGGCTTGATGGCCCTATGATAATACTCTTCCACACATATTTACTAGCAATGACAAGGACTCTGTAGTCCAACCATAATACTCCCTGTTCTTCCCCCACAACACAACACAGTAAGAGTGATGGGAGTTCAGTGGCCTGACCATAACACCGCCCCCCCTCACCCAATCATAATAGCAATGATGGAGGCTTGATGACCTGACCATAATACCCTTCCCTCTCCTCCATATTCAGCAGCTATTATGGTAGCTTGGTGACCTTAACTTAAAACTGTTCCACAGATGCACACACTCACAATTGCATTGGTCCAATCAAAACACTCCTTTCCGTCCTCCCCTCTCCTGACACACAAATACACACACAAAGGGAACTTTGTTTTCAGTTTTTATTTTAATTCCTCTGGGAATTTATCAGCAAACATGGCAGAAAATCATGGAAAAATTACCCCTTATTTTCCCCACTCATTTTCTCCTGTTTTTGTTGGTTATTATAAATGCAGATAAATTCTTAGGAAAAATAAAATAAAAATTGAAAAAGAAGATCCCTATAAACATAATAACAGTGATGCATGTAAAGTGGCCTGACCATAACAGTTGACTTAGAAAACAGCCACTGCTATTACTAGCAACAGTAACATGGAATAGACTTAGTTTTTGGGTACTTGCCAGGTTCTTATGGCCTGGATTGGCCACTGTTGGAAACAGGATGCTGGGCTTGATGGACCCTTGGTCTGACCCAGTATGGCATGTTCTTATGTTCTTACTAACCCCCACTTCTACTCTACACACAATAAAAATGATGGAGGCTTTGCAGCCCAACCATAACACTACTCCCCAACACACTCATGCACATGCATTCAGACACACACACATAAAAACATACATACACAATAGCAGTTTAGGAGGCTTGATGGCCTCAACATAACCCCCAACCCAAAGATCAAGGGGCATCCATGCACCAATCGTTCCCTCTATCCTCCCAGCAAGCTCTCCCATACATGACTCCCCAACTCAACACACCCCACACAAGATCAACCCACTCACTATCCCCCATGCCACACCCCACCAGGCAAGACTCCTCTACTCAACCACACCACTCAAGATATCCCCTCATAGCCTGCACTAAATATTACCTAAGCATCCCTCATTCAAGATCACTTCCACTGAAGACACTCTTCAAGGGAAGTCCCCACTTCATGCAAAATTCCCCCAACAAAACCCACACCAAAAACTCCCAACTCAAAATTCCTAAGGCCATCCACATACACCCCATCCACATTCACACACACAAAAACCCCACTCAAGACCTCCTACCACAGAAGACTACCCTCAAGAGTACCCCAGCCTCCCAAAACGTACTTCTCTAATCATAATTTTCTCATGTTGTGAGGGCGGAAGAAGACTGGCTCTCTCGCCTTAAAGAAGACAGTCTTCAAAATAAGAACATAAGAAAATGCCATACTGGGTCAGACCAAGGGTCCATCAAGCCCAGCATCCTGTTTACAACAGTGGCCAATCCAGGCCATAAGAACCTGGCAAGTACCCAAAAACTAAGTCTATTCCATGTAACCATTGCTAATGGCAGTGGCTAATCTCTAAGTGAACTTAATAGCAGGTAATGGACTTCTCCTCCAAGAACTTATCCAATCCTTTTTTAAACACAGCTATATTAACTGCACTAACCACATCCTCCGGCAACAAATTCCAGAGTCTAATAAATGGTATCTGCTGACTTCATGCTCTATTACAGTGGTTCCCAACCCTGTCCTGGAGACCCCCCAGCCAGTCGGGTTTTCAGGATATCCACAATGAATATGCATGAGAAAAAATGTGCATGTTATGGAGGCAGTAAATGCAAATTTTCTCTCATGCATATTCATTGTGGATATCCTGAAAACCTGACTGGGTGAGGAGTCTCCAGGACAAGGTTGGGAACCACTGCTCTAGTATGCCCCACAAAGTATGGGGTGAGATAAAACATAAGATCAGCTAGTGCCATTTTGAAGATTGTCATCATTAAAGCAAGAAGGCCTCTAAAAATTGCCCTGCCCATATGAATAACTGGAAAGTACTGCTGCTTGTCCCTGCAAATAAGAACTAAAATTAGATTGAATTTCATTTAAAATATTTTTATGGGAAAAGAGTGAAAGCCATCAAAGCCTCCAGTAATGCCCAAATTCTGATGGGAGTGGAAATAGGATGAGAGTGTGTTATGTGGATGAGGCAACAACCCCATGAAGTTTTGGAGATTATAGACACAAGTGGAATTCTAACTACACTTCAGCTTAAATAGTATTAAAATGTATCATAGTTTACAATCCCTCACATAGCTTCTAACAGATTACCATATATGAACAATGCATTAGGTTTATTTGCCATGTTTAATAGAGTAGTTGACCTTGGCTCTCTTAACTGAATTAAGTCTTTGAAGCAGTACCTCTACCTTTAATGACATCAGGTGCACAGAACATATAGGCTTACTCCCCTAGCACTGTGAAGTGCAGGGTAATGGCACTAATTGTTTTTTGAAAGAACACAACAGTCAATAATGAGACACAGGCCCAATTAATAAAAATGTCAAAGAGAAGGTCAGATATAAGTTTCAGGGACAGCAGAGTGAAAAAAAGTGCCAAAAAAATCTCCTGCAACTTTGTTTGATTGCATAATTGTGCAGTTGTGAATCATAATCTTTTGGCCAAGAATTCAATTGTCAGCATTTTCAAGAAGGGAAAAACATTCACAAAATTGTATTTGCAAAACCTTCAGCATAAAGCATCGTGAGGGCAATTTTCATTCTGTTCACATACTTTACATCTGCTCTTTGTGTGGATGTCAGGGGTGGGGGGTATGTAAAACAGACTGCAGACTTTTGCAAATCTCATGTATGTGCACTGTTTTCCTCACCTGACCAAAATATCCTCCAGAACTGCTTCTTTTTAACGCATCTAAGAGGATGTGCACTGTGGAAACCTGAACACACTTTTAGCCAGGCAGAGGAGGGCAATAGTCAGACAGGCCAATTTATCCATGTGAATTGCTACTTACCCAAAATTCCCCTTTA
This sequence comes from Rhinatrema bivittatum, assembly GCF_901001135.1. NCBI lineage: Eukaryota > Metazoa > Chordata > Amphibia > Gymnophiona > Rhinatrematidae > Rhinatrema > Rhinatrema bivittatum. The sequence goes on along the minus strand of NC_042617.1, from coordinate 264,065,363 downwards.
AGTGCCCAATGAACTAAACTGCATTAACAGTAATACAAGCATTAATGTGCATTAACAGTACTGTTGATGTCTGTTATCTAGCTTGCATTAGTTTTAACGCAAAAATCAATGCTAATGAGGAAATGAAATGCAAAAGTATGCTAAGCAGCTCATTATGGGCCAGATTTTCAAAAGGTTATGCGTGCTGTGCCTATTTTGAAAAGGTCCAGCGACGTGTGTAAAGCCCCGGGACTTACATGCGTCCCGGGGTGTTACGCGCGTCACCGGACTTTTCAAAAGCCCCGGGACTTACACGTGTCCCGGGGCTTTAAAAATGGGGCGGTTCGAGGGTGGGGAGGGGGCGGGGTGGTCCAGGGCGTGGCCAGAGGCCTCCGCATGGCCGCTGGGCCAGGGATCGCGCGCCGGCAGTTGGCCGGCACGCACAACTTATTTCAGCCCCAGGACTGAAGTAAGTTTAAAACAATAAAAAGAAATCAACAAAGGTAGGGGGGAAAGGGCGGGGGAGGTAGGGGAAGGGAAGGTGGGGTGGGGGGAAGGGAACGGGAGAAGGCAGCGCGGCTCGGAGCAGGCTCGGCACACGCAAGGTGCACAATTGTGCACCCCCTTATGTGCGCTGACCCTGGATTTTATAACATGCACGCGCATGTTATAAAATCGGGCGTACATGTGAGTGTGCCTGGTAGCGTGCACAGATGTACGCCCCCGCGCTCCTTTTTAAAATCTATCCCTATTTATGTAGCAAAATATAACATTTGTTAAAATTTGCAAAATGTACCACAGACCCAAAGTAGTTTCTTTTTGAAAATTTGCTACAAGTTTTCAAGCAGTAAAAGTACCCATGTGCTTTGTAACTATGCTGAAATTCATATGGCCAGCAAATTTTAAAAGACAGCCTTCTGCAGATGTTTAATGATTTCTTCCCTCTGACTAGGTCCTGAAGAAGCCAGTTTTGAATCTCCTTGCAGTGCTTGCAGGCCCACAGCTGCTTTGTACCCTGCGGCCTGCAGGTCAATTTTCAAAGGGGAATTTCCTGCACAGTTTCCCTTTGAAACTTCTGTGGTGGGCTGGTCCTGCAGTGGTTCTCTACCCCTGATAATTTACATGTGCTATGCATGCAGACTGAGGAGTATGCAGAGATTTCACAATGAGCTTCCCCATGTGCACTTTACCAGGTCCACTGTAACTCCACTCCTGGTGTTGCCCCTTTTTCTCCTCTAGGAAAAGTGAGTGCACTGTGGAGAGAAGGCATACTTTTGCTCACATGGGGACTGGACAATTTCCAAAAGAATTGTTTTTCCTATGTTTAAACCGCCCTAGTACGATGGGATCCCCTCCTGCTTTGTATTAAGTGTCCTTAGCTGAGTGCTACACTTGGGATTCCCTGATGTTACACACTAGGGGTCAGAAGCCCCTTCTCCAATTAGATATAAACAAAAAAGAAAAGGCCGGTAGCCCACTCAGTCTAGTCTCACGGTGGTGGGGATAAAGAAAGGATAAGGGATTAGATTAAAACTAACAAATTAACTATACCAGATGTTCTGTTACAAAAAATATTTTGCTATTTTATTTTTTCTTAGACATCCTAAAATGGTAACTAATACTTAACTTATTTTCTACTTTATTCTAGAACCGGTTCTCCTTACTTATAAATCTTTCAAAACAAAACAATCTATAATAATACTGGTACTTTATTTTATGTAAGAAATTGAGTCTTTGTTCTACCTTTAATTTTTCAGGTAATCAAACTTTGAATCTCAAAAAAAAAAATGGTAAGTATATTAAATGTTCTTTTCTTCCATATACTCTCCTTTCTTACTTATCTCAGTATTTTGTTTTTATGTCTATTCTTGTCTCTGTATATCTATTTGTCTCTGTCCTATTTCTTCTCTGCTCTGTAGTGCTTTTCTCTTTTCTAAGTGGTAATTAAGTGGTGTGCACACACTTATATGTATAGTATTTTGTCTTTCTCCTTTTCTCCTTAAATAGAGTCTTGTGCTCTGGTCTTTTTCAGTTGCTGTTTACCTGTTCTATAATTTGCATAAAAAAAGAAATCTATCTATCTGTCACATCCCCTTCCTCTGCAAGGTATGAATCGGTGCCTTCCCTTGAATGAAATGTCAACCTTGTCTTGTTGTTTACTGTGACTGACTAATTGGAAAATAAATGATAATTATATTCACCCTGACTTTAGACAAGGGCAGGTCCCTACTTTTCTCTTTCACATAAGCACACTATGGGCCGGATTTTAAATGCCCTACGCACGCCGGCGCACCTATTTTGCATAGGCCACCGGCGTGCGCAGAGCCCCGGGGTCGCGCGTAAGTCCCGGGGCTTCGTTAAAGGGGCGTGTCGGGGGCGTGCCGTAAATGATGCGGCGTTTTGGGGGCAAGATGTGGCATTTTGGGGGCGGGCCCAGGGGCGTGGCGCCGGCCCTGGGGCATGGTCGAGGCCTCCGGACCAGCCCCCGGGTCGGGTGATGGCGCGCGCAGATTTACGTCTGCTTTCAGCAGGCGTAAATCTGCCAACAAAGGTAAGGGGGAGGGGTTAGGTAGGGGAAGGAAGGGCGAAGGAAAGTTCCCTCCGTGGCCTCGGAGGGAACAGGCAGCGCGCGCTGGGCTTGGCGCGCGCAGGTTGCACAAATGTGCACCCCCTTGCGCGCGCCGCCCCTGGATTTTATAAGATACGCGCCTGGTGCACGAACAAAAGTATGCGCTTACGCAAAATTATAAAATCTACCCCAGAATTTTAAGGTCACCAGTCAGTGTTTCTTTGCCGAATCTTTTGCACTTGGATAAGTGTTCCTTAGGACTCAACAATTCACTGTAGATTCTTATCAGATATTGCTCTGACTCGCTAGGAATATTTTATTCGGTTACTTTATTTATTTCCAAAGTAACCTTGGATCTCTAGCAGCCTCTTTTACCCTTGACAGGCATTTGTGTCAATATTACCCTATAACAATGTTGCAGTCTTCTCTTTGGGGCACACTTGCTTCCAATCACTCAGCAGCCTATCCTAGCTGACATTAAATTCTGCCAGTCAGCTTATTATTGTCTATTTTGAATTTTCTTCTTACCTTGACTGGTTCTCATTATCAAATGTTACATTTCATACGTAGATGCACTCACACAATTATTTCCCCTCTGCCCCTGTCGATAGAATTATGTTTGTATAGCAACGTTTTAGGCCTTGGTGCTGAGACACAGTACAATGCTCCTGCTCCCAAGCAGTTTCACCAGGCTTCTCTTCAAATTCTAAACCGGCAGAGTTTTGAAGAAAATTTACTGTGTCCCCTCTCTGATGATGTCACTGGGTTCATAGCACCCAAGCCATCTTGGTTCCCTAGATAACAGCTTCATCCTTTCATGTTCCATGCTATTCGGAACACTGAGTAGCGCTGCTAATCTCTTGCTGAAAATCACAGCTTAACTTGCAGCGGCTGTTAGAGGAGTCCCACTGCTGTCTGCCTCTCTCTTCTAGCTGCAGGAGGTTCGTGCAGCCTTTATGTCTGTTCAGCATACCCCTCTATGGATGTTCCCTACTTGTGGGAAAGCCAACTTAACTATGGCATCTCAGTCAGCTTTCAAACCCTGCTATTTCTTTTTTTTTTTTTTTTGTTGTTTGTTTTTTGCATTTCAACTTCATAGCTGCTATTTTCCTGGCAGCCCAAACTGCCCAGATGCCTGTCCTGTCTCCTCAGCTCTCAACCAGACCCCCTACTCCAGGATTCTGGCAGGCTCAGAACTCAGGTAATTTTAAAACGTATTTATTATTGATTCTTTTTACCACCCCCTTTACACATGGGTAAAAACATTAGCTGCATAAATCCCTTTGGAAACTGTCCCTTTGAAATTCTTCAGGGTCAGAAGATGTAAGCTGCGCAGTGACAGCAGAAGATTCATTCAGTGAAGCAGGGGACAAATCTCACCTACTGCATATACCTCACAGTAGTAAATATGGTAGGAATTGAGGCAAGCTATAGCCCTTTCATAAATAGAGAAATCAGGCTAGCAAGCTGTTTTTTAAACAAGTCAGAGCATATGGCATTCAACTTGTCTGTTTTGACTGGTCACAACAATATCCAGTCAGCTCTGTCTGCGTGATTAGAAATATGCCAATATAAATAGATAGATAGATATCAATGAGAAATAGAAACATAGACATGATGCCAATATAAATAGATAGATAGATATCAATGAGAAATAGAAACATTGACATGATGGCAGAAAAGGACCAAATGATCCATCCAGTCCGCCCAATAAGCTTATGGTAATATCTGCTGCTCCTCTAGGTTACCCCCATGCTTATCAGTTTCCCACACCATAAAAGTCAGGGCCTTCGTTAGTTGCTATTTGAAACCAATTCCCCGTTATGCCTTGCCGTTGAAGCAGAAAACAATGTTTGAGTTGCATCAACAGTAGGGATGTACAAAGCCTGAACCTTTTGGTTCAGGCTTCGTTTTCGGCCCGCCGCAGGAAATATTGCATTTCCCCGGTTTGGGCCTTTGTAATTTGGGGGGAAATGAAACCAAATTTTTCCCGAAATTTCAGGAAACATTTGATCGGGTTTTGGGGTCCCCAAGCCAGGACAAATTAGGAAATTTTGTTGAAATTGCCTAATTCATCCTGAATGATAGCACATCCCTAATCAACAGTATCAAGACTTATTGGTGAAGGGTAGTAACTGCCACATCAGCAAGTTATCCTCATACTTGTTTCCCAGACCACAAAAGTCAAGGCCCTCATTGGTCGCTGTATGAATCCAATTCCCTTTATTGCCCTGCCATTGAAGCAGAGAGCAATGATGGCGTTGCATCAAGGCTTATTGGTTAAAGGGTAGTAACCACCGCACCAGCAAGTTATTCCATGCACTCTTTTCTTCATTTCCATCCTTTAGCCTTTAAGGATCCACAATATTTATCCCATGCCCTTTTGAATTCTTTCATTGTTTTGGTTTTCACCACCTCTTCCGGAAGGGCTTTCCAGCATCCACCACCCTCTCTGTGAAGAAATATTTTCTGACCACAACAATAGAGGCTAATGAACCACAATTTTGTAACCCAAATCTGCACACCATGGGTGAAATTGTTTTTTCTCATTTAATGGACCTCATACATGGGCGTAAATTGTGATGCTAGATAGCATGAGCGTATATGCACCAATCAATATAATCATAGGTCTTAAATGAATTTTCTTTGCTTAGTGAATCAAAGTCCAGTTTTGGAAATAAAGTCATAAGCAGTAGCAAAGGTCATGTCCATAACATGCCATTGCATATATGCATGAATGCATAAGCATTACTGCTTATGACTTTATTTCCAAAACTGGACTTTGATTCATGCTCATGCTATCTAGCATCACAATTTATGCCCATGTATGAGGTCCATTAAATGAGAAAAAAACATTTTCACCCATGGTGTGCAGATTTGGATTACAAAATTGTGATTATTTTGATACGGCTATTACCACCTCTAAAATATTTAGAGAGAAGTTTTGATGCTTAGTAAGAAATATTTTCTGACATTTGTTCTGAGACATCCTCCCTGGAGTTTCATTTTGTGACCCCTAGTTCTACTGATTTCTTTCTAACAGAAAAAGTTTGATGTTTGTACATCATTAATGTTGCGCATCCCGTCTGCGCTTGGCCCGCGCCTGGGCCGGCTTACCTCTCTAAGACCTCCACGGGTCCCAGGTTGGCCTCCCCAGCAGCGGCAGCGAATCCAGCTAGGCCTCGGCATTCCGCGGCGGCAGTCGCTGGGCCTTCCTCTTCCAGCCAGGCCTCACGGCGGGGCTCGGCGTCCTCCATGGTGTTGGCCCCGCACCTAGGCGCGCGCACGAGGACCGCCCAGCCTCTTAAAGGGCCAGGGGCAGATCCGAACTGTGCGGCATGCCCTGATTAGTCTCAGCATAAAAGGAAGTTCCTACCACCACTTCCTTGCTTTGGCAATCGGGTCGATCACATCGTGATTTCTAGTTTGCCTATGCGTTCCAGTCTGGGTTCCAGTCTCGTTCCAGTCCTATTCCAGTCTCATTCCAGTCCTGTTCCAGCGTCCTCCTGTTCCAGCGTACATCTGTCTCCTCGTCTCCCCAGGTAGTACCTCTCGGACTGTCTTGGCCTGCTCTTGACTACGTTGATTGCTGCCTGCCTCTGACCTTCTGCCTGTTTCATCGACCACGACTACTCGCTGCCTGGAACTGACCTCTGCCTGATTACCGACCATGTCTGCACGCGGCCTGGAACTGACCTCTGCCTGAACTCTACCACTTCTGACTGTCTCCTGGAACCTGACCTCTGCTTTAGCTGACTAACCATGGACTACTGGTACTTGACCCCTGCTTTGGCTGACTACCCGTGCTATGATTCGTCTGATCTGTTTGCTCAGATTCGCCACCTCATGTAGGTTTCCTTTTGACTGAGGAGGTTGGTTGATGATTATACACCAATGAAGTATTGGTGCGGGGACACCTACACAGTGTATGAAACCTCCCTCCAACTCCAAAAAATGTTTTGTTAAATTCACATATATTCAGTTAGTAAACCTTTTTGTTCTACACAGTGTAGGTGCATAAAAATTATCAAGAAAATGGAAAAAAGACACATTTAAAACTTCCACTGAAAGCATATTTTTGGTCAGCGACAGAATTTTCTCTTCTTGATTTATGTCTAATTATTGAGTATCGCTGATTTTTTGTGGTGTACTCTCTGGATATATTTGGTTTGTTACAGATTAAAAGTAAGCCTGCTTAAAAATGTGTGTCTTAAGAGCCATTTTAAAAGTTTTAAAATTCTCCTATAGCTGCAAAGTCTGAGGCAAGGTATTCCAAAGTAGTGGTGCTGCTACTGAAAATGATGATACTAGACATGCCTATTCTGTTTTCATGGAGGGAATATCTACACCATCAGCTTGACCATTTTCTTAGTGAACCCTACTGAAAGACTGGCACTTAGCCACAAATGGATGCCAAATCCTTTTATATTATATGTGTCCCATCTGAGGATTACAAAAAAACCCCCAAATAATTTTATTAAACTGTCTTGCTGGATGGTAAATGATATTGAAATGCAGGAAACAGGTAAATACAAATGATAGAATAAGTAGTGGTATATTACATCATAGAACACAACACAGATTTGTAAAAGTAAATATTCGGTTTACTAAATATTGTAAAATATGGTAAAATCAGAAGTAAATATTGTAAAACTCAGCAAAGGCAAACACTATCACAGTAATAAATCTGTAAAGTAAATAATATTGTAGTAATAAAGATAAAGATTTATACAGAGATACCTCCCTCACAGTCTCTCTTTTGTGAGGCAATAAATCTGGGAATATTGAGAGAGAAACAGGCCCGGAGAAACACCATGAGATGGCTAATGGCACTCTCCCTCTGGTGCACCTGAGGAACACTGTTAATTACAATTAACTTATACTCTTATCTCTGGCTCTTGTCCAGGTTTTGCAAGCCCAGTTGTTCTATTTTAGAATTTACAATTTCAACATATTTAAGCCTTAAGCTGCAGTTTGGCTAGGAGACATCCAGTTATTGCATGACTCCCAAACAGTCTAGACACTGGCCTAATCAGTCAGTAGGTGCTTCTTGTTCTTATTTCAGCTTGTTACTACTAAGCAGACTAAGAAGAGACAGCATGTGAAACTAGAATGTTTAAAAAAATCTTATGCTAAGCTCTTGTGCAATTAATATTGATCCACATTTAAATCATTTATTTATTGGTGATTACTTTGTTCCACTATTATTCCCAGTGGCAGATTGCAGGACAATATCAGCCTGGGGGATATTTTCAAAACTGGCCCATGGGATATCTATCGCTCTCATGCACTTTCCCTGCAGCACATATGTCATCAGCTCCCAAATGCATGCCAAGTCAACCCTGGAACCTAGTAGCATTGAGTCAAAATATCTCCAAAATAAACTTCATGTTTCCTAAATAACTAAGAAGTTAAGGACATTATAGATCAGGGGTGAGCAGAGCTGCAGCCCCTGTCCCATCCATGCAAATTGGTTGGGCCCTCTACACATTTGCTTATCTCTCTTATAGATATGTGCTGGATTCTCAGTCTGGTTCTTGAATCATTTACAAGTAATGACACTGCCAGCCAGTGGTCAGATACACACACAGTCAATCACAAACAGATTTTTAGATTGCAGAAACTTTATTGGCACAGAGTGTGTGTGTCTGTGTGTATGTCAGAGATAAAGATACCTACACACACACTCTCTCTCACAGACAAAGTGTATATGGGTGTGTATTTCTCTCTCACTTTATCTGACACAGACACACATGCACTCTCTGCAACATGCTACTTTTGTTCTGCTTACACAGTGAGCGCCCCCAGTAGAGAATTGCTGCATCATGGTGTAAAGTTTGTCCTTGCTGCCAGCCCTTCCCCATTCTGCAGCAGCCCCCTCCCTTTCCCAATCTCATTCCCTAGGAGACTCGCTGGTTCCACAGTCAACTGCTTCTCTCAGAGCTCAATACAGTCACCTCAGACAGAAGCTTCCCCAACACTGCATAGGCACTTTCTCCTGGCTTACCCCCTTCCTTCATTTCTCCGCAACCCTCCCACCACTCTAGTGCATACCCATTGTCTGCAGGCTACACAGTCTGTTGCTTTTATGGTGCCCAGGCTGTGCTCTGCCTACTGACTCCAAGGGAGGGGGAACCAGAAGTGATCCACACTGTTCCCTGGGCTTATAAAAAGAGAAAATTAAGCCATGGCCGAGACCGGGGAGAGCCACTAACCCAAAGCAGCACAGCTCCAGATGGAATCCTGCTTTCTCTTATGGAGTTAGTGCGACCAGGGCTGGTGCAAGGGTATTAGGTATCATAGGTGAACCTTACAGCCTTCCACATACTCCTAGCCCCACCCTTCCCACAAATCATTTAAAAATATGCATTTATAGTAACAGATTTTACATGAAAAATAATATTCTGTTTTTTAAGGTAAAAATATTACTTATAACATGTATTAATTACATGCACCGCTGTGGTACCAACCTGAAAACTCTGCAAAAAAAAAACAAAACACCTGCAGCCATATGTAATTAGGACTATTGTAAAGCATGTTGGCCGTAAGAAAGCTTTAAGTAAATTGAATTATAATATAGTAAACTTCCCATACAAAAACAGCACTGTCAGCACTCAAATAATAGCAACCCTATCTATGAAATGACAACAAATATTATACCAGGCCATAAAATACCAATACACCTAATACTAAGAGAACAGAACAAGCCAAGTTGAAGAGCCTAACAGAAACCACATTCTAGCTGAATATCTCACCTCAATCACACATGCAGAACATAGACAGACCCTTACCAAATACAGAATAAAGAGAAAGTATACATGCAGACAAAAACTAAACTGGAAACCATAACAAGACAGACTCCATATGCAGTACAACATTAAACATCACAATTCCTCATTAAACATCAAACAATAAAATCAAGATATATAAACCATCAATCATAATAGTAAAATTATACTCATAAAAATAATAAATATTTCAAAGCAGCTGATGAATAGAACATCCAATGATTAAAAACATATAACATTGTTTTCTTAAATTTTCCAATAAAATATTTCAAAATAGCAGACACATCAAATAACACCCTCTCTCCTGGCCCCGGAATTACTTTTTCTCCTAGGACAAGCAGGATGGTAGTCCTCATGTATAAACATCATCCAGTGGAGCCCAGCACACAAATCGTTTTCAAAGTTTCTAGAAACTTTGGCCAGCAGACTGAGGATGCCCAGCTTGCTACTATCCGCATGTCCACACGAAGTCCCCCTTCAGTCTCTTCTTTTCCGCGGTGCAGTTACCTTGTAGTCCGTGGAGTCCCAACTTTTCAATTTTTTTCTTCGAGGAAGGATACTGTACCAAAAGGATACCGACCCCCTTCGCGGTCGGTATCCTTCTGGTACGGTAGGTCCTTTTTCAGCCTTTTTTCTCGCCCATGCAGTCAATTCCTGACTCTCTACTCCCCCCCACCCCCCAGTGCCCGTCGGCCAATGACCGTACACTGGGTCTTTTTTCATGGCGTCGATTGGTTTTCGTCGGTACCCCCAGTGCTCATGGACCATATCCATCACAGATTCACATGATGTTTGCATCCTCTGCCTGGGGGCCTCGCATGATGTCCATGGGTGCCATCTGTGTGATCAGATGATACCCAAGGGGCATTGTGCACGCCTTGACAAAATGGATAAACATTTTGGGACCTCAAAATTGTCTATTCCTGTATCAGTTTCTTCAACGCCCAAGGATAGCGGGGAGCAGTCTCCATCTCTCCCTCTTGCAACCCCTCTGGCTAGCACCCCCAAGGATTGGAGAGAGGGAGATCGATTCTCGGTGGTCTCTCCCCTCCCCCAGACCTCAGGGTCATCAACCTCCTCGGCGCTTGGGAAAGACCAGGCCAAGCATTAGAAATGATCCCCGAAGCACTGGCAACGGTCACCATTCTGACACGGTTCCAGTTCTGGAGCGGTATCGGCAGCCACTGAGTCACCATCGAAGTGGCACTGGGCACCAGAGGCCCCATCCTCCGGTGCTCCTGTAGCCCGAGGCGTTCCCCACTGGTACTGGTGCTGGGTGCTGCTCTACCTTGGAAACCCGAGGATGAGCTGGTGATGCCTCGAGACCCTCCATCAGTCTGACCACTCAGGACTTCCAGGAGGAGCTGGACCGCAGGGTGCAATTGGTGGTACTCAAAGCGCTGCAAGGTGTCGAGCTGCCGGAGCCACTGGCCCCCATACCAGTGCCCGAGCCTCCGCCATCGATGTTGGCACCCCTGCTAGAGCATCTGGAGAGTCCTCCTTGGCATCCTACCAATGCAGCCGGTGCCTGAGGGGCCTTCGATGCCCCACCAGCCACGCCCTCCACCAGAGCGATCCCGATCCTCGGGTCCTCTGAGGAGGATGAGGCCTCTGGGACCTGGCGTTCTTGCCCCCCGTTCCTCAAGATACTCTGGCTTACCACAGTCGATATCCCTCTCAATGCCGGGGGATCCATCGATGCCGTTGGTGCTCCTGTGCCTTCCAACCCCAGGGTTGATGCCCCTCATGGCCCTCACCCTTGGCCCCCAGGCCCAAGTGAGGAAGAGGGTCCCTATGACCCTTGGGGTGATGACTCAACAGACTCGTCCTTTGAGTACTCCGGCAACCCTCTCTCAGAGTCTTCACCCCAGAGGAGCAACACCGGTCACCAACAGAGGACCTGTCATTTGTGGAGTTTGTCAGGGCCATGGCTGAGGCCAATCCCTTTCAGTTCCTCACAGAGGATGCACGTCACAAAATGCTGGAAGTTCTCCAGTTTATTGACACTCGTTAGTTGATCATGGCAGTTCTAATCCACGATATTTTTAAGGAACTTCTCCTCCACATGTGGGAACACCCATCTCCACTCCCCAGTTAATAGAAAGGCTAATACCACATACTTGGTGCAACAGGCCCTGGGGTTTGAGAGGAGGCAGTTCTCCCACCAGTCAGTAGTAGTGGAATATAATTGGATTTTCAGAAGGCGTTTGACAAAGTTCCTCATGAGAGGCTTCTAGGAAAAGTAAAAAGTCATGGGATAGGTGGCGATGTCCTTTCATGGATTGCAAACTGGCTAAAAGACAGGAAACAGAGAGTAGGATTAAATGGACAATTTTCTCAGTGGAAGGGAGTGGACAGTGGAGTGCCTCAGGGATCTGTATTGGGACCCTTACTTTTCAATATATTTATAAATGATCTGGAAAGAAATACGACGAGTGAGATAATCAAATTTGCAGATGACACAAAATTGTTCAGAGTAGTTAAATCACAAGCAGATTGTGATAAATTGCAGGAAGACCTTGTGAGACTGGAAAATTGGGCATCCAAATGGCAGATGAAATTTAATGTGGATAAGTGCAAGGTGATGCATATAGGGAAAAATAACCCATGCTATAATTACAAAATGTTGGGTTCCATATTAGGTGCTACAACCCAAGAAAGAGATCTAAGTGTCATAGTGGATAACACATTGAAATTGTCGGTTCAGTGTGCTGCGGCAGTCAAAAAAGCAAACAGAATGTTGGGAATTATTAGAAAGGGAATGGTGAATAAAACGGAAAATGTCATAATGCCTCTGTATCGCTCCATGGTGAGACTGCACCTTGAATACTGTGTACAATTCTGGTCGCCGCATCTCAAAAAAGATATAATTGCGATGGAGAAGGTACAGAGAAGGGCTACCAAAATGATAAGGGGAATGGAACAACTTCCCTACGAGGAAAGACTAAAGAGGTTAGGACTTTTCAGCTTGGAGAAGAGACGACTGAGGGGGGATATGATAGAGGTGTTTAAAATCATGAGAGGTCTAGAACGGGTAGATGTGAATCTCTTTCGGACAGTGGAAAGACTAGGGGGCACTCCATGAAGTTAGCATGGGGCACATTTAAAACTAATCGGAGAAAGTTCTTTTTTACTCAACGCACAATTAAACTCTGGAATTTGTTACCAGAGGATGTGGTCAGTGCAGTTAGTATAGCTGTGTTTAAAAAAGGATTGGATAAGTTCTTGGAGGAGAAGTCCATTACCTTCTATTAAGTTCACTTAGAGAATAGCCACTGACATTAGCAATGGTAACATGGAATAGATTTAGTTTTAGGTACTTGCCAGGTTCTTATGGCCTGGATTGGCCACTGTTGGAAACAGGATGCTGGGCTTGATGGACCCTTGGTCTGACCCAGTATGGCATTTTCTTATGTTCTTATGTTCTTAATGCACCTTAAAAAAGGCCCGACGTTCTCACACCCATGCCTCAGCTCCTCCAGGACTTGAGCATAGGGAACTCGAAGCCATAAGGTTGAGCATAGGGAACTCGATGCCATAGGGTTGAAAATCTTCCAGGGCACTGTGCTGGTCTCCCGCGTTGTGGCTTACCAACTTTACATGACTCAATATAACCTCAACTTCTGGAAAAGAGTCCAGGATTTTGCGGAAGGCCTTCCCCAGTACCAGTAGGAAGCACATTTCACCATTGCTCGCTGGGTCTGGAAACAGGGAAATACGAGGTGCGTACCTCCTAAGATGGGCATCGGTACCAGACGGTTGGCCTAGCTCAGGGTCTCGGACCTCCAGCTGGAGGTCCAGAATAGGCTCGCCGATCTCCCCTGTACAGGTGAGAATCTGTTTGGGGACAAGGTCCGAGATACAATGGTGCAGCTGAAGGACCATCATAATACCATCCAGTAGCTGTCTGCTAGTTCCTCAGAAGGGCCTTCCTCAGCCAGGAGATCCTCCAGGCAAGGCTCTCACATACCAGCAGAGGAAGTATTACCCTCCAGCTACTCAAACTCGCATGCCCCGGACCAGTTCCAGGGGTCGCCCCCACCAGCAGCGGGCTCATAGACCCCAACCAGCACCTCAACAAGCCCTGGCCACAGGCTTTTGAATGGTGGCAAGGGAGCTTAAGTCAGCTGGCAGCCCCCCTGATGTCTGATCCTCCAATTGGTGTCAGGTTCCTCAGCTTTCCCCGGCACTGGGAAGGTATCACATCAGACCGCTGGGTCCTCTCCATCATCCGCCAGGGGTACTGTCTGCGCTTCAGCCAGCTCCCAGAGACCTCTTCCCCATGTCCATCATGGGGTTTATACGCCCATTTGGTCGCTCTTCAAAATGAACTCCCTACCCTCCTCGCAGCGGGAGCAGTGGAACCGGTTCCAGCAGGACCAAGGGTTTTATTCGAGGTATTTCCTCATCCTGAAAAGGAATGGCGGCTTGCGCCCCATTCTCGACCTCAGGGCACTGGACAAATTTCTCATAAGAGAAAAATTCAAGATGGTCTCTGGACAGGCTGATCCCTTGCTACCATTCAGCAAGGCTCCAGCAGGTTCCTGCGGTGCAGCTCGACTGCATCGCTTGGCTTGGTGCGGCATCGCGCGACTCGCGGCTTGACTCCGCCCCTTTTGTCATCAGCAGCCGGCCGGAAGTTCCTACGGTAGCATGGGAAAAAAACTAGTATTTAAAGGGAGCTCTCCAGCACAGCATTGCCTCGACTACAGGCTTGCTTGTGCTGGAGCTTTAGTGGATTCCTGCTTCATTCTTGTTTTCTACTAGTCTTGAACTGGAGTGCCTTTTGGACCTGTTTGCCTCGCTGCCTGCCTTTTGGATTAGTTTGCCTTGGAACTCTTGTCTGCTGCCTGCCCCGACCTGGACTTCCTCTCAGACCTGTTGCCTTGCTGCCTGCCTTTCAGATTAACGTTTGCCTTGAAACTCCTGTCTGCTGCCTGCCCTGACCAGGATTGCCTCTCGGACTAACCTGATCATCTCACAGAATAAGGTAAGGCGGTCCTCTACCTTGGTTCCACTATCATGTCCATAACAGTTAGCCCGTAGATCTGACTGCCTTACAAGCCATTCCTGGATTAGCCTCCTGAATCCAACAACAACAGGGAGTACTTGATCAGGTAACAGGCGTTCTGGAACGGCTAGTTGCTCGCATGGACGCATTGGCACTGGCTCCATCTGGAATTCCACCTGCTGTTATACCACCATCTGCCGTCTTAGGCCTTCCACCTCCACCTGGCTTTAATGGAGCTCCTCTGCAATGTTGGGGCTTCATAAGTCAGTGCCACATGCACTTTTCACTCCAAGCCTCACTATTTCCCTCAGGCAAGACTAAAATCACCTTTATTTTGTCCTTATTGGAGGGTCCAGCCCTACTTGGGCATCACCATTATGGGAGAGAGACGATCCCATTTTGAATAATCTGGACCAATTTTTGAAAGATCTTCTCCTTATCTTTAATGAGCTAGGACTTTCGACTTCGGCAGCCACCAATTTACTTCACATCTGGCAAGGGTCCCGTTCGGTTGGGGATTATGCCATTCAATTTCGGACTTTGGCGGCTGAACTTTGTTGGGGAGAGGATAGTCTAACTGCTATCAAATCATTGGAGGAACTAATATGTTTGGCAATTCGCCTGGACCTACAATGTTAGGAAAGGGCGTGAGAACGTGCAACTGCTCAACGACCCTTTTCACCTAGCACCCACATTTCAATGACCACTTGAGACACCCAAGTCCGTGGAACCTCAACCTACACTTGAGGAACCTATGTAAATTGACAGGTGTCGACTCTCACCTGAGGAATGACAACGTAGAAGATTAAATAATCTCTGTCTATACTGCGCCAAAACAGGACATTTTGTGAACAGATGCCCTAACAAGTTGGGAAACTTTCGGACCTAGGCCGGGTAGGAGAGGCCTCCCTGGGTCCCACCGTTCCCTCTCCACAAATATTAATTCTGGTTACTATCTCCCTGGGAGAAGAGCATGTTCATTTTTAAAGATGGCGCCGGCCATCCAGTGCTCCTATCATGTGACAGGGGCCGGCCAATGGCACGGTTACCCTGTCACATGGTAAGGGCAAAGGGCCATCAACGCCATTTTTATTAGTGACAGCCGACGGCCCGAGAGTGGGAGATTGCTCCCGGGGCCCACTGGACCACCAGGCAATTTTAAAACATTTTTGGGGGGTAGGGAGGGTGGTGGAGGCTAAGGGAGCAGTTTTAAAGGGTCGGGGTGGGTTTTTTGTTTATCGGCCGACAGCCCGAGCTCGAGAGAACGCTCCCGGGACCCCCGCTGGACCACAGGTAATTTTAAAACGTTTTGGGGGGGGTTGGGAGGGTGGTGGAGGCTAAGGGAGTGGTTTTAAAGGGTCGGGGTGGGTTTTTTGTTTATCGGATCGGGCGCAGCCGATAAAAAAAAAACCGATCGGGCCGGACGAAAAAAAATGCACGATTTGAATCGGAACCGAACCGATTCCGGTTCCAATTCACCTCTCTACTGACTTGTGCATTCTTTTCCAAAAAGTTTTCTCTGGCAGAAAAGAATTACACTATTGGAGATCGGGAACTCCTGGGGATAAAATCTGCGCTTGAAGAATAGCGACACCTTTCAGAAGGAGCCAGACATATTATTACTGTTTACACTGACCATAAAAAGTTAGCATACCTATCACAGGCTCAGCATTTGAACCCTCGGCAGGCTCTAGGCACTTTTTTTCAGCAGATTTAATTTCAACCTCCACTTTTGACCCACACAGAAGAATCTTCGGGCAGACGCCCTCTCTAGAAGCTTTAATCCTGATGATGCTCCTGATCCACCTCGACTTATCATCGACCCAGCCCAAATAATACTCGCTGCCACCTTCACGATGCCCATAGGTAAGACGGTGGTACCCAAATGTCTGAGGCAGAAGGTCCTCTGTTGGGCCCATGATTCTCACCTAGCTGGGCATCCCGGAGTTCCATGCACCAGAGATCTTGTCTCACGACATTATTGGTGGCCCCAATGGAGAATGGATGTTAAAAGATATGTGGAATCATGTTCCATCTGCGTTGCTCAGAAAACTCCTCATCAGAGAGTCTCGGGGTTATTACAGCCTCTGCCGATTCCTAAAGAACCATGGACTCACATAGCCACTGATTTTATCACTGACCTCCCTCCTTCAGAAAAGAACATGGTCATTTGGGTTGTAGTAGACCGATTCTCCAGAATGGCCCATTTTATTCCTCTTCCTGGACTATCTTCCACCGCAGAATTAGCCACGTTATTCCTACGACATATCTTTCATTTTCATGGTCTGCCTGTAAGCATTGTTTCAGATAGAGGAGTTCAATTCACAGCCAGATTCTGG
The DNA here is from genome assembly GCF_901001135.1 of Rhinatrema bivittatum. NCBI lineage: Eukaryota > Metazoa > Chordata > Amphibia > Gymnophiona > Rhinatrematidae > Rhinatrema > Rhinatrema bivittatum. The sequence continues at coordinate 264,048,677 of NC_042617.1, read as the reverse complement.
AGAGAACTCTGTAAGAAATGAAAAATTGAACTTGATTTTTCTTCAGCCTACCACCCACAATCTAACGGTCTCACCGAACGGACTAATCAATCCCTGAAGACCTTCCTTCGATCTTATGTTAATCAACGTCAAGACAATTGGGCATCTTTATTGTTATGGGCAGAGATGTGTCACAACAATCATGTGGCTCAAGCCACTGGGAAAATGCCCTTTTTTGTGGTATTTGGGAGACCCCTCCGAGTTCCACTGCCCATCACCACACTATCAACATGTCCTGCAGTTAACCAAACCATCCATTCTATGGCTAAGCTTTGGAAGGAAACACGATGCCTTTTACAAAAGACTGTTCTAAAAATGAAAACTCAAGTTGATAAGAAGAGGAGAGCGACTCCTCAACTTCAATCTGGAGATCTGGTTTGGTTAAGCACTTGGAATCTCCGGTTGCGTATACCATCTTTGAAATTCACACTAGATTTGTTGGTCCTTTTCCTATAGAGAAGCAGATCAACACAGTTACATTTAAGCTTCGTCTGCCATCCTCTCTATGCATTTATGATTTTTCCATATTTCACTTCTCAAACCAGCAATTCTGTCATGGCCCTCTAGAAAGAATAGACCTAATACCTCGATTGTAGAGAACGATACACAATTCAAGGTCGAGGAAATTTTGGATTCCAGAAGAAATAGAGGATCTCTACAGTATCTGATCTGGAAAGACTACGGGCCGGAAGAAAACACGGGAGCCAGCTCACAATATATAGGCTCCCCGTCTGCTCAAAGAATTCCATCAATGCTTCCCCCTTAAGCCCAGACCTAAAAAGAAGAGAAGAGGGACTTGCAGGGGAGGTACTGTTACCGTTCAGCAAGACTCCCACGGTGCAGCTCGACAACATCACTTGGCTTGGCACAGCATCGCATGACTCATGGCTTGACTTTGCCCCCTTTTGTCGTCAACAGCCAGGTGGAAGTTCCTGCAGTAGCGCGGGAAAAAACTAGTATTTAAAAGGAGCTCTCCAGCACAGCATTACCTCGGCTACAGGCTTGCTTGTGCTGGAGCTTTGGTGGATTCCTGCTGATCCTTGTCTGCTGCTTGTTTGACCCGGAGTGCCTTTTGGACCTGTTTGCTTCACTGCCTGCCTTTTGGATTAGTTTGCCTTGGAACTCTTGTCTGCTGCCTGCCCCGACCCAGACTAACTCTCGGACCTGTTGCCTTGCTGCCTGCCTTTCGAATTAACGATTGCCTTGGAACACCTGTCTGCTGCCTGCCCTGACCCGGATTGCCTGTCGGACTAACCTGATCATCTCACAGAATAAGGTAAGGTGGTCCTCCACCTTGGTTCCACTATCAAGTCCATAACATCCCTCTCCTTCAGAGACTGGCATTTCGATTCTCCCTAACCATAGGAAGTACCTCCACTTCTTGGTGGGGAATGCACATTTTCAATACAGAGCTGCCCCTTGAGCTGGTATCAGCTCCCCGCATCTTCACCAAATGCTTGGTGGTGGTGGCTGTCTATCTCAGGTGTCGCTCGGTCCATGTGCTCCCATACCTGGATGGCTGGCTGGTCAGGAGCAAATCTCGCTCTCGAGCCATGCTGTTACTCCCACCAGCCACAGGCAGCCATGGCCGGCTCAGTTCACCTCATATCATGCTTGCCCCTTTGCTCCCGGTGCTTTCACGGATGCAGCCAGTCATTGCCACCGCGTTCCTCCTGGTTCCCTGTGCGCCACATGGCGGCTGGGACGCTGCCGACCAGTATTCCGATCCTGGGCCTCTCTAGGCGCGTACGCATGCACCATCTGTCCTCCCTTTAAAGGGCCAATGGCGAGAACTTCAGACTCGTCCCCGGCTGATGACATCACCAGACCGGGGTATGTAAGGACTACCTCACACCACCACAAACTGACTTGGCAACGAGTTCCCTGGTTCCTAGCTGGTGCTCGCTCCTCGGGGGTTCTTGCTCAGCACTTCTCCACCTGGGACCCTGCCTCGGTGCTCTGCTCTTCAGGGTCTGGCTAGCACTTCTACATCTGGGACCCTGCCTCATTGCCCCATTCCTCGGGGTTCGGGCTTAGTACTTCTACATTTGGGACCCTGCATCAGTACCCCACTCCTCTGGTCCTGCTTTGGCACTCCTACATCTGGGTCCTGCCTCAGCGCCCCGCTCCTCAGGGGTTAGGCTCAGCGCTTCTACATTGGGCCCCTGCCCTGGCTCCCACTCTTTGGGGTCCAGCTCAATGCTTCTACATTTTATTTTTTTTATTTATTTCAGTTTTTATATACCGACATTTGTTTAGTAGCCTCACATCGGTTCACAGATAACAGAAACATTGCAGCTGTGCGAATTAGAACAAACATATGCAACAGTACTTTACAATAAACATTTACAATAATCAATAAACTTTACAATAAACTTGTTAACGAAAATATGCAATGAAAATATGTTTTACAATAAACATTTACAATAATCAATAAACATTACAATAAACTTGTTAACGAAAATATGCAACAATGCTTTACAATAAAATTATTTAACCGGGGGGGAGGAGGGGTACATCTGGGACCTGCCTCAGCACTTCCTCTCCTTGGGACCTGGCTCAGCGCTGTACATCACGACACCCTGTTTCGGCACTCCGCCTCCCGGGATCTGAAGAGCTTCTACGTCACAAGACGCTGTCTCTATGCTCCCGCTCAGGGCCTGGCCCTGCACCCCTACATTACAGGACTATGTCTTTGTAACCCAGCTCTCCGGAGTATCCCTCAGCGCCTCTACTTCACAGGTTCCTGCCAATGTGCTGCCGCATCCCAGGCAGTGCCTCAGCGCTCCCACACTTCTATAACCTGTCTCAGCGGACTTCCTGCTCAGGGCTTGCTTCAACATACTATTACTCAGGCCTCTGCTCCTGCACTTCCTTCCCACAGGCCCTACCCCCCGAGCTCCTGCTCTACTGACTCCGGAACTGTGGTAGCATCTTTTCACTTGAGGCCTTCTCTCTCCTCCTTGAGAGACTCTCAAATCTGAACTCTCTGATACTCCCTGTCTCCAGCTGCCTGTCTCCTCCGGAACTACTTACACAGAAGCCCTCCTAAGACCAGCCGGCCCCCGGCACCCAAGGGCTCAACCTGCGGGGAACTAGGGCTGGTACTGGCAAAGGTCCTGTTTGCCTCTGCTCCCAGCCAGCCTTGCCTCCCGATGGTGGGGACCTGCGGGGCTCAACACCGCAGGTAGCGCCAACCCCACCTCGGGGCAAGGGTCCACAAATCCTAACAGATTGCCAAGTCCATGGACCCTGGCGAAGGTCTCAGCAATACGGGCCATTCCTGGTCTTGCACAGAAGATCATTGAACAACAAAAGATCCTGGAGACCCTTGCAGTGGAGAACCTTAACACGTGTCTAGATGCCACCATTGCGGTAACTCCACTAACTCTTAGGTCCAACACCTTGGTTCCGCTGCCGGTTCCATGACCGACCGTTCCGCTTCCAGCGCCTCCATGTTTCTGTGGAAACCCATGTTGTGCCGGGGTTTTCTGAACCAATGTAATATGCACTTCTGCTTTCAACCTGCCTATTTTTCTGACGTGGTCACCAAGATCACCTACATTCTCTCCCTCCTGGATGGTAAGGCCTTGGCCTGAGCCTCACCTCTCCAAGACCTGCCAGGTTTCTTTGCTTATTCTGGTCTGTCTTCGATGACCCAGGCAGACAATCTGCGTCTGGTTTCACGCTTATTCACCTCCGGCAGGGTACTAGGTCCCTGGTGGACTACGTCATTGAGTTCCGAAACTTGGCCTCGTAACTACACTGGGACCTGGATTGCCTTAGATCCATTTTCCTCGAGGGGTTGAGCCCTCGAATCAAGGATGAGCTGGTGGCCCGCGAACTACCTTCATCCCTGGATTCCCTTATTGATCTCGCCGGCCGGATTGATTGGCGCCTCCAGGAACGTTTGCATGAATTGCAAGCTTCCAAGAAATCTGCTGCAAGCTCTCGCTGCATTCGACACTCCCCCTCTCCCAGGACGGATTCAGCTCACCAAGCCAAAACCGGAGAGGAACCCGTGTAAATGGGCCAGGGTAAGCTCACGCCTGAAGAACAACGTCGAGCCAGCAATCTGGCCTCTGCCTATATTGCGGTAAATCCGGGCACGCTCTGGCTGCCTGCCCATTTGTCCGGGAAACTCCTGGGCCTAGGTTCAGCAGGAGGACTGATCCTAGCCTTGACTTCTCCATCTCCTCCATTAACACTTCCGGTCTCGATCAAGTTCAACGATCAAGAATTCCATACCCTGGCTCTGGTAGACTCAGGAGCGGGGGGAAATTTCATCTTGAAGCAGCTGATGAAACATCTTCAGATTCCCACCATCTGTACCCCAGTGCCCTTGCTTATTTCATCTATCCACAGTGAATCCTTGCCTGGATGGGTCACCCACACTACGACTCCACTCCACTTTCGTACTGGTTCTTTGCATGTGGAGTCTATCACTTTCTATGTTCTGGATAAGGCCATACACCTGGTGGTTCTAGGCTTTTCGTGGCTTCAACAGCATACTCCCCAGTTTGACTGAGCCACCTTGCAGCTTTCCCGCTGGGGTCCCTCCTGCCATCTCAACTGTTTGGAGATAGTTTTGCCCCGGCCTTGACTCAGTACCTAGCTCCCTTCTCCAGGCCTACCACCTCAATACTCAGCCTTTGCAGATGTGTTTTCCAAAAACACCACTGACATTCTACCTCTGCACCACACCTACGATTCCACTATCAATCTCCTACCCAACACCGAGCCTCCTCGGGAAAGAATTTACCAGCTTTCACTCACCGAAACCCCGGCCATGTTGGACTACATACGAGAGACCCTGGCCAAGGGGTTCATCCGACCCTCCAAGTCTCCCACCGGAGTGGGTTTTTTCTTTGTGGGGAAAAAGGATGGGATGCTTCAACCCTGCATCGACTATCGAGGGTTGAATGAGATCACTCTGAAGGATCGTTATCCTCTACCCCTCTTCGCTGAACTTTTTGATAGACTCCAAGGGATCAAAATATTTTCCAAACTAGATATCATGGGAGCCTATAACCTGGTTCGCATTCGTGAGGGTGATGAGTGGAAGATGGCTTTTAATACCAGGGACGGCCACTATGAATACCTCATTATGTCGTTCCGCCTCTGCAACACCCCAGCTGTCTTCCAGAAGTTAATGAACGAGGTCTTCAGGGACATGTTATACTGATGTGTTGTGGTGTATCCCGATGATATCTTAGTCTTCTCCAAGGATCTGCAAAGTCATTGCCAAGACGTCTCCCGCGTTCTCCAATGTCTGAGAAACCAGCTGTACACGAAATTGGAGAAATGTTCTTTTGAGCAGGAGACCGTCCCTTTTCTCGGATATATTGTGCCAAGCCAAGGCTTCAGAATGGATCCTGAGAAGCTGAAAAGCATTCGAGACTGGCCTCAGCCCACAGGCCTCCGATCTCTACAGAGATTTCTTGGCTTTGCCAATTATTACCGGTCCTTCATCCATCACTACTCCTCTCTGGCGGGCTGCCAGAGAGGAGTAGTGATGGATGAAGTCCCTTACTGCCTTGACCCACAAGGGGGCAAATCCTTCTCAATGGCCACCTGAGGCTATTAAGGCATTTCAGGACCTCAAAGCCGCCTTTCTCCGTGAGCCCTGTCTCCGACATCCCGATCCCGAAGCCCATTCATCGTGGAAGTCGATGCCTCCGCCGAGGGAGTTGGGGCGTTCTTAAGCCAGTACTCTGCTAATCACACCTTACATCCATGCTCCTTTTTTTCCAAACGCTTTTCTCCAGCTGAGCGAAATTATTCCATAGGAGATAAGGAGCTTCTGGCTATCAAGCTAGCCTTTGAAGAATGGCGGCCCTGGCTTGAGGGAGGGCAGCATCAAATCAATGTGTACACTGACCATAAAAACCTTGAGTATCTACACTGGGCCCAACGCCTGAATCATCGTCAGGCCAGCTGGTCTCTTTTTTTACTTGGTTTAATTTTCTGCTGCGCTACCAGCCCACCAACAAGAACTGTTGGGCTGATGCTCTCTCAAGATCATTTGTCCCAGAGGATATTCCAGACCCTCCTCAGCACATCATCGACCCTGCTAAAGTTATGCTGGCAGCCACATACCCGGTCCCACCTGGGAAGACGGTGGTTCCACGCCAGCTACGCTGGAGGGTTCTGCGCTGGGCCCACGATTCGCTCATTGCAGGACATTCCAGGCAGTCCGGGACTCTGGCCACCCTCCAACGCTTTTATTGGTGGCCGACCAATAGAAAGGATGCTCACGCCTACATGGAATCGTGTCCTACTTGTGCTCGCCACAAATCCCTGGTGGGACGTTCTTGGGGCCTACTGCAACCTCTGCCTATTCCCAGCAAACCTTAGACCCACATAGTGACGTATTTCATCGTCGACCTCCCACCTTCCGGTGGTAACAATACCATCTGTGTCATTATGGACCACTTTTCTAAAATGGCCCACTTTATGGCCTTACCTGGCCTCCCTTCAGCTCCACAACTTGCTCAGCTCTTTATCCGTCACGTGTTTCGGCTCCATGGTCTGCCTAAGCATATTTTATCTGACCACAGATTTCAGTTCATTGCCTGTTTCTGGAGGTCCCTGTGTAAAAACTTCAACATCTCTATGGATTTTACTTCTGCATATCATCCCCAAGCCAATGGGCAAGCAGAAAGAACCAACAGGACACTCAAGCAATTTCTTCATGTGAATCTACGGCAAAATGACTGGGCAGACCTACTTCCATGGGCAGAATTCGCCTTAAATTTGCATCCATCTTCAGCCACCAATTCCTCACCTTTTCAGGTAGTTTATGGATGTCAGCCACTTCCTCCACTACCGCTTCCTTTGTCTGTTCCTTCACCAGCGGCTCAGGTGACCACCCAGGAACTGCATCATGCTCTCTCTCTCTTTTACACAGAATCTCAGGTCAGAAGCACGCTGGGCAGGGAAGGGGGAAAAGAGGGGAGAACCAGGGCTGTCAGAAAAGGCAAGCAACGGCCCAGAGTGCCAGGCCCAGGGGGCACTAATGCACCTCATCAGGGGGGCTGGCCACCATTAGAGTGGAACAAGCATTTCTTAGCCCCTATGTGGCTGCCAATCATGTCATCCAAGGAGGCACTACCTGCCCCCTCTCCTCCACCAACCATATTACTTACATTACCTGGGGTGCTGAGCAGCCCAGCAATAGGCTTGAGAGGAGCAGTGAGATAATAGGCAGAGGATGCCGAGCAGAGAAAGAGCCAGGAAAGGGGTACAGGCATGGGCAGAGAGGGGAAGGGGTCACTGCAGTATATTATATGTTTTTGTTTAACATCAGGTAAGTTCCAAGTTGCTATGGGACAAGGCATGGGTTCAGTGAGACCTGAGGGAGGAAGGTACAGCCAGGGCCGGCGCGTCCATTAGGCAAACTTTGGCAGTCGCTTAGGGCACCAAGCCGAAGGGGGCACCGAAGAGCAGCCACGTGGTCTCTATTTCTCTTTGCCTTGAGCGGGATAGGCCCCGCTTGTCGCACCACGTGGCTACTCTTCGGCGCCCCCTACGGCTCAGTGCCCTGAGAAGCACACAGTCAGCGCCAAAACAGGTAGGGGGGGGGGGCAGCGCAAGGGTCGCCTAGGACACCCAATACCCTTGCACCGGCCCTGGGTACAGCCTATAGAGCAATTTCCCAGACAGCTGCATCTGTCAGCTGGACTGAGCAAGAGATCCTGTGACCCACTCCCTCCTTCCATGCTCTCCTCTGTATCTTAACCCTACCATGCTCCCCATGTGTTTATCTCCCCTTTCGTTCCTCTCCTCTCCCTGTACCTCCATCTGTACGTCTGTTTCTCCACCTTCTCCTGGTCCTGGCCCAGCATACTGTGAGAGGGGAGGGGGGATGGGACCAAGAGGGTCATTGCTACAGGAATCTGTGGAGCCGCTGGAGCTCTGCTCTGCCTCCCCCTCCCTATGTTGTCCAATCAGCATAAGAAAACAGCTGGAGGCAGGGATACACTGCAGCTCTCCTCTGAGAGGCCCCCACCCTGCCTGGCTTTCCCTCCAACTAAGAGACTGTGGGGGAGAGGAGGAGTTACCTGCAAAACCGGACTTTTAGCATCTGGTCGGGACTTCTGATTGGATGCTGCACAGCCTGCCTGAAAACCCAAGCAGCCGCCCCCGCCCCCCCCCCCCCCCCTTCTTCTCTTCGGCCTGGAAGTTTTAAAAAAAAAAAAAAGTCACGTAATGGGAGTGACCGGCCCACTGGGGGAAGCTCGATCCCGCGATAGGGCAATCCACCCCTGATTATTCCCACCTGCCACATCACAAAGTTCTTCAGGTATACTAAAATGACTTCTCGCTGGTTCCCACAGTAAATTAAAATAAATTACTATGTTTAATCCAGCATTAAGAAAGAAATATATACTTACATTTTTCTTATTTCCTTTCTCTTAAGACAGATTCACAGTTTCACCTTGGTCAACAGAAAAAAATGTTTCTTCACAGCTGACTTTCTCTCCATATTCCTTTATTTTTTTCTATTTAAGTCTGATAGGGAAGGGACAGATTCCCTCACCAGTCCCCATTCAGAAATGAGTTATGAACAGGAATTGGTCTATTCACTCTGGAATGCAGTAACTAAACGAATATTAAGTTTCAGAAGTGGTCAGTTGTACCAGCATTTAATGTTCAGCCTAGCAGGAGGCAGTAGAAGCCACGAGCTTTCTGCACACTTTTGAGGGTTTGTGGATAGTGGAGATTTGACCCACAACCTTTTTTTTTTTTACGCAGGAGATGAGAAGATTGGAGCACTGCCGGCCACTACTTTTCTTTAGGTTGTGAGTGGGAGAGAGGGGGAGCGGTACACTAATTTTATTGTTTTTAATTATGAAAAGCCCAGCGAGCAGCAAAGGTATTCAAATAACTTTTTCTGAGGATGTTCAGCAGCACGTTTACTTGCAAAATGCCACTGAATACTGTTACAATTTTGTCTGCTGTGTAGCCTCATCATACCATGATTCGGACAACTATGACACCTCCCCACTGTAGAGGCCTCCAGTGAGCTCTGTTCAGAGCTATCTGAGCCTTCTCCTCAATGTCCTCCTGACTCACCCTGTCTTACAGCTTGTGCTCCACCAGGACTCCTCAGCAAACTTGGTCTCTAGCCTTTAACAACCTGCTTTTCGGTTGTTTGGGATAATTCGGAAATCATTAGTTTTGGTGATTTTTTAAATATAGGCATATGAACTATGTTTGCTTTTGATGGAACCTCTCTGTTGGGATGCCCTAACTCTCCTGTTTCATTAGTATCCTTCAAGGATACATTTCTCCGAACCATGCAATGCTGAGTGACTGTCGGCTTTCCCCCTTGTTCTAGTTTAAAAGCTGCTCTATCTCCTTTTTGAAAGTTAGTGCCAGCAGCAGCCTTCTTGCTCCTTGTTCCTTCTCTTGCAGCCTACCTAGATCATACCTTACCTTGTGGCATCCAGGATTTCTTGCTCCTTGTGCCTTGTCTTGCAGCCTACTCAGGCCTTCCCTTGCCTTAAGGATCTGAGACTTCTTGTATCTTGAGACTTACCTTGCAGCTTATCCAAGTCATTCTTATCTTAGAGGCCTCCCTGCCTCTTGAATAGTAGCCTATGAGCCTACTGTACCATTGCCTTCGGGCTTCTATGTACTTTGTTCAGTATTGTCTAGTCTAGTCTTGGTCTGGTCCTGTCCTGGTATCTTGTCCAAGTCTTGTCTGTGGTTTTCATGCCCTGCCCAGTCTAGCCCTTGTATTCTTGCCTTGCCTAGCCCTTGTCTGTACCTGTGTCCTGTTATTGTCTTGCCTTGCTTCAGACAGTGTCTTTGTCTGGTTCCCGATCCTGCCCAATATCTTGCCTTGCCTGCACTCTGTATCCAAGTTTTGCATGCACTCTGGGTCCAAGCCTTGCAGGAGACTATCCATCCTGTCCAAACCTTGCTCTAGACTATCCAGTATGTCCAAGACTTGCTCCAGACTATCCAGCCTGTCCAGACTATCCAGCTTGTCCAGCCTTGTTCCAGTCTGAGCAGCCTTGCTCCCACATGCATAAACTTACCATGATATACTGCCACAACAAAGACCTACTGGCCCCCAGAATCCAAGGCTCAACCTGTGGGGGAGGGGGCAGGCTAGGTGGCTCTAGCCTTGCCCAGCATCCAGCCTTGCAGTCCCTTACCACTCCTGGGGTGATGTACCCTAAGTCCATAAATCCTGACAAATATCTGGGTAAAGTTACCTGCATAAAGTTATCTGGGTAGCTTTCCTATTCACCTGACTTTTGAATATGGATCTCTAAGTGTCATTCACATACAGATTGACCATCCCAATGTTGCACAACCTTTTCCTGCATTGCTCTTGCGTGGCACAACCAGTCAGGTCTTCATGATATCCATAATGAATGTGCATGAGATAGATTTGGAGACCCATTGTATGCATATCTATTTCATGCATATTCATTTTGGCAATCCTGAAGACCCAGCTGAAAAGGTATGCCTCCAGGAGAGGGTGCGGAAACATTGGGCTAATCATTTGGGACCAGGGCCACAGCTGTATTTGTTGATGGTACTATATAAATAATTTTTGGTGCACAATATTTTTCCTCCTCAGGATCCCTTGTAGGAAAGGACCAGCTTCGAGTTCCTATAGAAAAATAATTACTTAGATCTGCTGATGTTCATATGTTCTGCTACTTACAAGGGGAATGCATGGAAAATGTTTTCAGCTCAGTTCAGATTTTAGGTTTGATTTCCTGTTTCATTTGATTTGTTCAGTCTGTATCAGAAGCTATTTGTTTTTTCATTTGGGTTTTTCATTTCATTCATTTCCATTAAAGTAAAAGGGAAAAGCAATGCATTCTATTTTTATCTTTAACTGGGATTTTTCATCTAAGTTTGACGAAACATGCAAGCAGATATCATCAGCAGAGGCAACAGCATACCAAGATGCAAAGAGGATACAGTGGCACTGCCATGAGTGGGCCTGGGTGGGCCATGGCACACCTACTTTGGGATCAGGCTCACCCAATCAGCACTGCCCAGTGGCCTGAGAAGAGATGCTTTGCTGTGGAGCTTATCCCGCAGCAGCCCAAGAAGAGAAGCATTGTGAAGCTCATCTCACAGTGGCTCAAGAAGAGAAAGCCAAACCACAAAACTCATCCACTGGCAGCCCAAAAAGAGGAGACTTTGCAGCAAGGAGGCCCAAAAGAGAAGGGGAGGCCAGGAAAGAGTGTGTATGTGTATGTGTGTGTGTGTGTGTGTGTGAGAGAGAGAGAGAGAGAGGAAGAGATTGAGAGCATGAGAGTGAGAAGCCTGCATGTATGTGTGTGAGAGTACATGGGAGTGATAAGCCCGTGTGTATATGTGAGAGATAGAGAAACAGTGTATGAGAGTGAGAAGCCTGTATATGTGTGTGTGTGTGTGTGTGTGTGAGAGAGAGAGAGAGAGCAAGCATGGGAGTGAGAAGTCTGGGTGTGTGTGTGAGAGAGAGAAAGAGAGCATGGGAGTGAGAAGCCTCTGTGGGTATGTGTATTTGTCTGTATATGTGTGTAAGAGAGAGAGAATGGGTGTGAGAAACCCCTGTGCATATGTGTGTGTGTGTGTGTTTCTGTAGAAGAAAGAGAGAGCATGGGAGGAAAAGCCTGTGTGTGTGTGTGTGTGAGGGAGAGAGAGAGAGAGAGAAATAAAGTATGGAAATAAGTTTTTATGTGTGTGTGTAAGAGAGAGAAAGAGAAAGAACATGGAAGTGAGAAGCCACATGGACATAAGGTATATGTGTGTGTGTGTGTGTGTGTGTGTGAGAAAGAGAGAGAGAACACATTGGCATGAGGAGTCTGTGCATGTGTGTGTGTGTGCATGTGTGTATGAGATAGAGAGAGCATAGGAGTGAGAAGCCTGTGTGTGTGTGTGTGTGTGTGTGTGTGTGTGTATGTAAGAGAGAGCATGGGAATGAGAGGTTTGTGTGTTAGTGTACATGAGAAAGAGCACGAGGGAGTGGAAAACCTGTGTATGTGTGAGTTTGTATGTATGAGATGGGGATCATATGGGAGTGGAAGTGTGTGTGTGTGTGTGTGAGGGAGTGTATGTGTTTGGGAGTCGGAGCCTGCATATGAGAGACAGCATGTGGGACTGGGGGCCTGCGAATGAGAAAGAGCAATTGGAAGTGGCAGCCTACATGTGAGAGCATATGAGAGAAATAGCCTGTGTGTGTGTGTATGTGTATACATGTATTTGGGAATGGAAGCCTGCATGTGAGAGAGAGCATGTAAGATCCTGTGTGTGTGTGTGGGGGGGGGGGGGGGCGAGTGGGAGATTGTATGAGAGACGGTGTATGGGAGTGGGAGCCTGTGTGAGAAAGCCAAGTGTATGAGAGCATATGAGAAAAAGCCTGTGTGTATGTTTGAGAGAGGAAGGAAAGAAGACAAGAAGTGAGAGGAGAAACAGAAAGAAAAAGGAGACCCTGAAAAAGGAATTAGGAAAAGACAGACAAGGAGAAAAAAGACTAGCACCAACCAATTACAGAAAAAAAGATCAGACAGCACTGTTGCGATCCCCCCTGCTGCTGCGCTGCAGGAGGTCTCTTACCTTCCTCCAGAGGCCGCTCTGAAGCCAGGGCCTCGCCTGCGCATCATCCAGGACTTGCTCCAGGGCCTGAGAGGCCTAGCTGCTCCTGAGGCATGCCCGTGGCTTGCAGCCTCAGTGTTTGGACTTCCTGTTGGGCGACGCCCTTCCCTAGGGGCTGGCCCGCAGCTCTCTACCCTAGTTATAGGACCAGCGGTGGGCGGTCCTGGCAAGCTCCTCCCAGGGAGTTGCCTTCTACCTCCAGTATTTAAGGACTTTCTGTTCACTGTGTCTTTGCCTTCGGATTGGGTTACACAGTTGCCTGTGGCCTCTCCCGATCCAGGTCCTCCGTGACTACGACTCCTGCTTGTCGTCAGCCTGCATTGACTCCGGTCCGTGACTCCGACTCCTGCTTGTCTTCGGCCTTCGGATTGGGTTACACAGTTGCCTGTGGCCTCTCCCGATCCAGGTCCTCCGTGACTACGACTCCTGCTTGTCGTCAGCCTGCATTGACTCCGGTCTGTGACTCCGACTCCTGCTTGTCTTCAGCCTGCCTTGACTCCGGTCCGTGACTCTGACTCCTGCTTGTCTTCAGCCTGCCTTGACTCCGGTCCGTGACTCCGACTCCTGCTTGTCTTCGGCCTTTGATCAGGCCTTACAGTTGGCTGTAACCGTGCTGATCCAGGTCTTCCATGATTCCTAGTCCAGTGTCCTTGCCTGATGTCTGCTCCTGTTTCTGCCAGCCAAGGGGGCTTCGGATGTGAGTATCCCAGCATCGGAGTTCCTGCTCGCCTGGGTCTTCCCCGCACCCTCCTTCTCAGCGTGGTCCGCGACCAGCCTTCCTAGGCTGTGTAGGGCGCGTCTGGGACAGGGTGGTCCGCGACTCAGTCCCACGGGCGGGCTGAGTAGGGCGCCCTGATGGACAGTGCAATGTTCCCGTCCAGCCTTGTCTTCAGTGTCTGCTTCAGCCCTTGCCCGGATGTCTTCCTTTCTCTGCCTTGACCTACGTCCTCGTCTGGTTCCTGAGCCTTCTGTCCTGTTGGGCCCTGGAGTGGCCAACAGGAGGGATTCGTCCCACGGGCTCTTGAGCTTCTGCCAGCCGAGGGGGCTTCGGATGTGAGTATCCCAGCATCGGAGTTCCTGCTCGCCTGGACCTTTCCTGTGTCTCGCTTCAGCCCTTGCCCTGATGTCTCCGTCTTGCTTCAGCCTGCTTCTGCCCCGTCTGATGTCTTCAGTTTAAGGACTCTGTCTGCCCTCGCCTCTGTCCGGCCTGCTGCCCATTGCCATTCCCTGCGGCGGGTCCGAAAGGGCCGGGAACAGTCGGAGGACCGTTCACTAGTCAACTTCCCCGTGTTGGCTACCATGGGCATGCAGGTCCGGCTGAGGGCCGGACTCCCTGTTTCTGTTCCTGCCTGCCTGGCTCACCATGCCTGCTCAGCTCACCTCCCACGGTGTGGCCTTGGGCTCCTCCTGGGGTCCTGCCGTGGCCCAAGGGCTCACCACCCGCCCGAGACGACCGCGCCCGCGCGCGCTCGTAACAAGCACAGGTAAAAAAAAAATTATTTTGACTTTCAGTGATTGGAATATCCCATCTTTGACACTGTGAATGTCTTATATATTTGTATTTTACTTCTTTAGTATTCTGCTGTTCACAGAGTCTGGCTTATTGAGGTTCCATTTCATTTTTGTCTGCAAGTTTCTGTTTCTAATTTGAAATCTTTTATTCTATATTAGCTAATAATGTCTGTGTTGTGCATGTATGACAGAGGTGCAGTATTTCTGCTAGCATGTAGTTTCTCTGTAGGTATTGTACCAGTCCATCTTGTTTGCTTGATATAATATTTGCATTGCTGCACCCGTTGCAAATCTTAAATTCTTATAATTATTATGAGTATTGCTGTTTTATTGTAGTTATGATATTCTCTGCATTTTTGCATTGAGGATTCATAAAACAATACAATGATATTTGTTTTATTACATGATTGGATCTGATGTTTCTGTTAAGCGTTCTTTGTTTACTTTTTACATGATATTGTGTATATATAAACTGTAATGAATATAAAATAAATTAATACAGATTAGGAAGGCATTTTTAATGTTGGTAACTGCTTGAAATAATTGAATTAAAATATTTTATAGTGTCATTCATGATGCATGATGGCTATTGAAGGCAACTTAGCAATCCAAATAATGCACTCTGAGAGGTAGATTTTAAAAGCACCGCTCACGTGAAAATGGCCACATGTGTGCATACGTAGGCCATGCGAGATCTATGCGAATTTTAAGGACATGAGTACAGGCCTGTACACGCATTCAGAATAAAGAGGTGGAAAAGGGGCAGGACACGGGTGTTCTGGGGGCAGGGAAAAACTGAAGCTCGTAACCACAAATTTTGCAAAGGCAACACGTGTATGTTCCCTGCGCAACTTTGCTACTGGTCCTCATGAGGCGCAGGAGTCCTGAACATGGGGAGGGGAGAAAGAGAGAGAGAGAGAGCACCTCTGCATAGGGTCATACGTACCACTGTAGAGGGGCGCTTTGAGTCGGGGTGGGTTTTCGGGAGGTGGGGTGTTACAGATACATTCAGAGGTATCCATTGTAAAATTGATATCGCTAAAGAATAGTCCTTCTAAGCAATGAAAAGGAGTTGATTTGTACAATGCAGCTAGCAGAGACTGCAGCGTAAAAATCAACTCTTCTTGTTAGACTTTTCATTGCATAGAAGGACTAAAATTCAGAGTTAGCCAGCTAAATGCTTTTGAATATGGACTTTGTAGGCCCAATATTCAAAGCGTGCTCAGTGCTATTAAGCTGGGTAAGCAGGACTTATGCGGTTAATAGTGACTGAATATGTGCCTTTGTTCGGCGGTCACCACTTAGCTGTACAAGTCTCTGTGTATTTATAAACTGCAATAAATATAAAATAAATTAATACAGATTTAAAAAGCATAAACATTATACGGCTAAAAATTACATACACAAAAATGAGGGGTATACTGGACAGATTGGAGGTGGAATGAGTTCGCTGTATAACTTATATAGCTAACTACTGATATTCTGAGTTAGCCACATAAGTTTACATCTAAGTTTAGATGCCCCATAGAGCAGGTCTAAACTTAATCGGGTATACTTATCTGACTAAGTGAGAACATGTATGTGTATTTTCAGTGGCTTGGCCATGCCGCTGAATATACATTGTAACTTAGCCAGATTAGTCATATCTGGCTAAGGGGGTCATTTTCTAATGGGATCGCACACGATACCTAGATCGGGGCAGAATCGGGGTAGCATCAGCACCAGAAGGGGAGGAGTCGGGGTGGCACCGGGGCAGACGTGGTGGAGACATCGCTGGCGGCGAAAAGGTAAGAACCCTTATCGCCGCCAGTAACACGCCCAGTAGTGCCACGTTTCATGGTGGCGCTATTGGTTTGCAAAAGCCGGCAGAGATAACACCGCGGTGGTGCGATCACTGCTGGCTTTCGCAGGTCTGCCCCCCCGCTTCACCCCCTGCCACCCAGTAACGCGTGATTCTCAAAGGCCTGCGATTTTAGAAAATCCAATCCTAAGTTACTTAAATGGCCAGCTTTCAATATTGGGCCTCCTATGTTTATAAAATAGGTAGAAAACGTATGCGTATATATGTGCATATATAGGAGGTGGACATGCGTGTATTTTATTATTAGCATGGACTGCAAATTATAAACTATTGTAGTGGATGTCCTTGTGTCCATATACCCATGCATATGGGGCCGTGCAGAGTTCTTTGAAAGTTACCCTCCATGAACTTAGTGCAAGAATCACACACTAAAGAATTAGTGGAATGTCACAGTGTCACTCATTCTTTTAGACAAAGAAAGCAAGTTGCACCCCTATTACAGTCAGTCACTAACCACGATGCAAGAGAAAATCAATCTCTCTCTATGTTTCTTACAAATACTGATGTACTTCCTGAATGCTGTAGAGAATCAACTCATTCAGATAAAATTTCACATTTGGATCAACTGAATGCACATACCTACTGCTTAATGTGTGCTATACTTGGCTACTTGTCTGTTGCTAAAGGTGCAATATTGTATGCTTCTTGAGCTAACAAATAGATGTTATGTTTTTAGTTTATTTCTGCTCTGTCATTACCTGGTCCAGCTGCCTCTTGATGGTTGTCGCTCTCATATTCAAAGCCGGTATAGAAAAAGGGTTTATCTGTCAGGGCAACAGTCAGTCTTGTCTTGTAAATAGTGTATGTACATTTTAATATTGTTTTACCACAACTTAATGTACATTATTCTACATGAAACTGTTGCTATATGATGAGTGAACAGACACAATGGACTCATAATTACATTCTGAGTCTATTTCAGTTTTAGATACAATTCTAAGGCAAAAATACAGCACCAGCTTACAAAATGTCACCCTGGTATTTGATAATTATAAGGTTAAAATAACTTTAAAAAAATACATAATTTGTAGCAGACTTTAGTCTTTTGTTATTTAAGTTAGGTTTGTCTTCAAACGTTCAACTTCCTCAGGTACCCTACAAACAGTTCACTAATTGTTCTCATATATGTGACTGGTTAAGATTGATTTTCCTTTATATAATGAATCAGAGATCAAGACTGATAGAGGAGACCACTTTCAGATCTATGAAGCTCCCTCTTTGAATCAAATAATAGTGGGCTTTACAGATGTGAATTAACTTTAAACAAATGTGTAAAACACAACAAATGAGTCCATATTGGCTTTATTTGTGGACCTCCAAAATAAATGGAAGGGTCCTAGAACTGAAATGAAAAATATTTGTCTCGTTTATGTTTTCCATTTAAGTCTAAGGCACATTCAAGTCTATGGTTGTATTCTGTGTAAACAGTGGAGGTAACAAAAGCAACCAGCTTTTGGCTGTGTGACCTCCCAGCCTTGTCTGAGCCCAGGCAGGAAAAGTTGTCAAGGAGACTAGCCAGAGGATAGTGCAGCATTTTTTAAATAGCCTATAACTGCTATCTGGATCAAGTGACATTGACCCATTTCCACTGTAAAGTCTGATCATATACAAAAAGCAGTTTGTATTTCCTCTCTAGCTGTTGGCAGAGAAAAACATGTTTATAGAAGCTATCACGGTTTTCAAAAAAGCTTATAAGAACATAAGAACATCAGAAGGTCCATCAAGCACAGTATCCTGGTCCAACAGTGGCCAATCCAGGCCATGGGTACCTGGCAGGATCCCAAAAGATAAATAGATTCCATGCTGCTTCTGATCTTCTCTCTGTTGCAGTGGTCTCACTCACTGTGCCAAAAGATAGAAGCAAAGCACTGCTTGTGCACTGCTTCTGATTTGGATTTTTCTCTTCACTGGGGGAGGGAGACAGTGTAGAGACTGCAGCAGTGCTAGTGATTGCTTTTGACTCTGTCTATGTGGACACCAGTGAGGTAAGCACACTGAGAAACTGAAAAGAGTCTTACCAGGCTGCCAGTCTTTTTGGTTAGTATTTAACTTTGTTTTTTTTTCTATGTGGAGAAAGCAACACTGAGTGTATACAGCACAGCATACATTTATGTGTTTGTGTGTGTGTAATACACAGCCTCCATACAGTGAGTGGTACAGTGAGTGAAAGTACAGTTACAGTATCAAATTCCATTGTAATATCCAAAACTTCCAGTAGGCAGTACATTTCAACAAATTCCATAATGTCAGGAAAAGGGAGAGGAGGGAATTTTGGCAGCCTTGGCAAGGGAATTTTGGCAGCCTTGGCAGGGGAAGAGCAATTGGTGCAGATAAAGCCCAGCCTAATAGCAGCAATAAAAAAAAGACAGTTTTCCTGCCCTTAAATGTAAAAAAGTCTTTTTAAGCCATAGAATGTCAGGAGTATAAAGCACTGGCAGCTCAAGGAGAGCATATGCCACTGCCACCTCTTCCTCTCCCTCTTATTTTGGATCAGCAGGAGAACCATCCTGTTATGATTTGTGGGTGTGTGGACCCTTGACCCAAGGTGCAAGTTGTTACTGCCTGTGGGGAGGAGCCCCACAGGTCCGCACCGTCAGGAGGCGAGGTATAGGCACAGCGGGGAGCTCTGAGCACAGTGATAGAGAGATCACCAGGGACCAGGAGGGAACCCCCGTAGGATGGCAGACCGGAGGCAGTACCTGGATTGAGACCTTTAAGGGAAAGGCGCCAGACAGACCACGGAGCAGAAGGCGCAAGACTAGCCGTGCAGAAGGTTCTCCGGGAAGGCAGCCCCGAGGGGCGGAGCTGTGCAGCGTAATGGGTGAGGATGTAGTGACGCAGGCCAACCTGCAGAACAGGGAAGCCTGAGCCAGATCTCAGCTGCTGATGTAGGCAGTGTCCCGGAGAGTGGTGGAATGCCGGCAGTCTAATGTAGACGTGACTCCGAGGAGCGGGGCAGCAGACAGTCACAGAATACACAAGAGCACAGCCCCGAGGAGTGGGGAAGCTCTGAGAGTCTCTTGAACTTGTAGGCACAGCCCGAGGAGCAGAAAGGTGCAGAAAGTCTTGTGTAGGACACAGGCACAGCCCCGAGGAGCAGGGAAGCCTTGTCATGGAACTCACAGGTTGCTGTAGGTGTTCCAGGAAAGACCCGATAGGTAGAAGGCCTTGGAGGAGGCGCAGAGCCAGCCCGAGGAGCAGGGAGGGCCAGGAGAGCAAGTTCCCGTAGGAGCGCACACTGACCCCTGAGTAGTGAGTGCCAGACAGGGTCCAGGAGCAAGGACAAGTAGCATAGTCTCAAGAACACAAAGGCAGGAGTTGTAGATACGTATGGAACTTGTTACCAAGTCGGCTAGCTAGGGACGAAGGTGGAGCTTAAGTACAGAAGTCCGATGACATCATCAACAAACAGGGATGCCCCCGAGGTTCCCCCCGAAGAGGCTTCAAAGGTGGGACCGGAGACGCGCATGCCTAGGAAGGCCTGAAGTCGTAGTGGGAAGTAGCGGCGTCCATGCTGCCATGAGCAGTCCTGGGGAACGTGGCAGTGTAGGCTGTCCCGTGCTGCGAGCAGACCCAGGGAGGGCAGGAGAGCGGTGCAAGAAATAAGTACATGCGGTCACAGCTGTCTGCGACTGACAGGCATAACACATCCAAGGCAGACAATATGAGGGCAGGGGCATGGACTGAGGCAGCAGAAATGCAACAGTTAAAGCCAGCTACATACACCTCTACTTTGGTTACTGCTCTGTGGTAACTGAGGTAGTATTTTCATCAAATGATTCTGAGGAATGTCTGGGATTCTCTGAATCAGAACTTGAGTAGCTGAAGAACATTTGGGAAGATTAGTCAGTGGTATCTTAGCCACCAGTACTGTGATGGAGAAGATAGATGATGATACTGACAATGATGAGAGCAACCCCCAACAAGAGCAGGTAGAGAGCGTAAATGATGCCCCTGGCATTTTTCCTCAGGGTACTCAACTTCAAATCCAGTGCTGGCATCAGCTTCCAAGGATGTAGAGAAGAGATCACAGAAGACATCCCTGATCTGGAGACACTTTAAAGTGAGGTATGACCAGTGTATCCGCTGCAATAAGGAAAATATCAGTCTAGGGAAGAAAGTGAGGTATCTGACAAATGCTGGTATGCAGCATGCAGGACCTTCTGTCATTGCCACCATTGGCTTTGTCGTGGGTGGTCAAGATTATGAAATTCACCATATTGAAGCAACTAGTTAATTTGTTGAGGAACACGAGATTCTCAACCGCAAAGGCGGTTTTGCAAAGTGATATTATTTATGTTGAGGGGGAGGAAAAAAGAAATTGGCTAAAGATATAATAATTTTGGAGGCAAAATTGGACTCTCTGAAGCATTGATTACTACTAAAGATTCTGCAACAGTAAAGGAAGAGTTTCATGCTATTCAGTGTGTGTTGAGCTACTGCATAATAGAGCACAGAGATCTTTGCAGTCCTTAAAATACAAGTTTTACTTTTATGGAACAAACCAAGTAGTCTTTTCTTTTAGTTGGTTAAAGCTCAGAGAGGGTCTGGTTTTATTCCTTTGATTAAATCCACTAGGTGAAGGATACCTGTGAAGTCTTAAGAGATTTTTATAGAAATATATATTCTGCAGATCCAGAAGATGTGGACTAGAGGCTAGAGAATGCTTTTTGAACAAATCATCCCTGTCACAGTTAATGCTTGCTCAACTAGATAAATTTAATGCCTCTTTCTCTTCTCAGGAGGTGATGCCTGTTGCTGTCTCTCTCCTATCTTTGAAAGCCCCAGGGCCAGATGGACTGAATTCTACATTTTATAGGATCCTATCAGAAAATGTAGCAGCACCTTTTTGCAATTTGTATGTAGCAATGATGGAACAGAGATCTATGCCTTTAACTATGCAAGAAGCAGTTATTACACTTATCCTTAAGCAGGAGAGGGATCCTCTGAATTCTGCCTCATATTTCTGTTTTAAATCAAGATGTTGAGATTTATGCTAAGCTACTGGCTGATAAGTTAAAGGTTGCTGTGCCCACCTTAGTATCAGCCTCTCAAATTGATTTTGTAGCAGGTCAGCACTCTGGGATTAATGTGCAGAAGTTGATATCTGCTTTAGCGGTTTATGAGATGAAGACGGCTATGGTCCAGGATCCACTGATAGTAGGGTTAGATGCAGAGAAGGCCTTTGATAGGGTCTCTTTTTTTTTTTTTTTTCTTCTCTGGTCTGCAACTCATGGAGTTTTTAAGCAGTGTATTAGAATAGTTTCAGGTTCTGTATTCATACCCAACAGAACGGGTGCTGGTGAATGGGTGTCTTTTTCTCTTCAGCGGAGACTAGGTAAGGTTGCCCATTCTCACTTCTCCTTTTTACATTTTCTTTGGAACCTTTAGTTCTGACCCTTGAACAAGTTCCAGAAATAGTGTGCATACCTATAGAGATAGCATCAATTAAGAGCCTGTTGTTTGTGGATGACATTTTGCTACTCTTATCTTATGCTAAGCATTTGTTAACAGAGATTTGTACACTTTGGGGTCGATTTTAAAAGGCGCACGCACGCATCCATTTGCACGTAGTTCCCGGCGTGCGCACATGGATGCACTGATATTATAACATGCACGTGTTGCCGTGCGCATGTTATAAAATATGATTTCCGCATGCATATGCACGCTCAATTTTAATAACGGCACATGCATGTGCGGGCAGGTCGCGACTAGCAAGCACAGGAGGATTTTTTAAAGTATGCACGGCAACATGATCGGGCCTTTGCCCAGTTCCCTCCCAATCTGCGCCAATTAAGGAGCAGAATGGGAGGAAACTTTCCTATACCCCTACTTATCCATCCTCCCTTTTCCCCTCTCCTCCCAGACCCCTAAACTAAATTTTTTGTTTTAATACATGCTCTAAGGAGCAGACGTAAGTTGTATGTACCGGCCGGCTTTCAGTGTGCGCTTCCTCTGGACAAGGCCTAATGGCCGCTATCCCAGTTGGTCCTGGCCCCACCCCTTTCACCAAGCCTGGCACTTCTGTGTGTATCAGGAGATATGCACATGGCTGGGCCATTTTAAAAATGCGCTTGGCGCGCACATGGTCTGGCTAAGCGCATATCCCCCTGGATTTTACGTGCGCCAAGCTTCGAAAATTTGGGCATTTATAAGGTGAATTTTAAAAGCCCTATGTACACCAAAGCCAGGAGATATGCAAGTATCTTGGGTCAGCATGTGCCATGTGGATTTTAAGAAGAGCCCGAGTACATGCATATTTCCCAGTACGTGCATAAATGGGAAAAGGCAAAAAAAAATGGGCGGGGTATGAGCAGAGCATGGGTGGGACATGGGTGGTCTGGGTATGTAACATGAAATGTGCGCATAAGTATTTACCTGCACAAGTGTGCACTGGACCCACTACATAACATTACTTCTGTGGACAGCTTGTAAGTAATGAAACAAAAAAATGGGGCTAATTAGTAGGGTTTTAAGGGTTGGGGTTAAAAGGGTAAAAAGGAGGCATATTACAAATAGAAATACTTGTAAACCATTTTGATCAAATTTTATTTGCTATAATGGTATATAAGAAGTTTTAAATAAATAAATACATAAACTAGGGGGTTTTTGAAGTCTTTTGCTTTATCTGGGAGAACAGGGGACTGGGGAAACTGGTAGTTCCATTGGTGCACATTTATTTTATTTATGTATTTATTTATTTTTCTATACCAATATTCGATTCAAAATATCACACCGGTTTACATACAACAGGATGTCAAAGGGCGAGCCTTATGGTGACATGATACAGTATAACAAATTAACTGAGTAAATATAAAGAAAAACTTGCTTTACATAATAACTTTACTAACAGTAAATAAGTTCTGAGTTTAAACTTGCTATGTACAGAGGCAGAGTGTGTGTGTGGGGGGTGGGGGGGAATGGGAGTTGGCAGTGCCAGGGAAGGGGGACAGGGAGCCGGGAGTTAGTTTTCTGTAGGGAATGCTTTTCTAAAGAGCCAAGTTTTGAGACTCTTTCTGAAGGAAGGTGTAGAGGGGTCAGTTCTGAGAGGAGCCGGGAGGTTGTTCCAGATGTGGGGGCTGCTATTGATGCAGTGCCTTCTCTTGTGGCGACTCGATGAACTTCCTTAATGGAGGGAGTTGTAAATAAACCTGTGTTGGATGAGCAGAGGTTCCTTGTCGGGATGCAGGGGTGCAGTGGTTCTTGGAGCCATCTGGCCTTGTCATTGTGGATTGCTTTGTGGATGAGCATGAGGATCTTATATTGAGATCTGAATGGGGCAGATAGCCAGTGGAGTTGTTTGAGTAGGGGTGTGGTATGATCTGGTTTTTTGCTATTTGTTAGTGATCTTGCGACTGCATTCTGAAGGAGCTGGAGGGGCTTGAGGGTGGCAGTGGGAAGGCCTATTAGGAGGCAGTAATCTAATCTGGCAAAGAGGAGGGATTGTAGCACTGTCCGGTAATCAGGAGGCTGTAGCAAGGGTTGGAGTTTGTAGAATCCTTCTTTTAGCAGAGTGTTGATATGATATTTAAATTTTAATTCCTTGTCCAAGGTGACTCCGAGATCTCTAACTGTTGTGAGCAGTTTGTATTTGAGCAGTTATGTAGGGTCAGTGGAGGGACTTGAAGTTTTGCTCGAAAGGTAAAGAATTTCCGTTTTGTTCTGGTTGAGCGTGAGTGCCATTTGGGTGAGGATGTTTTATATCAGTAAGATATGTTTCCCATCGGCTTAGTGTGTTATTGATGCTATCTCTGATGGGAAGCAGAATCTGTACATCATTGGCATATAGGAAATAGGAAAGGCCTGCTTTGTCCAAATAGTTGCATAATGGCAGCATATAAACATTGAAGAGGGTGGGGGATAGGGATGAGTCTTTTGGGACTCCCTGTGATAGGGGTATTAGGTCTGATATTGTACTATTGTAGGTTACCTTAAAGGATCTGTTGGAAAGGAATGATTGAAACCATTGGAGAATGGTGCCATTGAGACCAATTTCTCATAGTCTGTGGATTAGGATCTTATGGTTGACCGTGTCAAATGCAGCAGAAATGTCAAGAAGTATTAGGAGGAAGGAAGTACCTTTGTCAAACCCTCGAAGTATTGTATCTGTGAAGGTAAGTAGTAGTGATTCAGTGCTTTGAAATTTCTTGAAACTGTGTTGGGCAGGAACAAGTATATTTTGGTTTTCCAGAAATTTGAGAGTTGGTGGTTAACTGTTTTCTCGATGACCTTGGCCATGAAAGGCAGGTTAGAGATGGGTCGGTAGTTGGACAGGATGTTTGGATCCAGTTGAGGCTTCTTTAGAATAGGTTTTACCACGGCGCTTTTTAGGGAATCCCGGAGGAGACCTTGTTTGAGGGAAAGGTTGATGATGTCAGCAATGGGTCTTGCTAGGCAGTTGGGGATTAGTTTGAGAGTTTTCGTTGGAATGGGGGTCGAGTGGGTGTGCCGCGGGTTTATCTTCCGGATAATAGTTTCCACCTCGGTGGAGGCAACATATCTAATAAAATCCCCCCACTATAGAGCTGGCATTTGCGCGCACATGCACATATCCATATAAAATTGAACTCGTACATACGTACAGCCAATTTTATATCAAACGTGCATATATGCGTGTATGTTATAAAATTGCTGTATCTCTGGGCATGTAAGCACATGCGGCTGTTTGAAAGTTACTGTCTTAGGTTTTAAGTTAAATTTGAGGAAGTCAGAAGGCTTATACATAACTGGAAACTTGACTGTAAGCTGGCCAACATTTCCACTTAAGTAGACAATTAGCAAGTTTAAGTAATTGGAGGTGTGGGTGCCTTGTACACCACCTGTATGCATTGAATATTTCTCCTTTACTAAAGTCCTTTAGTCAAAAATTGGAGAGTTGTATGCATTTTCTTCTGTCTCTTCAGGGTAAAGTGGCTTTGGTGAAGATGGTATTATTCCCCAAATGATTGTATCTTTTTATTGTGTTGCCCATCTTGTTGAGATCTAAGGATATTTCTGAGTTTATGCAGTTGTACTTGTGTTTTTTTGTGGAACTGTAAGAGATTTAGGTTACCTTTGCAGTATCTGATGTTCCCGGTTTTGGAGGGTTGGCTAAACTTTCCTGATTTGTTTTACATTATGGCTGCTTTGTTAGACCCCCTTGTCAGATTGGTTGAGTGGTTCTAATATTTTTCAGATATGCAGACTGAAAGAGGGATGTTTTGTTCGTTGGACTTGAAATATGTGTTACATGTGGATAAGGCTCAGTTGCCATATCAGGTGACATCTCACATGCTGGTGGTAACTGTGAAAGTGGCCTGGAGGTTTTTGTGACAGATCTCTGGGGTATTGGTGAGTGTGTCTCCTTTCCTGCCAATCTTTGTAAATCCTTCCTTCTTGCCAGCTTTGTTATGCCCTTGTTATAACAAATTGGATACTAAAGGTATTAGGTTTTAGGGGATTTAATGCTCCTGAACTCTATAGGTAGGGATTTGTTTAAGAACTGTATTGAACAACAGAAAGGCTTTCATAGGAAAGATTTTTGTATGTATTTGCAATTGAGGCATTATCTCACTTCCATCTTTACAGCATCCTTTTGTGTTTTTGCTAAATCTCTTTCCTACAACTCTCGAACCACCCTAGACCTTATAAGAATTAGACACTGAAGGTCTAGGGTGGTTTGAGAGTTGTAGGAAAGAGCCAAATTTATCAGAAACATAAAAAGACGCTGTAAAGGCGAAAATAAGATAATGCCTCAATTGCAAATACATAAAAAAATCTTTTCTATGAAAGCCTTTCTGCTCAATACAGTTATCAAACAAATTTCTACCTATAGAGTTCAGGAGCATGAAATCCTACTGCTCTGGTAATGTTAGCCAATGTCTGGGGTAGGGACTGAGGGCTGCAATTTAAAGTTGCTGACATTGTATTAGGATTAGGGAGAATGGATTGGAAGAATTCAGATGTACTGCAGGGGCAAAATATCCTCCACCGAAAAGTGAAACACTGAAAGCAGGGAGGAGGACGCCGAGCTCCGGCCTGAGGACTGCTGCGAGGAAGAAGGCCATGAGGGAGCCAGGGATGCCGCACCCAAGCAGCGCAGGGACTCAGGGCAGTGCTGGTGGATGGTCGGGCCAGGTGAGCAGGACCGGCTGTGGAGCGGACGCGGCTGGGAAGCACAATACGCACTCTGCAATTCTGATCAACATATATCTTTTACCATTATGCCATCTACTATCAGGTCTCAATATAAACTTCAAAATATACACCGAAAATATCCAATTCATTCTCCCATATGACACTTCATGGAACCATATACTATCGCTGGCAATCCTTTATCTTCAGACAATAAATATATGGCTAACCCATAATCGTCTCACCCTCAATGCAGCAAAAACCGAAATCGTACATTTATCCACTATTCCAAACTCCACTTGTGCCCCTTCAAAAGAACTTGTCTTCGAAAATTGCACCATTCCCATACGCACCCAAACACACAACTTAGGCAATATAATTGATTCTAAACTATCCATGTCCCCAAACATTTCTGCTGTTGCTAAAACATCCTTTTATAAAATGTGCTTACTCAAACAACTTAAACCTCTCCTCTTTGCTGACGATTTTAAATCTGTTCTTCAAGCACTCGTTCTTACCAGTCTCAATTATTGCGTTCCACCTCATGCATGGCCCACATACACATATGCGGCAATTTATGGGGAAGAAATACTTTTAAAATCTACCTCTTTGACGGTAGCTTTAAAACAAGTGTTACATGTTACATGTAACTGCTACATGTAACTGTTACATGTAACTGTTACATGTAACTGCTTTTCTGCACTATTGTTCAAATTGTAAAGTTTATTATATTGTGCACCCCTGTTCCTTGTGAACCAGCATGATGGGACTTCTGTCTTGAATGTTGGTATATAAAAAAACTTAAATAAATAAATAAATAAATAAATAAATAAGTGCACACGCCCATGTGTGCGTGTATTTGGGCACATAGCCACACATGCTGAAATCTTATATCCTGTTTGCAAATACACGCACGCATTATAAAATAGGCTTAATGTGTGTATGTGTGCCCCTAATTTTAAGCATTTATGTGAACAGTTGAGAATTGACAAAATGTACATGCCCAAGTGAGGAAATTTTATTTTATTTATTTATTTATTTATTTATTGTTTTTGTTATACCGAGTTTCATGATAGGCATCACATCAACCCGGTTTACAAATAACAAGGAGTGTAAAGCATAATGTAACGTAAAAAACAATATTTTCAATAAGAACCTTGAACTTTAAATACAGTGAATCAGAAAAAGGGAGAGGGAAAGTTACAAAAAACAAGGAAAATAAACTTGGGATGGAAGGGGAGAAATTGAACAGCACAATATTTACATTTCAGCCTATTGATACATTAGAATGGCAAGTGAAAAAATAAGACTATGAAACGGTACATAGGTAATCAAATGAATAAATATGACACAGTTGTGAATGGTAATAGTATGATAAATATTCAGCAGGAATTAGTGAGAGAGGGTTTGAGGTTGGTTGATTCGTGTTTACATTCCATTATTGCATACGAGTTAGTGCTAGTGAGAGGAGGTTTTATTCAAGGCTTGGAAATGCTTTTTTGAAAAGCCAAGTTTTTAGTCTTTTCCTAAATGTTAAAGAGCATGGCTCTTGTCTCAAATCAGGTGGGATCGAGTTCCAGAGAGCTGGACCTGCTGATGAGAAGGCTCTGAGACTCAAGGATTTATGTTGGTAGGTTTTGGCCTTTGGAATTTGGAGTGACTCTTTGTAGTGTTCCCTGATAGGCCTGGCGGAGGTGAATTTTTTAAGTGGTATTTGTAGGTCGAGTTGCGTGTGTTGGTTGATAGTTTTGTAAATGATTCTATAGTGGATCGGAAGCCAATGGAGGTTTTTGAGAATAGGTGAAATGTGGTCAATTTTCCTGGAATTTGTAAGGACTCTGGCTGCAGAGTTCTGAACCATTTGTAAAGGTTTGGTGTAAGAAGCTGGGAGGCCTAATAGTAATGAGTTGCAATAATCTAGTTTGGAAAAGATTATTGCTTGCAAGATTGTTCTGAAGTCCTGAGTGTGAAACAGCGGTTTTATTCTTTTCAGGATATGTAATTTGTAGAAGCAATCTTTGGTGGTTTGGTAAATAATGTTTTGAGGGTGAGACGATTGTCTAGGATGGCTCCTAAGTCTCTTACGTGGGTTGTTTGAAGGAGTGTGGGTGGTTTAGGAAGTGTGTTATTGTTTTCCGGTGATATGAGCAGGAATTCTGTTTTCGAAGCTTTGAGTACAAGGTTTAGACTGTTGAGGAGAAGTTTAATTTCTAATAGGCAACTGTCCCAGTATTCCATTGTTTTTGAGATTGATTCTTTTATAGGGATTACGATCTGTACGTCGTCTGCAAAAAGGAAATGTTTCAGGCTTAATTTTGTAAGTAGTTGGCAGAGTGGTAGCAGGTAGACATTGAAAAGGGTGGGTGAAAGTGATGATCCTTGCGGCACTCCTCTATTAGAAGGGTGGTATTGGGATTCTTTATTATGAATTTTGACTCTGTATCCTCTGTTTTCTAGAAATGTTTTGAACCAGTTTAGTGTGGCACCTGTTAAACCAATGTTTGCCAGCTGTTTTAGAAGAAGGGCGTGGTTGACGGTGTCAAAGGCCGCCGAGAAGTCAAGGAGGATTAGTAAATATGCTTGGCCTTTATCAATACCAGAGAGTAGGTAGTCCATGAGTGAAATTAGTAGCGTTTATAACATGTGTGTGAAGGAAATGACCAATTTAACCAGTTCGTTCACCAAGTTGCTCAGTCTATATCTAGATCAGCAAGACCCCGCCTTGTTCTTAAGCCTGCACTCCTCTCAGTTTAAATAGCAAGGGAGGCTGTCTAACAAAGCCGTGAGGGCAAAAGTACAAAATTAGCAGCCAAATGTCCGATCTGGATTACTTTATTGAGCAGAGACACAAATTTGTAAACAAGCCCGACTCAGGCCGAGTTTCGCCCTCTTACAATGGGGCTGCGTCAGGGGCTCAACTTTTATCGTTTTGTGGTTTCTGAGTAACCAGGTTTCAGATATAACTGTACATCAAATGGTCTCAAGTCAAAAAAGATATCCTGTGCCGCAGTATGATTAATGAGCAATGCTCTCCAATGTATTTGATGCGCTGACGGATCCTATGCACACATCGGCAACTCTGTCTCTCTCCGATCGTCGCGTGGGTTGATCTGATGGTATTCAAGGGCTTGTTAGACAATTTTATTTATCTTTATCTACAGATCCTACTGCTGACTTACAGGCCATAACCTGAGGGATATTCTGGTACATTGACAGTTTATTAATACAGTTATTTCTAACTCTCTACATTCTGGCTTTACACCTTATGGACATTGCTCAATGTGCCCACATGCCCTCTCTGGCACTACTTTTCAACATCCTGTCACAACATATATACGATTTGAAATTTTCTACTACATGTTCCTCGTGGGGGGTTATCTATGTTACAATGTGCTCCTGTCCCAAGCTATATGTGGGCAAAATCATAAGACCTATCCGACCCAGGATAATAGAACATCGGTCTAACATTCACACTAACCGTGAAACGGCCCCTTTGGTACCCAATTGGTCCTTACATACGCATTCTGAATCGGAAAGTTTCTCATTATTAATATTATTCCCCCTCCATCACGAGGTGGTAACTTTGCAGAAACTTTAACACGCAGGGAACAAAAGTGGATTTTTCGATTGAATTGTCTAGTCCCGATGGGGCTTAACAATGAAATTGAATGGTTCCACTTTATTTGACTGTATTCTTGTGTATGCTATTCTGATTGGTTGATGACATCTATGTTGGTGCTCCCTGATTGGCCCCTTGTTTCGCTCCATAATACATCCCTTTAAATGAGCGTTTCTGATAGCATTGCCCGCTCTCCTCTCATTCCAAGTTGGACTTGACTTAAGGTATGTGTCCCGGCATTAAAACATTAATTTGCCCAATGTTTACAGTCCATAGTTATCACTAATATATAACCTTTTATTTGTTTGTAGTGGTTGAAATAATACACTGTGCTCAGTCCCTCCCGACGCAGCTCTAAGCGAAACACGGTCCGTGTCGGGGGACCTGGTTGAAAGCTATTGTATACCACTTGAGCTTTTGGAGTAGCCGCTTTGAAGAAATGAAAAAATAAAATAAGGAACTTTATTTATCAACACTATGAAATTTTGGACTGTTTGATTATTCTGCTCTCTTTCTTGTGTGTGGACAAAATAAAAATCACACATAAGAAAACTGTAACATTTAGAAAATTCACCTTTATATATCACTTTATAGCTGAAATGTTGCTAGGACTCATGTGAAAAGAATTAGACAAACCTTTAATAATTCAACATAGTCCCAATTCTTGTTTGAAGGAGTAAAACAAGAATATAAAAAGGGGTTCACACACTAATGTGTTTTACTTCATTTATTATAATCAATGCTATAGTGTTATATTTTTTTTACCAT
Source organism: Rhinatrema bivittatum (assembly GCF_901001135.1). NCBI lineage: Eukaryota > Metazoa > Chordata > Amphibia > Gymnophiona > Rhinatrematidae > Rhinatrema > Rhinatrema bivittatum. The sequence continues at coordinate 264,018,153 of NC_042617.1, read as the reverse complement.
TTATTGTTTCAAAAGTATTTTGCCGAAATCTTAAAAAGAAATTAGTGTGACTACATAGAAAAGACATTTTCTTTTCAAGCACACATTTTAATTTTCTTTGTTCCTCTCTGGAGGGCAATTAATCATGAAACCATGGTGATGATATGCCAAAGAATTAAAAAATAAATTGTCTTCTGTTAGCATTTCTGCTGTAGATGCCTAAAGAAAAATCCACCTTTTGTTTTGCTATCTAATTAGAAGCACACTATTCCATCAGTAGCATTTCTAGATACTTTTAAGTACATTATAGACTTGTCACTCAATATAACAAATGGCCAAAAAACAAAAAATTGTAATGAGGACGATTTTGTTAGAGTACGTAGAAACTGCAATAGCAAATTCTGGGCTAGAATTTCTTCTGGGGATAAGAATCCATTTGAGTCTGATCGAGATGATGAAATGGACTGCCTCCAATTGTGTTTGTTGCCTGATCACATTTATGGTCAGTTTGTATGATAAACAGTTGTATTATTCTGTCCAAACTGAATTGAATAGAATAAAAAGAGTCCCAAGCAAAGCATTGAGGTTTTTTTCCTATTATGAATGAATACTCTGTAAGTGCAGGATTCTTTTGTGTCATTTGTTGTTTAAATGCTTGCTCATTTATACCACCCTTGAACTATCAACTAGCTGAATCATCTCTGTGACTGCCTATTAACATGGGCAGTTGAGGCTTTCTGTTTGCCAGTCCTTACCTTCAAATAAATAACTTGTGAAACATTCATAGATTTAAAGGTGGTAGTTTGGGGGAGTCACCTGATGTGGTGAGATTGAGTGGATGTGTTCCTTCTTCACTCCAAGAGCCTCGCCTCTCCATTAACAGATTCAGAAACTATAATCATATGCTTTGGAGTCATGTATATCTTCTGAGCAGTGTAAGTGCCTTGACAGGCAGCCGTAAGTGATTCTGTAATCAGACCCAACAAGTCTTCCAGACAGCATGAAAAGAGAAAGACAGAGGGAAGCTGGTCAAAAACAAGATGGCAGAGGAAATGGATGAACTGCTTTCACCCGCAGCAAGTGAGCTTGGGATGAGTGAAGTTGCACAGGCAGTTGTTTCAGGACGTGAAGGAAAGTTCAATGAGATATATGAGAAGTTTGATGAAGTTCATAGCCTTTTCACTGATATTAAAAAACAACTGCAGGTGATGAAGTCAAGGATTGCTAAGGTGGAGGATCATGCACGAACTCTCGAAACAGAGATGCAAGCTCTTAAAACAGCTATGAATGCATATACAGTAAGTTTAAATTTGAGGACCTTGAAAACAGGTTGCACAGAAATAATCTGCATTTTATCAGGCTGCCATCAATTACAGACTGACTTGATGGACATTTTAGAATCCTGGCTACCACATGAACTTCCATTGCAAGAGAAATGTTGCCCTGTCCAAATTGAGAGAGAGCTCACAGATTAGGTCAACCTAGCACAAATGCAAGTAAATCTTGACCTGTGATGGCTAAAATATTGAATGTTGCTCACAAATCAGAGATAATGCAAGCATATAGAAAAGCAGAAGCTTTGAATATTAATCTTTCTAGATTACTCGGTACTAGTAGCTGTTAGATTAGGGAAGGTAAGTTTTTAACAGGCGCGTGGGTACACATGTGCGCGTGTTCATCGGACCATGCCCCAGGGACATGACTATTTTATAACATGCACACATACATGTACACGTTATAAAATAGGATGACCACGCGCACATGTGTGTGCAATTTTAAGTGGGTGCGGGCCTATGCGTGCAAATGCTGGTTCTGTGTAGGTGGGGGGGATTTTAGTACACACACATGCCAATGCCATTACCAGTTTTCCCAGTTTGTTCCCAGTTCACTCAGGTAAGGCATAGGACTTCCAAACCCCCACTGCCTTCCTTCTCCCTGATAGCCCCAACCCTTAAAACCCCTCCGATCTATTTATCTTTATTTTATTATTTACACGTCGTCCATAGCAGAAGTAAAGTAACGCTGCAGGGGACCCGGCGTGTGCTTGTGTGCATATTTATGCACTAATTTGAAGTTGAAATCCAGGAACACCCATGCACCACCTAGATCACACCCATACTCTGCTCCTGTTTTGGAGCTTTCATTTGTATGCAAAGTGGAAGATTATGCATGTACTCAGGCTGCTTTTAAAATCCGCTTGGCACGTACTGGCCTGATATATTTGCGTATCTCCCAGTTTTGGTGCGCATTGGGCTTTTAAAATTCACCTTAAAGAGCATAAATGTCAAACAACTGTGAGTGGCAGCATAATCACATGTATATGTCCATGCATAGTTTTACCTTAGCATTTTATAACTTACATGTATGATATACATGTGTTTTATTTATTAATTTATTAATTACATTTATTGGCTTTTAATCAAGTACATGAATTAAAACCATGAAAGATGAATTATTAAGAAAATGATAAGTAATATGCAAAAGACAATATTACAAATCATAACACATCATCAGTCCACATAAATAAGCTAACTCTTAACCCAGCAAAAACCGAAGCTGTCTGGGTTTCCAAAAGATAAGCCCAAGTATTTTTTGTCAATTTTTTGAATGGAGTTCTTACCCTTTTTAAAGATTTGGTAAAGAATCTAGGATCTTACTTAGATAAAACCTTGTCTTTCCAGCCTCAGATTAGTAATGTTCTGAAAGCAGGATTTTTTTAACCTGCAGTTGTTGAGATATCAAACATATTCTGTCTAGAGATGATTTTCGCACTTTGGTGCAAGCATTTCTAATAATCGTTCTGGTCTGCTGTAAATGTCTTTATGTTGGCTTACCAAAGACTCTTGCAAAGGAGTTTCAGGTACTATAAAACTCAGTGGCAAGACTGATTTTTTGACAGCCTCATTGTCCTTCACTGGGAACATGCTACTATATTGTTGAGAGAATTGCACTGGTTACCTCTTGAACAATGACTTAAATTTAAACCGTCAGTCTTAGATAGTAACCATGAAATGGGCACGCGGATGCACATATACATGTGTGGTCACATGCCTAAAGATGCAGCAATTTTATAATATGCACACACATATGCTTGCATATTATAAAATAGCCTAGGTATGCTTATACATGCGCCTAATTATAAACTTGTGTGAGCCCATCAGCGTAAGTCGGCTTATGAATGCGCAATTGAGGATATTATAACAGATGCGTGTCCAGCCGATGATCATTTTCACCAGTTCATCCAACAATTTGTACAGTGTTCAGCTAGGTCCTCCAAACCACCCTGGTTCTTTAGCCTGCACTTGGGGCCAGTGGAAACACTAGGCAAACTAGGCAACGGCCTAGGGCGATGGCCTAGGGCGACGGCAGCCCTGCAGCCACCTATTGCTTCCAGCTCAAAATTGTGAAATAACTTTGTCCTGATTCCCGACACTGGTGGCAGCTGCAGGACCTAGGTGACTGGACCTCCTTCTTCCAGCCCTCGAGAACTGGAAGAGGAAATATGTTGTGGGCCTGCGTGGGCAGGAAGAAGGATGCTCAATCATCGTAGTTGGAAGGAGCGTCCCGGAAGAAAAGACTGAGAGGGTCAATTGCAGCATTGGACGGGCCGCACGGCTGAAGCGAGGCAGGATCGGATGGGTTGCATGGCAGAAGAGAGGCAGGGTTGGCTGGGCCCGTGGCAGAAGAGATCCAGGATCAGCCTCGCCGTGCAGCAGAAGAGAAGCAGGATCAACTATGCTGCACGACAGCAGAGAGGCAGCATCAGCCGGGCCGTACAGCTGAAGAGAGGCAGCATCTCTGCTCAATAAAGAAGACAGTGGAGACCTCCTGCTGCCATGGAAGTCTAAGGACTGCCCACACGTAGGTGGCAGAGTAAAAAAGAGTGTATGGGTGTGAGCATGTGTGAGTGCATGTGTGTGTAAGAGCATATGGTGAGAGAGAGCATGTGTATGAGAGCATATGGGGAGATAGAACATGTGTATGTGTGTAGGTGTAGGTGTGAGAACATGTGGGGGAAAAAGAGTATGTGTTTATGTGAGAGCGTGTGAGGAAGAAAGATAATTTTGTGGTGAGAGCCTGTGGGGGGGAGAGAGAGCATCTGTGTGTGAGAGAGCATAAAGGGGAAAGGGAACATGTGTGTGTGTGTTTGAGAGATCATGTAGGGGAGACAGAGCAAGTGTATGTGTATGAGAGAGAATGGGTATGTGAAAACATATAGAGGAGAAAACATGTGTATGTGTGTGTGAGAGAGAGCATGTGGGAGAGAAAGTGAAAGTGTGTATGAATATGTGTGAGTAAGCGAGCATACATGTGTTGGAGCGTGGTTATGTGAGAGAGAAGAGAAAGTCTGTGTATCGCAGCCACTGCCTCCTCCCACTAATGTATGACAAACTCAGACTGAAAATTAAAAGTTCCCAGGTATGGAGAGCGGGAGATTTTTTATCCGTATTTTTAATTATTGGGTAGTATTTGGTGTATCTGCTGTTTTGAAATATTTTATTGGTGTTTGGGAAAGCTTTCAAAATTTGCATGAGTTTAATTATTGGATATTCTATTCATCATCTGTTTTGAAATTATTTTATTATGATTTTACTAATATGATTAATGATTTATATATCTTGATTTTATTGTTTGATGTTTCATGAGGAATGGTGACATTTTTTTTTCCATTGTTGCACTGTATAGAGTCTGGTATGTTGTGTTTTACAGTTCAGTTTTTGTCTGCTCATTTTTATTTATACTTTATGGAGGCTTTATTCTGTAATTGGTGAGGACCTGTGTTCTTCATGCAAGATTGAGATGAAGCACTCTGTTAATATGTGGTTTCTCTGTAGGGATCTGTAGTAGCTTGGCTTGTTCTGTTTTCCCAATAGGAAGTGGATTAATATTTTAGATTCTGGTGTAATATTTGTGGTATTCCTTTCATAGGTAGAGTTGTTGTTATGCCCGTTGGTCGCAGATGGCTGCGACCACTTATGCTCACCTCTTTCTGTGCTGCCTTGTCATCTCTGGGAAGAATGGCAGCCTCTGCCAACCACCGCCAACCAGCCTGGCATTCCCGGGTTGGCATGGGCGCTGCCGACTGCCATCTTGTTTCAGGAATCACCTAGTCGCGCACGTGCATGGGCCACCTTTGTACACATCATGGCGGGAACCTCGGGGGCGTCCTCTCCGGATGACGTCATTCATCGATTGTACTTAAGCTGGCTGGCCCTTCGCTTTGACAAGTTAGCAAGGAGTCTCCTCGTTGCTGAATTCCGCTTCATCCTTGGACTTCTGGTTCTAGACCCTGCACTTGGTGTGAGACGCTCTGGGTACCCGTTTCTCGGGGGCCCTTCCTTGTCTTTGGTCATTCACTCCTCGGAGGGTCTTCTGCCTTGGACTTTTCTATCCCGCTCCCCAGGACCTCTCCTGGAACCATCTCCTGTGAGTACCTTACTCCTACGGACTGCAACCATACCTGCCTCATCATGGGATTCTCTCCGGTATACCCTGCACTGCAGGTCACTCCGCACCATCCACTACAGGAACCTCATCGGAGTTCCTGCACCTTGGACTACCTTCCCATTACCACCACTGGGACATCTTTCCGGCGTACCCCGCTCCGTGGGCCACTACTGGATCTTCACGCCTGAGGTACTTCTACACTACTGAGAGATTGCCTGGCGTACCCCGCTCTGCGGGCCACTACCGGATCTTCTCATCGGAGGTATCACCCTTGGGTATGCCCTTCTGCTCAGAACTTTGCTTTACTGCACCTCCCACTCCGCAGGCTGTGCTTTTTCTACTGTCTTAATAAAGACTCTTTTCCACAGCTGTGTCTGGCACCACTGAGACCTCGCCTACTGATGGTGAGGCTCACAGAGCTCCTCCCTGTGGGCGGAGACACCTCTCACCTTGGCCCAGGGTTCACACTTTCACAGAACATAACAGTTGTATACTGTTTTAACATTGGCAAATAGTACTGTGTTGATACAGGAGAACCATGCCCACACGAAAAATACCACAATAGGTCTAATGCATGCCATATGATTTCCAAGTTGCAGAGTTTTGTTGTTGGCATCACAACAGTGCATGTAACTATCACAACAACAACAACTCTGCCTTTACACCCTGTCTGCCTTCGAGATGTTACCCTTCCATCCAATTTCTCGCACCGCTTCCACCCAGTTCCCTTTCTACTGTACTCCGTCGCCATGGAGACATCCCAAGCAAGGTAAATAATGTAAATAAGTATTTCGCCTCTTTGTCATTTAAGAAAACAGTTACAGATATATTGTTTCTCTTACTGTTCATTTATTGTTTATTCCTGTCACTTCTCGCTCGCCTGCCCTTTATCCTTCCAGCTGTTCTTGCCCCTTGCCCCCCCCTCCCCTTTTCTCGCCTGCTCCCCTTACCCCTATCGTGTTTATTGTAATTTCTGCCTGCTTCAGTTATTTGTAAACCGGCGTGATGTGTCCTACGAATGTCGGTATAGTAAAAGCTTTTAAACAAACAAACAAATAAATAAATAAATAATATATTATTTTTACCTCAGAATGTTATTTTTCATGTAAAATCTGTTGATATAAATGTATAATTTAAAATTGTGTATGGGGAAGTGGTGGGAGGGGGCACCAAGCTATAAGGTTTGCCTAGGCGTCTAATACCCTTGTACCAGCCCTGCCTGCACTCCCCCCAGTTACTCCAGAACGCTCAAACACTTTGCAGCTACCAGTACATTTTTTTTGAGACAAACCTCTGCCCAAGAATGCCCACACCACAGCATACCACACCCCTTTTTTCTCCAATGCGAGATATTTGTGCATTGAGACTTGTGCACACATGTGGGAGGCTTTTAAAATCGGGTGGACATGTGCATATCCTACATGTGCGCCCATCTCCTGATTTTGGCACATGCCCAGCATTTAAAATTCATCTTTCAGTGTTCAAATCAAAAAATGGTCTAGTCCCTTCATATTTGACCAGTCTGTAAATTATGATCCTTTAGCTTCTCTTTGTTCTGCAAATAAAGGCCTGCTGAAAATTCCATCGTTGAAAGAAGTCCAATTTAAAGAGACCTTATCTAGTGCTCTGTCTGAGTAGGGCCAAAGTTTATGGAACATCTTGCCATGAGATCTGTATTTACTCACTGGTCTTACCATTTTTTGTAAACAGTTAAAGCCTATTTATTTCAAGAAGCATTTGCCTAACTTTTTTAAAGTGCCTCAAGTATTGCTGTGAGATAAGGAAACTGAATATTTCATAATCTGTCCTTCTATTTTTTTACCTTTTTGTATATTTTTTGTTTTTATCTCATGAATGTTTTAGTTGTGATCCACTCAGCACAGTTGCTTCTGCTATGGGTGGAATAATAAAATATGTCAAATAAACATAAGAACATAAGAAATTGCCATGCTGGGTCAGACCAAGGGTCCATCAAGCCCAGCATCCTGTTTCCAACAGAGGCCAAAACCAGGCCACAAGAACCTGGCAATTACCCAAACACTAAGAAGAACCCATGCTACTAATGCAATTAATAGCAGTGGCTATTCCCTAAGGGGTAGATTTTAAAACCCCTGCGTGCGTAAATCCTCCCAGATTTATGCACCAGGGCACTTGCGCGCCTATTTTGCATAGGCCGCCGGTGCACGCAAAGCCCCAGGACGCGTGTAAGTCCCGGGGCTTAGTAAAAGGGGCGGGAGGGGGCGTGCCCGAGGAGCGTGTCAAGGGCAGGGAGCGGGAGGGGGTGGGCCGGGAGGGCACTGCGGCCTGTGCCGGGGGATGCCGGGGCGGCGCGCGCAAGTTACGCCTGCTTCAAGCAGGCGTAACTTGCCCAACAAAGGTAGGGGGGGGGGGGGATTTAGGTAGGGCTGGGGAGTGGGGTAGATAGGGGAAGGGAGGGGAAGGTGGGGGGATGCGGAAGGAAAGTTCCCTCCAAGGCCGCTCCGATTTCGGAGGGGCCTCAGAGGGAACGGAGGCAGGCTGCGCGGCTACACGCGTATCTTATAAAATCTGGTGTACTTTTGTTTGCGCCGGTGGCATGAACAAAAGTACGCGCACGCGTATGTTTTGAAGATCTACCTCTAAGTATAATTGATTAATAGCCATTAATGGACTTCTCCAAGAACTTATCCAAACCTTTTTTGAACCCAGCTACACTAACTGCACTAACCACATCCTCTGGCAACAAATTCCAGAGCTTTATTGTGCGTTGAGTGAAAAGTAATTTTCTCCGATTAGTCTTAAATGTGCTACTTGCTAACTTCATGGAATAAATAATCTCGAAGGGGCAAAGGTAAAGAAAACACAAGTAAGAAAACAAAATGTTAATCTCTCCCACCCAAGCAAGGATTAACTACTTCTTTTTTACCCCATTCTACCTTCCTAGTTACTCATTACACTGTTTATCCTGAAGAAACAATTCTAAATGAGAAGGGTCCAAAAAATAAATGTATTCCTCTGATGAGCTATTATACCTTTACAAGGAAATTAAAAACAAAAAACAGATTCACCCAGAGAGAATACCCACTGCTTAAGCCAGAGCTTTCCAAACCGTGGGTCGAGACACCAAATGAGGTAAAACCTTCAGCTGGGGTTCCCTCACATAGCAGCACTCTTCAGAATCAGTACCAGCAGCATTAGTACTGCAAGTCAGAGTTGGGGGGCCTGTGAACAAGTGCACACTCATAAGCACTACAGTGACTCTGCCCTTGTATGATTTCTGTGGTAACAGTCAGGAAGCCCTGCATGAGAAGGGATCAAGGCCACTGCAAGGCTTGTGAGGTTGCAGTTGCCTATGGTCCCCATGCTGACTTTCATTGGTAATGTTGCTGCCACTTGCAGATCTCCGTTGGGCTTGGCACCAGCCATAAGGCAAGGGGTCGACTGAATGTTCAATGGGCCAATGGAGATTGCCACTGCCTCTCTTGCCTCAACCACCACTGAACCTACCCAAGAGAAAAACATTTCCCTTATCATCTTCCCACTTGTCATCCATCTTTGGCCCAGGGCCCAAAGAAAAATGTCACCTCTAAACCTGGCCATGGGATTGTTTCAAGGAGGGGCTATCTGAAGGGAGGGATTGTAGTAGATGGAAGGATTGAGGTGTTTGCCTTGCATAGTTTGGATGGATCACACATACACACACTCAGAAAATAATGACACCTGACTATGACTTACATAAAAATATGGAAAGCTATATTTTCTGTATAATATATGCATGAACAGATGCTTATAAGAAAGTATGTGACAATATCAAATAAAACAGGTTTTACAAGCACAAATGAGCAAGGAGAATAATCTTCCCAGCTAACAGGGATAATTATATACAAACAGCCTAGCAAGACACGGTCACATTCCTGGATGCATGTTTCTGGATCTTTCCAGATGGTGGCTCGCTAAACAGGATCTCGTTTTGGAGACTGGGCGGCACCAGAGATTCTGAGTCTTTGCTGAGAAGGTTTTGATGAAGTAATCTGATACAGTTCTCAGCAGGAAACCACCCATCCTACTGTAGGATAGGGTCATGTCTTTTGGGTGTTAGATGTGCTGTACTGTTTTCTTTGTCTCCTAGCTGTCTGAAGTATTTCCAAAATACTATAAATAAACAGAAATGATGGCAGAAAAGGATCTTAAGGTCCATCCAGTCTGCCCAGCAAGCTCCCATAGTTATCAGATTCCCATACTTATCAGTTACTCAGACCACCAAGGTCAAGGCTCTTGGTTTCTGTTTGAGTGCACTATCCACCTCCCCCCACCCCCCCACCATTGAAGCAGAGAGCAATGTTGGAGTTGCATCACTAATATGCATTATGATATTTATCTCACGCATGAGGGCCCTAACACATTTTGATGAATGACCCGGTTAGTGATAAGAAAAAACTATTACGTGTCTCAGCACTACTCTGAAATAGTGGATTTCTTGGGTTTTATCCATATTTCCTGTTTCACAATTTTGAACAATATTCTATCTCACATGTGAGATTTCCAGCCCTTCACATTCTCTAAATTTAACACATTCTGCTGGACACCCAGAACAACAAAATCAGCATCAGTATCATTAGTGTCATGTAAATAAAAGTGATTATATAACTATTATTTCAGATAGCAAGAAAACACTACTGTAAAACCAATTCCAAGACAGATAATAATGTGAGTACCCTAAAAGAATACTCCTATCCATAGGATACTTATTACCATAGGGCCTGTAAATCCCGTGTCATTTATACTGTGTCTGTAAACTAAATCTGGGCTGATGCCAGGTGCTTTCCAGCAGAGCTGCTAGTACTACTCTTAAAGGACACGATTTTAACTCCCTAACTGCCAACTTATTTGCTTTCATCTCCAAAATCATGGAGAAGGTTGTTAACACCCAACTCATGGAATACCTTGATGATAATGACATACTTCATTCCTCACAGTTTGGTTTTCGCAAAAACTTAAGCACAGAAACCCTCCTTCTTTCACTCACCGACTTTCTCCTCACTGGCCTTGACCAAGGTCATAGTTTCCTCATAGCATTCCTTGACATCTCAGCGGCATTTGACATGATAAGCCACAATCTACTCATCTCTCGCCTTATTGACATCGGCATAAATGGCTCAACCCTCTTGTGGTTCAGATCCTATCTAGCAAACAGACGTTTCTCCGTTAAACTCAGCTCCTCAGAATCTTCCTCCTTTACTCTTCCACAAGGGGTGCCCCAAGATTCTTCCCTCTCCTCCACTCTATTCAATATTTATCTCCTCCCCCTCTGTCATCATCTTTCAAATCTTGGTCTCAAATTCTACATTTACGCTGATGATGTTCAAATCATCATCCCTATCCGAGAATCACTATCTACTACTTTAAACTTCTGGGAGAAATGCCTCGCCTCCATTAACACTCTCCTGACCTCCCTCCAGCTTGCCCTGAACTCCTCCTCATCCATAACCAACAGACCCTCAAACTCTCCCCTTCTAATGACCCCAGGATTACTACACTCACTTCTCACCACCCTGTACTGAACCTAGGCATCTTTGTGGACACGCACCTGAACCTAAAAAAACATATTTCCTCTGTCATTAAAGGAGGTTTCTATAAACTTATGGTTATAAAGAAGCTCAAGTCCCTTCTCCACACACAAGACCTCCAAACAGTCATCCAAGCCACTTTAACCTCCAAGCTCGATTACTGCAACTCCTTGTACCTGAGCCTTCCTCTCTCTAACATCAAACCTCTCCAGATTTTACAAAATGCAATGGCAAGGATGATAAGCAATGCTCGTTGTTACGAGCCGAAGGCTTGAGGGCCTTCGGATTCTGTTACGGGCTGAGGAACGCGGTCGCCTCTAGAGCAGGTAGAGTGAGCCCTTGGGCCACGGCAAGACTCAGGGAGGAGCCCCAAGCCACACCGTGGGAGGTGAGCCGATGCAAGCATGGAGAGCCAGGAATGAGGAACAGAGTCTGACCCTCAGCCAGACCTGCACACCCATGGCAACCAACAACGCAATGTTGATTGATGAACGGTCCTCCGACTGTTCCAAGCCCTTTCGGACCTGCCGCTGGGTAACGGCATAGGGCAGCAGGCCGGACAGAGGACGAGGGAAGACAGAGTCCTTAGAACACTGAAGACATCATAGACGAGGGCTGAAGCAAGACATCATAGACGAGGGCTAGGAAGGAAGACATTGGCACTGTCTCTCAGGGCACCCTACACAGCCAGCATGGCTGGACTGGTCACGGACCACCCTGACCTACAACAGCAGGAGTGGGACGAGCACAGGGAAGAGGAAGCGGTGGGTTACTGCACTCCTGGCAGTCCAAGGCAGGTTGCTGCACTCCTGGCAGCCTAAAGCAAGCAGGGACATCAGGAACTGGATCAGGAACTGGATCAGGAACAAACATCAAGGCAACATCTGGAACCAACATCAAGGTAACAGGCAGAGACAGGACAGGGAGCCATCTAAGCAAAGACGACCACGGAGGACCTGGATCAAGGAAGGAGCACAGACGACTGTGAGACTCAATCCAAAGGCAAACAGGGACTGAAGAGAAAGTCCTTTTATACTGCTGTATGCAGGCAACTCCCTGGGAGGAGTTCACCTGGACCGCCCCTCTCTGGCCCTATAACTGAGGTGGAGAGCCGCGGGCCGGCCCCTAGGGAGAAGGGCATGGCCGGAACCAAGAAGTCCAAGCAAACACAAGCAAGCCACAGGCAGGCCTCAAGAATAGCTCCTCCCAGGCCCTGGAGCAAATCCCAGGATGGTAAACAGGCGAGGCCCTGGCTTCGGAGAGGCCTCCAGAGGAAAGGTGAGATACCTCCTGTAGCGCAGCAACAGGGGGGATCGTAACACTCATAAATCAGACCATATAACCCCCATCCTTAAGGACCTACACTGGCTCCCCATCACATACCGCATTCTGTTCAAAACGCTAACTATCATTCACAAAGCCATCCACAACCATAACTCCTTGTGGCTCAGTGAACCCTTACAACTTACTCATTCTTCCCGCCCCTCCAGAGCGAACCGCAAATACACCTTACAAGTCCCCCCACTTAAAAAGGCTCGTCTGACAGCCACCAGGGACCGCGCCCTGTCGATTGCTGGCCCCATGCACTGGAACATTCTACCCTTTAACCTTCGTTTGGAGCCATGCCCTCTTAAGTTCAGAAAAATGCTAAAAACCTGGCTCTTTCACCAGGCTTTCCCTGATTAATTTTCCTCGTTTGACTACTATACACCTCCCCGGCACCTCTTACTCCTCCCGTTGCTCCATGACACCTCTCAATTGCTCTCTGATGACTCCATGTAGCTACATACTACTGCTTGTATATTTGTAGATATGTTTTACTTTTTGCATACTGTATTCTCTTTAGTTTTCATTTTGCTAAATTTCGCCTCTCTGTGCTTCCTTTCGTATTTATCAGTTGCCCCGTTCCCCCTTTCCCTGTTTATTATAATTTTCCACCTTTTTTACGTTAAACTGTAAACCGATATGTTGTGTGTTTTAATGCCGGTATAGAAAAGCTGTAAAATAAATAAATAAATAAATAAATAAAATAAATGGTATTCTTATTCTCTGATTGGGTCTTATCTCCATCTTGTATTAAGTATGGCAGGCATAACTTTCAAAACAAAGGTACGAGGCGGATTTCTTTAGGGCTGGGGGGCGGGACAGGGAGGGGAAGAGAGGGGAAGGTGGGAGGGGGGAAACAGGGAAAGACAGGGGGGCTCCCCTAGGGCTCGGCGTGTGCAATTTGCACTAGTGTGCACCCCCTTGCGTGTGCCGACCACTGATTTTATAACATGCGTGCGGCTGCGCGCACATGTTATAAAATCGGGCGTACATTTGTGCATGCTGGGTTGTGCGCACAAATGTACACCCGCACTGTATGTTTTTTAAATCTGCCCCTAACTGCACTAACCACATCCTCTGGCAACAAATTCCAGAGTTTAATTGTGCGTTGAGTGAAAAAGAACTTTCTCCGATTAGTTTTAAATATGCCACATGCTAACTTCATGGAGTGCCTCCTAGTCTTTCTATTATCCGAAAGAGTAAATAACTGATTTACATTTACTTGTTCTAGACCTCTCATGATTTTAAATACCTTTATCATATCCCCCCTCAGCTGTCTCTTCTCCAAGCTGAAAAGTCCTAACCTCTTTAGTCTTTCCTCATAGGGGAGCTGTTCCATTCCCTTTATCATTTTGGTTGCCCTTCTCTGTACCTTCTCCATCGCAACTATATCTTTTTTGAGATGCGGCAACCAGAATTGTACACAGTGTTCAAGGTGCGGTCTCACCATGGATCGATACAGAGGCATTATGACATATACGAGGTAATTGTAATCATCGGTCTTAAAAACCTCCAATCACCACACTTTTTATTACAATAATTAACTCCAAAAATTTTTTTTCTTTCTTTTTTTGTTAAAATCGATGCAATTTGCATTCAAGTACTGTTGTGCAAAAATCTTCACTGCATATGTTGCTCACATTTGTAAACCCTTGTTTATGAAGATACTAGTTTATTCAACTTATCTGTGTTGATCCATTGTGTTTGCCCAATTGTGTTTGCCAACATCAGCCAATGTTTTGCCAAAAAGGCTGTCTCAAGGCAGTCACTTTAATCCAGCACATCCAACATCTGAGATTTTACTTCATGCGATCTCCCACTGCTAATGGTGATTTAAGGGAAAAATCCGTTTCGGGATTCGGCTCTCCCAAACCTAATTGCCTAATTACTTCTAAACGAATGCACATCCCTATAGTTCACCCAAACCTCCCAGTCAGTACTACACAATAAACATGTTTAATATCATATATGCCAGATAATTAGCAGGTGTAAAAATACTCAACTAAATTGAAAAAAGCACTGTACACACATATTGGGCTGGATTTTAAAACATATGCGTGGGCACGCTACTTGGCGCACGCAGATGTACACCCAATTTTATAATTTTATAACATGCCTTCCGTTCATGCAGAGCTGCGGTTCTCAGATGGTGTGTGCCTGGGATTGGTGCAGTCTGTCGGTAGGATCGGTCCCTGTGCTCCGGAGTCACTTTTGCCGCCAGCCAGAGAGGGAGCTTCGGATGACACCGGCTTTGTCATTGGAGTTCCTCTTTGCCTGGACCTGCCCTGCACGTGTCTCGCTCTCCTGGGACAGGGTGGTCCGCGACTCAGTCCCGCGGGTGGGCTGAATAGGGCACCCTGAGAGACAGTGCCGGTGTCCTCCTGCCTTATGTCTTGTCTTGTTTGGATCAAGTTCCTTGTCATGCATGTGATGCTGTGCATCAACCCAGTCTCGTCTAAGATGCCTTCGCATCAATCATAGTCCTGTCTACGTGTCAAGGCCTCCGTCTGCCCTCAACCTCAGGCCAGGCCTGCTGCTCAATGCCGATCAAGCGGCAGGTCCGAAAGGGCTCGGAACAGTCGGAGGACCGTTCCCCTACCAACATCATGTTGTTGGCGCTGGGAGCTTGCAGGCCTGGCAGAGGGTAAGACCGTGTTCAGCCATGCGGGAGCATGCCATCAACCCTCGGCCCGGCCCTGAAGGTCTGGGCCCGGGCTGAGGCCCAAGGGCACACTAAACACCCCTGTTCACAACAGGGGCAGTCTGATACTCTATATATATAGGTACCACTAGAGCTTCACTTTGAATCGGGGTGGGTTTTTTGAAGGTGGGTTGGGGTTAGTGATGAAGAGGAGTGTACTGCAGTGTACAAATCAAATCCTCTTGTTAAACTTTTTGTCACTTATAAGGGTTATAATTCTTTACTGATGTCAATTTTACTATGAATACCTCTGAACATGTCTGTAACAAAACCCCACCTAACTCCCTAACCGCAAAGTGACATGTATTTTAAGATTTGATGGAGCAAAAGCAAATCAGGTTATATTGCTATTGCCGTTTGGGTGGAACACCTTGTAGAACTGGAGAGAATAAACTAAGTCTCCACATGAGAAGTGAGAAACACTGGTTTTGAACTCATGAATTTTATAGTCATGAATGATAAACATACAATAATGATATAGCCTCCTTGAAGAAGGAATCCTTTGCAATTATTTAATGTCACCAGATGGTATTTATCTGAGGATAGTTCCTGCTCACCTTATAAAATTAGAGTGTGATCAAAAGATGGCCAGTCAACACATGCGCTGAATGAAGAATTGCAACTGCTACAATATACATGGATTATAACTTGTTCACATAATAAATTTACAGATTATAATAATGGAGCCAAGGAATTAAACTGAGCCTTTATGGATGGAACTTTACCTGGGTCAATTTGGCTCACACATGTTCTGATACTCACTTGGGAGAAATATTGATTTGAGATTAATATTATGCCTAAAATAAATTGTGTCCAGATGTGGACATGGCTGCCAGAAGGGGCTTGTGAGAGTGTTGGGAGCAGTTGGTTTGATCTTAAAGATACATGTGTGTCAAATTGGTATATAAACATAGAATGGAATAGAGGATAATGATAATAACTCTTGGGTATGGAGACTTTAAAGAGGTCTTGAAGGATTGGTAAATACATAAGGGGAAGAGAAGACCATACACGCGAGGGATTGTGTCTACCTATCCAGTTGGGTAGTTGGAAGGACAATATTATAATGTAAGGAGAGTTTGGTAGGGTTGGGGGAGGGGTATCGTTCAGAGTTAAAGTATTGGAGAAGAAGATAAGATAGAGGCTCTGGTAGTGCAATAGGGAATATGCAAAGATATGCAACAACATAAGCAAAGTAGAATTTTGTACTGTGGTCTAGACTGGGGGATTCAGGTTTGGAAATGAAGGAAACTGTCAATCTTATTACTACCAATTATGATATTCAACTGATGATTGTTCATGATGTGCACTTTGTTCCTTGGAATGTCTCAGGGACTGGGTCACTGACCAAAAGAAAATCCTTTAGGCATTGAAAAGATTTAGGGGCGGATTTTCATACTCCGCGAATAGGCCTACTTTTGTTTGCGCTCCAGGCACAAACAAAAGTACGCTGGATTTTAGTAGATAAGTGCGGAGCCGCGCGTATCTGCTAAAAACCTGGATCGGCGCGCGCAAGGCTATCGATTTTGTATAGCCGGTGCGCGCCGGTGCGCGCAGCCTACCCCCGTTCCCTCCGAGGCCGCTCCGAGGCTGATGAGTAAAGGTGGCCGGCGCCATCTTTAAAGATGGTGCCGGCCAGCCAGTGCTCCTACCTTGTGACAGGGGCCGGCCAATGGCACGGATACCCTGTCACATGGTAAAGGCAAAGGTGCATCGGCGCCATTTTATTTTTAGAACAGCTGATGCCTGGAAACAGGAAATCTCTTCCTGAGGCCCCCCTGGATCTCTCCTCTCCCCGAGGCCACCCTGGATCTCTCCCTGAGGCCCCCGTGGACCACCAGGTAATTTTAAAAGGTTTTGGGGGGGTCAATTTAAAGGGTCGGGTGCGTTGTTTTTTTTTAGCGGCGCGGGCCTCACTTAAAAAAAAAGGGTCGGGAGGGTGGGGGGTCGATTTAAAGGGTAGGGTGGGGTTTTTTTTTTATCGGGCCATCGGCGCCATTTTAATTAGTGGCAGCCAAAATGGCGCCGATGGCCCGAGAGCGGGAGATCGTGCCGGGACACCCCCCCCCCCCCCCCACTGGACCACCAGGTAACTTAACATTTTGGGGGGGTTTGGGAGGGTAAGGAATTGGTTTTAAAGGGTCAGGGTGGGTTTAGGGGTTGTTTTGGTGTGCCGGTTTTCCCGCCCTCCCCCAAATAATTCCTGTGCCCTATTTAACGATACAATACAAATGGCCCTGACGATAAATCGGGGACATTTGTATTGTATCGTGCACTCTAACAATTTTGGACGATTTTAAAATTATCTGACGATAATTTTAATCGTTCAAAAACGATTCACATCCCTAGTATTCAAGGTGCGGTCTCACCATGGAGCGATACAGAGGCATTATGACATTTTCCGTTTTATTCACCATTCCCTTTCTAATAATTCCCAACATTCTGTTTGCTTTTATGACTGCCGCAGCACACTGAACCGACGATTTCAATGTGTTATCCACTATGACGCCTAGATCTCTTTCTTGGGTTGTAGCACCTAATATGGAACCTAACATTGTGTAATTATAGCATGGGTTATTTTTCCCTATATGCATCACCTTGCACTTATCCACATTAAATTTCATCTGCCATTTGGATGCCCAATTTTCCAGTCTCACAAGGTATTCCTGCAATTTATCACAATCTGCTTGTGATTTAACTACTCTGAACAATTTTGTGTCATCTGCAAATTTGATTATCTCACTCGTCGTATTTCTTTCCAGATCATTTATAAATATATTGAACAGTAAGGGTCCCAATACAGATCCCTGAGGCACTCCACTGTCCACTCCCTTCCACTGAGAAAATTGTCCATTTAATCCTACTCTCTGTTTCCTGTCTTTTAGCCAGTTTGAACTTTTTATATAATGAGAAAGCATTTAAAGATTTTTTACTGCAGCATAGGGAGGAGTTTGTAAAATATATTTTCCTAGGACAAGCAGGATGGTAGTCCTCACACATGGGTGACATCATCAGATGGAGCCCTGCATGGAAAACTTACGTCAAAGTTTCTGGAACTTTGACTGTGCATAAAGATCATTCCCAGCATGCCCTATTCCACACGTCCATGCAGGGTCTTTTTTTTTTTTATGCGGAGCTTTCTCCTCGTGGTTGAGTGAGTTCGTGGCTTTTCTTTAAGAAATTGACTTTGGAAACTTTTCCATTGTTCTTTTCGGGTTTTCTCATAATTTCATCGAACACAGGTCCCTCTTGGTTCATTTTAAGCTCCTCAGTCAGGTTTTTTGGCAGTTTGGTAAGTTTAATTTTGCCTCAGAGCCCGCTGGCATTGACCACCTGCTGTCACCGTCTCTCTTTTTTTCCATTTCTTTTCCTTCATCATGGCCTTGTTCAGTTTTCATCAGTACCTCCAGTGTCCGAGGACCATGTCCATTACGGACCCCCATGAGGTGTGTGTCCTCTGTCTGGGGTCATCATATGACATCTGGGGATGCCGCATGTGCACCCAGATGACTCCTAAGGTTCATTGAGCTTAGCTCGACAAGATGGAGAAACTCTTCAGATCGAAGAAGTCCGAGCCATTGACATTGGTGGCATCTGCACCAATGGACTTTGGAGCCGCACCAATGGACACCAAGCCATCAACGTCGGCAGGGCCATCAGCTGATAGGGTCACTGGAGAGGGCTTCTGTCGGTCTCTTCCAGGTTGAGGATGATGGGTTCATCATCATTGACCTCAGCACTAGGGATAGATCGGACCGAGCACCGAGGGAAGCCCAGGAAGCATCGGTACCAGTTACCTTCAATGCACAGTGCCGGCCTAGGGAAGGTGCCAGATCATTCCTTGATGCCCCTGAAGCAATCCCTTGGTGAGGAGTGTCCATCCTCCATCAATGCCAGGGGTACACGATAATCTCCACTGGTCCTGTTGCCTGTCGCCGATCCAGCTCGGGGATCTGAGGAAGATTTGGCCACCCCTTCTGCTTTACAGTCTGTTTTGGCATTGGCAACTTTTGAGGAGGAGCTGGAGGGCAGGTTCCAGCTGGCAGTGGAGCAGGTATTGCAGGGTATTGAACCGGCAGCACTACCGATGCCAGTGCTTGCACTCACCCTGCTAGAACCGCTGCTGGAACAGTTCAGTTTGCTTATTGGTGTATTACCAACCAAGTTGGCAGCAATTCCTGAGAAGCCATTGATGCCCTTTGGGGCACCAAGGCTTTTCCTGACTGATAGAATGCTCATTGATGGTTCCTCCGAGGAGGAAGCTCTATCGACGCCAGCAAGGACACCGAGGCCTGCAGCCCCCCATCCAGCTTTTCCAGGGCCAGCACTGGTGCCACTAATGCCTGTGCCTCTGAAATAAGGTGGGGCACCCAGGGTCACATCTCCTGCTGGCTACAGTGTGGATGAGGCCCATATGAACCCTGGGGGGACAACACTGCAGAATCCTCCTCCAAGGACTCGGAAACTCTCCCCTCAGAACCATCTCCTCCAGATGATTGAAAGAGGTCTCCTCTGGAGGACCTGACCTTTGCAGGTTTTGCATGGGTGATGGCAGAGTCCATCCCATTTCAGTTAATAACAAAAGAGGATTCCAGATATAAGAGGCTGGAAATACTCCAGTTTGCGGAGTGTCCTAAAGAAATTGTGGCAGTTGCTGATGAGGATAGGGGAGCACTCCCTCACATCACCTCCCATCAACAGGAAGGCAGATGGGGTTTACCTCATTCAACAGGCTACCGGATTCAAGAAGCATCAGCTGTCACACCAACTGGTAGTGGTCGAATCCGCTCTCAAGAAGGCCAAGCACTTTTGGACCCATGCCTCGGAATCCCCAGGCAAGGATCATAGAGCAATGGATGATCTTGGGAGAAAAGTGTTCTTGGAGGACCCAAATTATCAGGGGTCCTCCAAGAACATTTCTCAAGCATGTATAAATGGGGCATAGTACCAAGGGTTTGAAGTGAGAATGTGTAGTACTTGCACTATGAAGACCACAAAGAAAACGAATGAAAGCCAGCACCCCCAGCTGTGCACGTTCCAAGAAGAGAATGCATGGCACACATGTGATGCAAAATGGAACTCCAGTAAAGAAAAGCGATTACATAATCTATGTGGTAACACCACCACATACCTGAGTACAAGATTGCAAGAGCTGCAGGATACAAGATTTGATATTCCAGGCAGAGGGCCAGGAGTGATTCTTAAATCTCACATAGGCAGGTGAGAAGCAGACAAGGCATGTTTTAAAGCGAAAGTATGGCATGGATCCCCTTACAGAGCAAACACAGAAAAGTGCAAATCAGAGATACAAACTCTCTACACAAGTATCCCAGAATATAAAAATATTATTTCCCCCTTATCATGAATTAGTTAACCCTTATTACCTAGACATTTTACTCTGGTTCCTATAGCCGCAGCAATCAACTCACCAGTATGTGCACATATTTGTGAACACTACAGGATCTGGCTTGCGGGGTCACAGAGAAGGTCAACTCAATCATGGCCAGCTGCTAATCAACCCCCTTTCCCACCCAGCAAGGCAGTCAGGTCATCCCCAGGGTTTAACAGTGGATGGAGACAAATTCGCTCTGGTAAGTGATTAATCTTAATTACCCGTGGGGAAAAGAAACAGCATGCACATGTACACCAGCATTTTTGATTGTAAAGCGCACAAATCAACTCGCACACACATGTTGCACATAATTGGTAATCGCTGTACGCACACATTTTGCAGCGCGCACATCTCCATTAATGGTAATCAGCAGCGCGCACAAATCACCCAATGTGCACAAGTTCCGCATCAATTTTAATGGACGGTGCACAACTGCAATATTTATTTTATTTATTTATTTATCAGATTTTCTATACCATCGTTCAGACAAGCCATCACAATGGTTTACAATTTTTAAAAGGATATACATGTTGCGGTGGCCGGCCGTGGGACCCGTGGCTGGCCTTTCTTACCTCTTCCTGCCGCCATTGCTGGAGCAAGAGCTGGGCCCTCCGCGATGTGGAGAGAGCGGCCCCCACACTGCTTCCCTCTCGGTGGCCCTGGGATGCTGGAGATGCCACAGCCATCCTCTTCATGGCCCTTCCTCGAGGCAGACATGCCGCCACCGGCTGTTTCCTCCGGGGCCTCTAGGAGCTTGGATTTGAAAGGGGCCATGGTGCGCAGAGGCTGCCGGACCGACCTACGGATGTCATCAGCCAGGAACTATTTAAGGCAAGCTCTGGCAGTCAGAGCTTGCCTTTGTAACAAGTTCTCTCATTTCTTGTTGCCTCCAGGGCTTCCTAGCTCCAGTGCCCTCTCACTGACTTTGCTTGATATCTACCTGGGTCTGACCTCTGCCTGATTCTGACTATGCTGATCTCTCCAAGTCTGATCTCCGCCTGTCCGACTTCACCGTCTTCTCCAAGCCTGACCTCCGCCTGTCTGACTACGCTGATCTCTCCAAGCCTGACCTCCTCCTGCCTGACTACGCTGATCTCTCCAAGCCTGACCTCTGCCTGCCTGACTATGCTGATCTCTCCAAGCCTGACCTTCGCCTGCCTGACTACTCCATCATCTCTTCGGGAGACCTCCAGAAGCCCACCTAAGTCCAGGTGGTCCAGGTACCCAAGGGCTCAACCTGCAGAAACCCCGGACTGTTATTTGTGAAGCTCCAGCTTGCCTCTGTCTCCTCATATGCTCTGCCTCCTGGTAGCAGACACTCTCTGGGTCCAACCAGAGGGTCAAACCAACGCTGCGCCAGGCCAAGGGTCCACCTCCAGCGCAACAATACATAAGATAAAAGCATACAAAAATATAAGAAATAATTAAAACATAAACTATCATTAATCAAAAAAGCATAAAAGAAAACAGTTATTGTAAAATAGTGTAAAAGAACTAAAAGCTAATAAAATGATCAAAGTAAAAATGATAGAATATTAATATTAGAACGCTATCTCATTTTTCAACCATATAAGCCTTCCCAAACAACCAGGTTTTTAGCTCCTGTTTGAACTTCTTAAAATCAGCTTGCAATCTCAGGTCCGTGGGTAATGCATTCCACAATTTGGGCCCAGCGAGCGACACAGCTCTTTCCCTGACTTGGCTAAGATGGGCAGAGTTTACAGCAGGTATTGAGAGTAGGCATTTATTCGCAGACCTTAAATTTCTTTGAGGAGTATGAAGCCGAATCGCCACATTAAACCAATCCACTTGCTCGCCATAGATTAATTTGTGTAGGGTACAGAGTGTTTTAAATTGAATACGATATTCAATAGGCAGCCAGTGCAAGGCTACTAAAATTGGTGTAATGTGATCTCTTTTTCTACTGCCTGTTAAAATTCTCGCTGCAGCATTGTGCAGAACCTGTAAAAGTTGTATTGTGGAGGATGGCAGGCCCAGTAGTAATAAATTACAGTAATCTGTGCTTGCAAAAATCAAGGATTGTAAGACTGTTCTAAAGTTATTTTGTGATAGTAATGGCTTTAACCGCTTAAGTATCATTAAATTGGCACAGCTCTTTCATACTTTGTTAGTTATGTGTTTCTTCAGACAAAGTTCAGGGTCAATAATAACTTTTTGGTCACGTACATCAATACGTGCAGATAGGACCCACCTGTGCGCGTAATTATGCGAGTGTGTGTGTGTGTGTGTGTGTGTTGGGGGGGGGGGGAACGTGCAAATTACGCTGCCTACAAAAGGATCCATTGCCCACTCACTGTAGCCCTTCACCATGTCTCAGGCACGTGCTGCTCTGATTCACAAGCCCAACTTCTTGCCAGCTGAGGTGGACATGCTTGTTGAGCATGTCATGTGGCACCAGAATCTGCTGTATGGTCCCCAGTCTGAGGTTGGGTGCATACAGGAAGGAGCAGATCTGGAAGCGGATCAGGCACGCTGTAAACTCTGTGTTCCCCGAGGCATTGGGGAACTGATGCACATGTGGAGGGACCTGAGGAGACTTGTGAAGCGGAAGCAGGCCAGGAGGAATGCAGAGGGAGAAGGCAGCCACATCAGCTTCACTTCCTCTGAGCTGCCTCAGCACCTTATTTGAGGCAGTTGTGGGTGGAGTTGGCCATCTTGATACCATACCTCGTCTAGAGCAGAAAGGTGAGCAGAGTAATAAATATTTTTAAGTAGGCTGTATTCATATCCATCTAGCACTTCTTATTAAACCTGCCTTTTTCTAGCTACTCCCCTAGTAAATGTTTTCATGTACTGTATGGAAAGCAACATTGGTGACATCTCTAACTATCTGTATGTACACAGTATAGCAGTTTATGTTAAGCTCTGTAATGAACATAGGGGCCATTGTATTTTGGGCATTCATTATCCTAGGATTGTAGGAATACATGATCTACACATGTATGTACCAAGCTAGCACACAGCTTATATCTACTGCAGCTTTGGTCATATAAGCTAGGTCAAAGCGTGCAGTGGTCTTTCATGTGTGTATGAAGAAATGCAATCTGTATGTATTATGGCATAATAAAGTTGATTCTTTAAGGTCTACTTGCATAGCCTGTTTATTAAAATGCATAGGGGAGGTTCTTTGTTAGGACCTAGGTAGGCTGACCGACTAGCTGCTGTTCAATGTGAAATACCATTAACCCGCTCTGGACTTTCCACAATGTATGCTATGAGATAGTGTTCAGCTTTTCTTACGGAAATCACTAGAGAAATCAGAACAGGTTCTCAATGAAAGCAATGTGGTAAAATCTGGACTGGATTGGCTTGTCCCCCTTGACAAGGAGCTGTATGCTCACACTAGACCTAGTTCCTCAGCCACTTCCCACCTCATAAGGTCCCCAGCAGATAAGAAATGTCATGTGTTCCTGCAGTGCAAAGAACATTGGTGGTTTCTGGGTTGTTTTTTTTTTAAGGTATCTAGACACTTTCCTGATTCTTCCAAGGACAGGGCCTTGTATTTGTGTAACTGGTAGACTGTGGCCCAGTTCTGTGCAGCACAGTGACAATGCTCTGTCTCCTCTGAAAGTCAAATTCCCCAAGTGCTCTGTTGCATGCCTTAAGCCCTCCCTTTGTCACAAGGAATACCACCTGGAGTGTAAAGCTGGGTTGTTGGCTATATAGAATGCCTGGGGCATTCATAGCTCTATACCACAGGAGTAGTGGCATGCATCCCATATGAACCAAAGTACATTGGAAGTGTGTGATCATTTTATTATGATTTTTTTTTAGGGGAACCAGATGATGAGTGTCCTGGACCTGCACCTAGATGACCCCAAAGGCTGTACTGTCATCCGCGGGTAATCCCAGACTCCTCGGATGAGGAGGAAGGGGGAGCCCGTGAACAGCTGGAATAGCCTGAAGAGGAAGAGGAGCAGCAGCGGCAGGAAGAGGAGCCGGAGGACACACTGGCTAATCTGCTACAGGATCGCCCACAGGACAGCAGTGTGTCTGACCAGCCCGAACCTGAACTGCTTGCCAGTCAGACTGGGAGACTATTACAGCAAAGCGCCAGCCTCTTGGATGCTATCTCAGGCCTGCCTGATGTGGTAAGGCAGGAAGCAGAGTCCCTCCGTGATACCATCAGGCAGGAATCACAAGCTCTCCATAATACCATCAGGGAGGAAGGATAGGTGATTCAGCAGGTGATATGGGACCTTTGCTGGGCAACTGATGAACAAACGGAAGTGTGGAGGGAGATGCTACAGCGGTTGCCTTCTGAGCAGCCAAAGCCACCAGCAGAACCATGGCCTTTCATGGTGCCCTGCATGTATTACCCTCCGCCTTATGGGCCACCCTTCCCATGGATGGCACCTGCCCATGCTGAAGAGCCCACTGTGGGACAGCCACCTGCACCTCAGCCTGCACCAGGCTATCCCTGGATGGCACCCCCCCCCCCCCCCCTCCCGCCTGCACCACCTGTCATGCTTCCCCCTCCACCACCAGAGCCGCTGCAGCCACCGGCTGTACCTTCCTGCAGCCATGAACTGGAACTGCCCCAACCTCCTTTGCCCTATGAGGCAGGAGTCCACTGCACAGGCGCCCCAGGTTTGGGCAACCTAAGCTTCCTGAAGCCAAAAAGTGAGGACGGCCAGGGAAGTGATATTTTAGTTTCTTCATTTTTATTTATCTGGACTTTTTTGTACAAACATGCTCTTTATTTAAATAAACACTTTATTGTAAATAAATCCACTATCACCTTATGAAATGGCATTCTATGAGAGTGCTCCTTTGTATAGCACTCTCATAGACTCAAGCGACTCAAGCGATGGATTTCTTGTAATTCTTACTGAGTCAGATGCTCTTCTTCCTTCTCATTCTCTTCAGGGGCCTCCTCTGGCAAAGGCATGTGTCTGTTAAGTGCAAGGTTATGTAGCATATAGCAGGCTAGAAAGATCTTGCACACTTTAGGGGGACTGTAAAGAAGGCATCCTCCAGATCTTTCTAAACAGCGGAAGTGTGATTTAAGTAAGCCAAATGTTCGTTTTATGACAGCCCTGGTCTTACAGTGTGACCTGTTGTAGCGAACCTCAGCAGCAGTTGCGGGGGAGGCAATGGGGATCATGAGCCATGTTTTTAATGGATAGCCTCTCTCACCGGTAGGAGAAGACACAGAAAATCAGAGTAACATATTCCTTCTGTGTTTCACTGTGGCACAGTTCACAGGCCAAGTAAACAGGAGCCCTGCTGTGGCGCCATAAATATAAGGCTGACAAAGATAGTTGGGAACTATGTATGTTAGACGTGGTGGTTAGCTTACTACCTACCTAGGAGCCATCCCCCAGTGATGTGTCCTTGCTGGAACTGGTCATGAATTCTGGATTGTGATAGAATTTAGGCATCGTGAATGGATCCAGGAAAGCGGGGCACCACATTCGTGATGATGCCCTTGGCATTGCAGACCACTTGCATTTTTAGGGAGTGGAATCTCTCGCGGATGCAGTACATGGCCTCATCTCCTCCTGGTGCCCTTAGGGGTACGTGAGTGCAATCAATAGCTCCCAAGACCGAGGGGAAGTGTGCAATTTGATAGATCTCTGTCATTATTTCTTGTTGTTCCTGTTTTCTGAAGGGGAAGGAGATAAAGTGTTGTGTTTTCTGGAGCAAGGCAGCCTGCTCTAGACACCTTGAGGTGGCAGACTGAGTGATTCCAGATGTCACTCCTAATGGTGTTTGGAAGGTGCAGGTAGCCAAAAAGGCCAGGGCGGTAGTCACCTTGATGTGTACTGGCAAGGCATGGCCCCTTTGGGTGATAGGTTGCAGGACAGGCTCTAACATTTGGCAGAGGTACAGTATAGTTTCCTTATTAAATTTGAACCTGTGCATTACTTCTCCTCAGACAGATCCAGAAATTGTGTGCGAGTCCTGTAAACTCTATGTAAAGGGAACCTCCTCAGTCTCAGCATTCTTCTTCTCCTCTCTCTTTCTCTTCTGAGCCGTATAGATTAGAGGACCCACGCAACTATTATAATCATGTGTAGAAAAAGGAATGCCCAAACTGCCACACAATAGCTGCTCCTTGTGTTTATCACCTTACCGTTAGACACCGTTGGTGAGAGAGGTAACGGTGGTGGGGCCGCTTGGCAATTGTGATCATAATATGATCAAATTTGATTTAATGACTGGAAAAGGAACAGTGTGCAAATCCAAGGCTCTCGTGCTAAACTTTCAAAAGGGAAACTTTGATAAAATGAGAAAAATTGTTAGAAAAAAACTGAAAGGAGCAGCTACAAAAGTAAAAAATGTCCAAGAGGCATGGTCATTGTTAAAAAATACCATTCTAGAAGCACAGTCCAGATGTATTCCACACATTAAGAAAGGTGGAAAGAAGGCAAAACGATTACCGGCATGGTTAAAAGGGGAGGTGAAAGAAGCTATTTTAGCCAAAAGATCTTCATTCAAAAATTGGAAGAAGGATCCAACAGAAGAAAATAGGATAAAGCATAAAAATTGGCAAGTTAAATGTAAGACATTGATAAGACAGGCTAAGAGAGAATTTGAAAAGAAGTTGGCTGTAGAGGCAAAAACTCACAGTAAAAACTTTTTAAAATATATCCGAAGCAGAAAGCCTGTGAGGGAGTCAGTTGGACCGTTAGATGATCGAGGTGTTAAAGGGGCACTTAGAGAAGATAAGGCCATCGCGGAAAGATTAAATGATTTCTTTGCTTCGGTGTTTACTGAAGAGGATGTTGGGGAGGTTCCTATAATGGAGAAGGTTTTCATGGGTAATGATTCAGATGGACTGAATCAAATCACGGTGAACCTAGAAGATGTGGTAGGCCTGATTGACAAACTGAAGAGTAGTAAATCACCTGGACCGGATGGTATACACCCCAGAGTTCTGAAGGAACTAAAAAATGAAATTTCAGACCTATTAGTAAAAATTTGTAACTTATCATTA
Organism: Rhinatrema bivittatum; assembly: GCF_901001135.1. NCBI lineage: Eukaryota > Metazoa > Chordata > Amphibia > Gymnophiona > Rhinatrematidae > Rhinatrema > Rhinatrema bivittatum. The sequence continues at coordinate 263,990,797 of NC_042617.1, read as the reverse complement.
AAATCATCCATTGTACCTGAAGACTGGAGGATAGCAAATGTAACCCCAATATTTAAAAAGGGCTCCAGGGGTGATCCGGGAAACTACAGACCGGTTAGCCTGACTTCAGTGCCAGGAAAAATAGTGGAAAGTGTTCTAAACATCAAAATCACAGAATATAGAAAGACATGGTTTAATGGAGCAAAGTCAGCATGGCTTTACCCAGGGCAAGTCTTGCCTCACAAATCTGCTTCACTTTTTTGAAGGAGTTAATAAACATGTGGATAAAGGTGAACCGGTAGATATAGTATACTTGGATTTTCAGAAGGCGTTTGACAAAGTTCCTCATGAAAGGCTTCTAGGAAAAGTAAAAAGTCATGGGATAGGTGGCGATGTCCTTTCGTGGATTGCAAACTGGCTAAAAGACAGGAAACAGAGTAGGATTAAATGGGCAATTTTCTCAGTGGAAGGGAGTGGACAGTGGAGTGCCTAAGGGATCTGTATTGGGACCCTTACTTTTCAATATATTTATAAATGATCTGGAAAGAAATACGACGAGTGAGATAATCAAATTTGCAGATGACACAAAATTGTTCAGAGTAGTTAAATCACAAGCAGATTGTGTTAAATTGCAGGAAGACCTTTTGAGACTGGAAAATTGGGCATCCAAATGGCAGATGAAATTTAATGTGGATAAGTGCAAGGTGATGCATATAGGGAAAAATAACCCATGCTATAATTACACAATGTTGGGTTCCATATTAGGTGCTACAACCCAAGAAAGAGATCTAGGTGTCATAGTGGATAACACATTGAAATCGTCGGTACAGTGTGCTGTGGCGGTCAAAAAAGCAAACAGAATGTTGGGAATTATTAGAAAGGGAATGGTGAATAAAAAGGAAAATGTCATAATGCCTCTGTATCGCTCCATGGTGAGACCGCACCGTGAATACTGTGTACAATTCTGGTCACCGCATCTCAAAAAAGATATAATTGCGATGGAGAAGGTACAGAGAAGGGCTACCAAAATGATAAGGGGAATGGAACAACTCCCCTATGAGGAAAGACTAAAGAGGTTAGGACTTTTCAGCTTGGAGAAGAGACGACTGAGGGGGGATATGATAGAGGTGTTTAAAATCATGAGAGGTCTAGAACGGGTAGATGTGAATCGGTTATTTACTCTTTCGGATAGTAGAAAGACTAGGGGGCACTCCATGAAGTTAGCATGGGGCACATTTAAAACTAATCGAAGAAAGTTCTTTTTTACTCTACGCACAATTAAACTCTGGAATTTGTTGCCAAAGGATGTGGTTAGTGCAGTTAGTATAGCTGTGTTTAAAAAAGGATTGGATAAGTTCTTGGAGGAGAAGTCCATTACCTGCTATTAAGTTCACTTAGAGAATAGCCACTGCCATTAGCAATGGTAACATGGAATAGACTTAGTTTTTGGGTACTTGCCAGGTTCTTATGGCCTGGATTGGCCACTGTTGGAAACAGGATGCTGGGCTTGATGGACCCTTGGTCTGACCCAGTATGGCATTTTCTTATGTTCTTATCAACAGTGCACAGGTAAATAGTTTACTGTTTCCCAGTTACCACCAGTAAGCCCCACAAGCTCTTCCTCCCACCTTCTGCCTTCCTCCGGAATCTAGTGTCCCTGAGTGATGAGGCCAAGAAACTGCAAACAACCGAGGAAACTTTAAGCAGTCGCTTGCGCACACAGGCAGGCAGTAGTAAATATACGTGCGTGAGATTGACTGAACGCGCCGGTGGATATGCACGCGTCTCTTATAAAATTCGTCATACATGCGTAAGTCATGTATACACCCCCAACACACCCCAACATGCCCTCGACACGCCCCTTTTTTGTGTTTCCAAATTTGTGCACGCAGGGACATTTACACGCACAAATACAGCTATGCAAAATTCGGTTTGCGCGTGCACCTGCTACTTACGCACATAAGTGCCGGTTTTTGAGCACGTAGGCCTTTTAAAATATGGCTCTTAATTAGAACGCTGGAGCTACTATTTGATAGAGATGTGAATCGTGTCCTCGATCGTCTTAACGATCGATTTCGGCTGGGAGGGGGAGGGAATCTTATTGTTGCCGTTTGGGTGTGTAAACTATCGTTAAAATCATTAATATCGTGAGCCGACACACTAAAACCCCCTAAAACCCACCCCCGACCCTTTAAATTAAATCCCCCACCCTCCCGAACCCCCCCCCCAAATGCTTTAAATAACCTGGGGATCCAGCGGTGGTCCAGAACGGCGGCGGTCCGGAACGGCCCCCTCAATTGAATCCTGTTGTCTTCAGCCGGCGCCATTTTGCAAAATGGCCGCCGCAAAATGGCGGCGGCCATAGACAAAAACGATTCGACGCAGGAGGTCATTCCAGACCCCCGCTGGACTTTTGGCAAGTCTTGTGGGGGTCAGGAGGCCCCCCCAAGCTGGCCAAAAGTTCCTGGGAGTCCAGTGGGGTTCAGGAAGCGATTTCTTGCCGCGAATCATTTTCCGTACGGAAAATGGCGCCGGCAGGAGATCGACTGCAGGAGGTCATTCAGCGGCGGTCCGGAACCCCCGCTGAACGACCTCCTGCAGTCGATCTCCTGCCGGCGCCATTTTCCGTTCGGAAAACGATTCGCGGCAAGAAATCGCTTCCTGAACCCCGCTGGACTCCCAGGAACTTTTGGCCAGCTTGGGGGGGGGCTCCTGACCCCCACAAGACTTGCCAAAAGTCCAGCGGGGGTCCGGAACGACCGCCTGCGTCGAATCGTTTTTGTCTATGGCTGCCGCCATTTTGCGGCAGCCATTTTGCAAAATGGCGCCGGCTGAAGACAACAGGATTCAATTGAGGGGGCCGTTCCGGACCGCCGCCGTTCTGGACCACCGCTGGATCCCCAGGTTATTTAAAGCATTGGGGGGGGGGTTCGGGAGGGTGGGGGATTTAATTTAAAGGGTCGGGTGTGGGTTTTAGGGGGTTTTAGTGTGCCGGTTTTCCTGCCCTCCCCCTTCCCCCGATTTACGATTTTTTAACGATAAATCGGGGGAATTGGTATTGTATCGTGGCCCTAACGATTTTTGACGATTTAAAATATATCGGACGATATTTTAAATCGTCAAAAAACGATTCACATCCCTACTATTTGATGCTTATAAAGATAATTTGGATCTTCTGACCAAGACAAGCAAAAATCGTTATATTTTGTGACTTGCTAGCCTCTGAGGAATGAGGTGAAAATATTTTAAATGCAAAAAAAAGAAAATGAAAAGGTGTGTCTAATAGACCGATGATTAGAAAACTGTTGGGCATTCATTCATTTTAGTGGTTTAAAGAGATAATTAAATGTCTCTGTAACCACATATAAGTGATTGTTTCACTGCATTCAACTGTCCATTTATGAAGGTCTCTGGCATTCTTAAGAGTTTGTAATAGTTATTGCCCTATAATTTATTCAGTTTTGTTTTTTCTATGGCTTGTTATAGAGACTTCCTGTTCCAGACTCAAAACACTGGCCTTCACTGAACTTAGAACAGATGTCTCTTGCTCTTATCTGAGCTTGTTATTATTACATAAAATAGAGAACAAAAAAACCAATATGCAGCAGTATACGGGAGATTTTAAATCCCCAGCTCGTGGAAATCCCAGGAGTTACACGTGTGGCTGGGCCATGCGAGCGCTGAGCGCATTTTTTTAAATGGCCTGGCCACGTACGTATCTCCTGGTACGAGTGAAAGTGCTCGGCATTTAAAAAGGGGTGGGCCGGGGAGGGCCAGGGATGGGGTCTGAGTGGGGCGGGGTGGGGGCTGGCTGGAAGGAGCAGGTATGTTTTTAAACAAAAATAATTAGGGTAGGTAGGATGGGTTTAGGGGTCGGGGTGGAGAGGAGAAAAGGGAGGAAGGTTTGTTAGGGGGATAGGGAAGTTCCCTCCCAGTCCCTCTTTACTGGGGCAGACTGGGAGGGAACTGAGCAAAGGCCAGGTCACATCGCCACATGTTTTTTACAAAATCCCCCCTTGCACGTGAGAGTCGGCAGCTACGCACACATGCGCACACCAATATAAAATCAGATGCGAATGTGCGCGCGTGTAGCCAATTTTATAACATGCACGCAGTGATGCGCTGGGAATCATATACACATGAAAGGCCCCACCCCGCATTTGAAATTTACCCAATAGTGTTTAAAAATGCCTTAACGATCCTTATGCTAAGCTGTGCACTAAATATTGATCCATATTTATTAGTTTATTGGTGATTGCTTTGTTCCTCTATTAACCCCACTTGCACATCACAAAGTCTTCCAGGAAACTAAAAAATAACTGTGTAAAATAATTTCCAACACTCCACCCACCAACTCTTGGAGCAAAGGATGCACCCAAAAGATTGTCAAGAAAAATATGGATTTTTTGTGATGCCTTGTTACATTAGTAAAGCCGATTTAAATGAGTTTATTTCTACTACTTTCATAAAAAATTATCAACCTGTTCTAGCAAACGCTTTTTTCCTAGGGACAGAGAATATAATAGCCAAAGATATACAGGAAAATCAGGACACCTTGAATGTAACAGAATTAATTGAATCCTCATTTAGTGCCCAAATAATTAGCAGGGGAACCCTTATTATGAAATTTTTACTATCTTCTGATAGAGACAAAATTATGAAGTTATATATGTTAAACAGGACTACTCCCTATTTAGGGCAAAAAGTATGGCTATATCCTGATGTCTCAAGGGAAACACAAACAAGGAGAAGGAGGTTTATATCTCTGGCCAATCAAGCCAGAACTTTTGGTATCAAGGTAATAATAAGGTTCCCGTGTAAAAGTATCATGTGGGTTAATGGGAATAAATATATATATTATGAGCCAGACCAATTAGAGAAGTATCTAGCAGAATTTAAGTCTCAGGGAGAAACAGGAAATAGTTTATAATAGGAATATTGGGTTTTTGTTTTTTTTTTGTTGAGATTAAACCTGTAATGTCTGTAGTTATGTTTAATAATTATGTGAAGTAAGGCTTGCTTGTTTAGCTCCCCTATTTTGTTTGATGAGGTGATAACAGATGTTATATTTATGTGAAAGTTTAAGTTAAGGATGTATTTAAATGTGATCTGTTATCAGTTTAAAAATTCTTGAAGTCATTTAAGAATTATATACATGTATCTTTTACTATGAATTTAAAGATATAAATAAAGAATTAAAAAAAAAAAAAAAAAAATTATCAAATGTGATAGTCCTTTATGCTGTCCTAATGCACTGTAGCATATATAATGATCTCCTTCCTATAAGTTCTCAGTTCTTGATCTAAGTGGTACTGCATATATGGTAATGGGCATGAGATGAACAATAATTATTCTTTGTAATAATACTTTTGAACACATAATAATAGAGGCCACCACAAAGCAACTTTCAAATCCTATGAGGAAATAGGTTAATACCTTTGTTCTCCATTCTTTATTCTGTTCACCTAAAGATAAAAAAGCTTTTGTCAATCTGGTTCAGTTAGCCAGTCAGGAAGCAGGTTAACCATTATAGGGATATGATTAGTAACTTCTACACATCACTGACGACCATAAGTGGTTTGGAGAATATGACATAGGTCTCTTTGTACCATTAACTGCAAATCCAGGGCCAGACTATGATCATGTAAAGTACCTGTTATTTCTCTTAGTTGAATGGCACTATGTTTTTGTGATTCCACTGTAATGTTTTAAAATAATTCCAAAACTGTGGACACTTTCATCTCTGAGGATCTAACCTCAAGATTCAACCTTCACAAAATAAAGGAAAAGGGACTTAGGGGGTGTGATTGTGAAGCAAGAACTGTAACATAGTCGTCCAAATTGTAAAAGGTCCACACGCATAAAAATCGGGGGTTATGCATGTGGCTGGGCCTGGACACGTGCGGAACCCCTGATACGTGCACAAGTGCCAGGCCTGCTCAAATAGGCGGGCCTGAGGCCGGGGTCTGGATGGGGAAGGGAGGGGTGGGAGGTGGGCTGAGATAGCACTATTAGGCACTGTCCCAGGGAAGCACACAGTGGCCAGCTGCCAACACATGGAGATTACTTCTGCTCTGGAGGAGCAATAAGTACAAAAATAAAAAAAATGGGGCTAGATAGGGTTAACTTAGAGGTTGTGGAGGAGAGAGGAAAAGGAAGGAAGGATAGAGTTAGGGGTAAGGAAGTTCCTTCCCCGTCCTTTATTGGAGCAGACTGGGAGGGAACTGGGAAGCCCCACTCATGTCGCCGCACATATTATTCTAAAATTCCCCTCTGCAAGTGGAGCAGGCTACCCACCTGCACATGTGCGTGCAGGCATGAAAATCTAGCGCGCATGTGCACATGGAAAATGTATTTTATAACCTGCGTACGCCAACTCTGGCATGTTATAAAATCGGTGCATCCATGTGCATGTGCTGGGAAACATATGCACATGGACGCACACATGCACCTTTTAAAATTGACCCCAGTATGTTTCTCCATAACTTAAGCATAAAGCTATATGTTAATAACTGTAACTCATAAACAAATCATATCTATATGACAGTTTTTTTCTCATAAGGGACAAAATTACTCTTTGTATGATCCAAAGCAAATGGAAAACTTAAGAACCTAATCTTAAAAATGTACTAAAAATAATAAAACAAATGATCATTGGAATAATACAGGACTACAAAAAACAATGCATCTCTGACTAAAAGACTGGAGATTAGCATAAAGAAAGAAAAATGTACAGATAAGCATACATTTTTCAGTTCAGTCAACAGGGAGAGTAGCTTAAATTTATTTCCTCTTGACAAGAAAAATACATAAGAACTGATACATGGTTGGGATGGGAAATAGGCTATGAGGATAGAAACTCCAAAATAATCATAATATTTGGAATTTTTATGGGGTAGAGTTTAGTATGATTCACTGATATTTAAGTTATCTCAATGACTACCTGGTACCGCTGGAATACATGGTTATGATATTGCATGGCACTCACAAAAATATTACCAGTTGCAGCTTATAGGTCTAGCTTGTGGGTACAGAGCAAGGAATATGAGATTAGTATTACTATGTGTACAGATAGCTAATGGTATGGGGGGGGGGGGGCTTTCTATGATAAACCAAACATGGGGTGGTCTTATTAGAAATATTAAGAAAGGCCAATAATATAAGGGTTACATTCTGAGGGATTACTATTTCACACTTTTATTTATTTATTTATTTTTAACTTTTCTATACCGACATTCCTGTATGGAATACATATCACATCGGTTTACAATGTAACTGCAACATTCGCTCGGGAGCGATACAATGAACCAGGGGAGTCAAATTAACAGAGGCGAAGGGGACTACTAACTATACATTTAAACCATCTATTCATATAATAACAGATATAAACTAGAAACAACAGTGTAGAATACTGATTAGGCAAGTAGAGAACTGAATTGCTAGCTTGCGAGAGAGATACGGTGGGAGGGGAGAGGAGGGATTGAAGCAGGGGGATTGTCTAAAACTTAGAATACAGATCAAAACTTTAAATAAATGTCTGAGAAGAAGACAGAGGGTATTGCACTTACTACATATATGTGTGTTATCATAATTATTTCCACATGTGATATTTGTGAATGATTGTAATACTAAGCATGAAAAATGCATTATGGCTAATGGTATGGGGGGGCTTTCTATGATAAACTAAACATGGGGCGGTATTATTAGAAATATTAAGAATGGCCAATAATATAAGGATTACATTCTGAGGGATTACTATTTCACACTTACTACATATATGTGGGTTACCATAATTATTTTCACATGTGATATTTGTGAATGATTGTAATACTAAGCATGAAAAATGCAATATAAAAAAAAAATTAAAGCAAATAACCAAACAACAGTCTTAACCATAATTATAGTCCCAAGAAAGTAGAAACGAACACAAAATGTGCAGCATAGATGGTTTCTTGTGTCTGTGTTTGCATCAGGGCTTCTAGATAAATAGATTCATTCTGATGACAAACAGGCAAGGAAACCGACACAATGTCCCAATGTCTTTCAGCAGTGAATCCTGCCTAGTGAAATGATGGATAAAAGACAGGGTAAGAAATCCAAACTTTAACACTATCAGTTTCTTTGTACATGGTACTGTTCCTTACTTTCACATACTCTGAGCCTTTCTCAACATAACTATTATCAGACTAATTTACATTCCTCACCACCCATCCAAGTAATTAAAGCAATTTAAACTTACAAAACCTCTCTCTCTCTCTCTGTGTCACTTTCTTAGGCAAACATTCAGCTACAAATCTGTTTACATAAGCATTTCACATTCTGCCTCTCATTCTGAAACATGCAAGTTCCTTCTCTAAATAAAACAGCAATCTATAATATTTCACTGCATATATATCAGAAATAAAAAAATAAAAAGAAACCCGTGGAGCGGGTTAGGCCAAGGAAGTCTGTACTGTAGATGTTGGTAGCGATGCCAAACTCAGACACAGTCCTGTGCAGATGATGAGCAGGAATATTGTAGAGTAGGGATGAAGATAGGCTTTCACTAAAGAAGGGTGGTAAGGGCCCAAGGATCAGGGTACACCATGTAGGTTCCTCAGTGTCCAGAAATGATGATGTCTGTAGAAGTACTCACAGTCGGTAGTTCCTGGAGCAAGTAGATCAGGGAAGCAGATCAGTAGCAGAGGAGCAGATAGCCTTGAACGCAGAGGAGCCCCCGAGGAACGGGTACTCAGAGCATCCAATTGCCAAAGCTGTAACAGGAACAGGAAGTCCTTGAATGAGTAGAGTACAGCAAGACGGAACGCCTTCCTAACTCGAGGAAGGCAAGGGCTGGCTCCATTAAATATGCTAGTGGGTTGACGGCATCAAGTTGGGATGCCCCCGAGGTTCCCACCATGATATATTCAAATAAGGTCCTTGCGCGCATGCGCGCGCACATGCCTACGTAACTCCAAGTCCAAGATGACAGCCGGCAATACCCACGCTGTCCTGGGTCGGCATGAACTGGCAGACACTTCCATTCTTCTTAGACTAGATGGAGCGGGGAAAAAAGAGGTGAGCATGAGAGGTCGCAGTTGTCTGTGACCGACAGGGGCAACAATTTTAAAGAAGCTACTGCTGAATGAGAAGTTTACTCTTTACACACTATAATCAATCACAAAAAGGTGAGAGGCTCAATGTTTCTTCACTCTAAAACTATCTTCCAAACAGTCATTCACTGATTAAACATGGGCCCCCAGAGTAAACTCAGCTGGAGAATACCATCAATTATCTTCATTGGCCAGTCCTTAAATTTGCTAAATGTTTTGCGCACAATTGTTTCCAAATGCCAAATTATAATCCCACAGTGCCCACACATGTCAAACTTCAAAGATGATATCACAACATAGGGAATGTCAGTCAAAAATAATCAAATTTCACCGTTCAGGGTTCCATAAACAGATGATATGATGGAAAGTAAACTTCAAATCAGCAACCAGAAACAGCAATCAGCAATCAGAAATCAGGTTGTGGATTTGAAATTTGGTTTCCATGTCTACGATCTGTTTTTTGAATCCCGAACGGTGAAAATTTGATTATCTATTTAAGTACCTAAAGTTTTAAGCATCATTGATATGTTGTATAATGATGATGAAAAGATAGATGCAATTCTCATAAGAAAAATTATTCTGGATTGCACCAGTGATTTTACTTGCATTATAAGGAATAACAAAAAAAAAAAAAGAAGTACTGTCCAGGTGAAGTCAATGACGTATGATTATATGAGCATTTGATGGACATAAGTCATAAATTGAGTCTGTGCACTCCTAATGCCATATATGATGATCATACTCATATCAAACTTTTTTGATATTGTTGCTTGTACGAGTAAATCTTTGGTTTTTTGGTATTTGTTTCTTTTCACTCATAAGTTTTTCATTACAACATAATGAATGTCAGTAAAATATAATCCCAGAGGAATTCTTCATCAGCGTAAGATATATCTTTCCTTTAAATGAAAAGCTCACTAAAATGGGCATCAACATTGATGTATCTTAAACTGCTTCAGGGGACCTATTCAAAATAAGACTGATATCAGCAAGTGATCTCTATGGCCCCGATATTCAAAAATAGCTGAACGCTACTTAGCCAGATAAGTAGAAATTTATCTGGCCAAGTCACAGCCACTTATTATCCAGCTATGCTCAGTGGCCACTACTTAGCCAGATAAGTCATTTATTCAGCTAAGTAGTTAGCCAGATACTCAGTGGGTGTTCAATGGGTGGACTGGGGCATAACTCCTTATCCGGTTAGACTATTGCAACCTGCTCTTCATAGGTTTTCTAGCAAGCCATCTCACTCTACTACAATCTAGCCTGGAGTGGGTGCCATGGTAACAGAATGAATTAGAATTTGGTTGACAGACAGGAGACAGTGTGTAATGGTAAATGGAGCCTACTCTGAAGAGACGACAGTGTTAAGTGGAATTCCTCTAAATTATCACCATTAAAAAACATTTCCAGCACAAATTTGTCTCCAACATCCTCCTCCATAATCAAAGAAGCAAAAATAAATTTAGTCTTTCTTCTATGGCCTTATCTTCCCTAAGTGTTTTTTTAAACCTTCCCCTCCCCCCGATCATCTAATGGTTCAACTGACTCCCTCATAGGCTTCCTGATTTGAATGTATTTGAAAAAAAATTTTATTATGAGGTTTTGCTTCTATGGAAAGCTTCTTTTCAAATTCTCATTTTGTCTGCTTTATCAATGTTTTGCATCTAACTTGCCAGTGCTTATGCTTTTTCCTATTTTCTTCACCTGTATCTATTTTATCCATTTTTTTGAAAGAAGTTCATTTGGCTATAATAGCTTCTTTCACCTCGCTTTTTAATCATGCCGGTGGTCATTTGTCCTTCCATCTGCCTTTTGTTATTTGTGGAATACATCTGGACTGGATAGTATGTTTAAACTATGTCCATGCCTTATGTACACTCTTATACTTGTACCTTATATGTTTAATAAATTTTCCTCATTTTATCAAAGTCTTCATTTTGAAAGTTAAATACTAGAGCAATAGTTTTCTTTAATGTCCTTCCTCTAGTTATTATGTCATATTTGATCATGTTAAGATTAATGTTGCCTAAGAGCCCCACTACCTTTACCTCTTGCCCCAAATCCTGCATTCTACTAAAAATTTGGTCTAAAATAGCATCCCCTCTTGTTAGTTCCTGGACCAACTGCTCCATGAAGCAGTCATTTATTTCTTCTAGAAACTTTACATCCCTAGCATGTCCTGATGTGACATTTACCCAGTCAATACTGGGGTAATTGAAATCTCCCATTATTACTTTGCTGCCAAATTTGTTAGCTTTCATGACTTTCCATTAAATGGGGGAAGTAATGTATCCTATTTTTACTCTGGTTTTTCATCCAAATTGTATAAAACTTGCAGGTAGCTATCATTAGCAGAGGCAACAGCATCCAAAGATACCAAAAGTGGCACGAACTGCCCCTCACATGGCACCAAAAAAGGGGCAAAGGGCATCAACATGAAGACCCACAAAGCACAGAATGAGAGAGATTGCAGTAAGAGCAGAGGCATGAAGATCCCAAGGCATAGAGAAGATGATGCAAAAAGCTGCTTGTAAAAATGTGTGTCCAAATCGGGCACCTGTTTTTTAACATAAGCACGGCCACATCTCTGGGCACCCGATACAATATGGTAATGAGGTGCCGCACTAAAAAGGACGCATTAGGGATCAATGTTACGTCCTTAGTGCATCCTTGGTATCGGACGTCCAGGAGACATGGCACATAGCCATGGGTTAGGAAAATGGATTCTGGTCAATTGTTTATTTATTTATTTTATTTGTTGAGTTTTATATACTGTCATTCGGTGAAGCCATCACAACGGTTTACAAGTTTCAAAAGGTATTTTCTTAACAATTGTGAATTAAGGGTATAACAGGATACATATTATAAACGCCGGGTTGCGCAAACAAATCTACGCCCGCGCATAAGTTTAAAAATCTGGTCCTATAGAATGGAGGAAGCAGAAAACATATACAGGAAAAGAAAGGAAATGAATGAATAAAAGTGGAAAGATAAAGGAGATTAAAGAGGGAATAAAGAGATCTATGGAGAAAAAAGAATCAATACATAGATGTAGGACATAAGAACATAAGAAAATGCCATACTGGGTCAGACCAAGGGTCCATCAAGCCCAGCATCCTGTTTCCAACAGTGGCCAATCCAGGCCATAAGAACCTGGCAAGTACCCAGGAGGAGATATAGGTTATACTTGGAGAGGAGGGAGGTGTGACTGGAGGATAAACTAGTGGAAGATAAACTAGTGGAGGTCAGAAGTGTACGTGAAAGAGAAGAGACTGAGGTAGTGGAATGAGGTTAGAGAAGAAAAAATTCCCTTTGGGGAGGGAGAGATTGTGGTTTGAGAAAAGGAAGAATAAGAAAGAATAAGAAAGAATAAACAAAAAGTTGAAGAAAACAGAAAAGAAGAAGAATATTGAACTGAAAGAAAAAAAAGATGGAAAAGGAACAAAATAAATTACCACAAAGCTTGAAAAATATGTATTATGTTTGCTGGATCATGGGACAAGCTGTGGGCCTGCTCACTCACCACAACGCCGGCATCCCTGATGCGAGGGTGGATGCTGCCAACACATAGCCAGACACTGCTGTTCCTGCAGCCTTCTAATGTGCCTCTAGACAAATGTGCCGCCGAATGTACCCTGCCAGTTAGCTGGATATGGTTATCCAGCTAACTAGATGAGCCTCGCAGCGGCTGAATATTGCCCCCACAATGACTTGTTCATTTTTGGAGAAATTAATGATGCAGTTTTATCATTAATGTTAAAAAGAGAATATTTTGGGGGCAATTTTCAAAAACAGCCTACCCAGATGCAAAATCTTTGCACAACTTTTCAAAAGGAAAATACCGGCATTCTTTCCCTTTGCAAATTATCCATGGATACAATTGGCCAGCAGAGCTTACACCTGCTTTTTTTTTCCTGCAGGCTAAATTTGGCTGGGAAATAGCACATACAAACTATTTCCTAATCTCGCCCAAACCCCCCCCCCCCCCCCCCCGGGGAATGCCTCCCTTAACCTGACTGTACGTATGTGTGCTGTGGAACCCCCGCTGAGCAAAGAGAAGGTAATTTTCAGAGAGCCTGTTTACTGGTATTTACCCAGGGAAATGGCTTTTTCAAATTCCTTTCCCCAAGGCTATGGAAATGAAATGATCCAAAAAAAAAATGTTTGAGCATAAACTATGATAGTTCTTTTTTTTAAAAAAAGAATGTAGTCTTCTCCCCAGAGTAAGCATATAGGCCAGGCGACCCCACGGACACTCCGATTTTTAGGATAACCACAGCGAATATGCATGAGACTAACATGTAAGATAATGGGTCTCCAATATATGCAAATTTATCTTCTGCATATGAAGTGTGAATATCCTGATAAGCCAATTGGCTTAAGATTACCAGGCCAGCTGTGGGAAGCCTTGTCATAGGCAGAGGTTCAAAACCCTTCTGCATTGCCAGCAGCAAACGTTAACACAGAGTGACTCACACTCGTGCACACTCAGTCTTCAGACAATATTGAAGCCCTGCCAGAATAAGCAGGTTTTTTTTTTGCCTAACTATCCATCATTAAATTGTTTTCAAAAACATTTTCAAAGATTGATTCATGCATGAAAATGAAGTTAGTCAAGGATTTCTTGTCGCAGCAGCTCTGTTAAAAAAAAAATGTTGAGCAGACTCATAATTTTCCTCTTGAAGAAAGATCCTTAATTACATTGGAGCAATAGACTGGGATTTATGCATGTATTTTAATTATGTACTAGTAAAAGTGAAAAGCTCTTTGCTAAAATCATGTTCTAAAAAATCAGACATCTACCATAATTTAACTAAGACTTATGAACTTCAGTATTCAGATTAAGAGGAATACTGGAATATATTATCAGCATTACATAAATAACAAAAGGCTCTCTATATGTTGATTTAGCCTTTTGAACAAGAGTATGCTTCTGCTGATAATTCTAGTAATAAGGCTTAAACCTTGGTGCTATTATTTCAGAGTACTTGATTTTGTGTATTAATTCTGAGATATTACAACCTCGGAAAATGTGACTTTAATAAACACTACAAGCCTCTCCTGTTATGTCCTGATCAGCCATCATGGGTTTCATCTGCCAAATTTGTGATGAGTCAAAACTTTATTCGTAAAATACTGCGGTGGGGGGAGGGCAGTGGGGGAGTAGGGAATATTCCTGCAAATGTGGGCATTTGCGTTCTGAGTTCACTGGGCCACTGGGGTTCACAGGTGTTGAAAACACAGTCCCTGCAAAAGATTATACATCAAATGTACTAAAGGGTTTTTCCAATTTTGTGGAGTAATTTTAAAAGCCATTTATATGCAAAAACACCATCCGTGCATAAGTAGCTCCATAAAAACAGCATCGGCAGGTACTTGTGTAAAAGTACGCGTGTAACTTGATTACACGCGTACTTTTAAGGTATATGCTCAGTAGACATTCTGGGGGCGCGGAACTGAGGATGGGGATAGAACGTACACTCAGATTTTTAGATTTTGAAAAGTCTTCCCTGAAGTTTACGTGTAGAAGTTACGCACAGCTAGAAGCAGGTGTAACTTTCTGCATGTATCTTGTGCGCATACAAGGGGACTTTGCCCCACCAGTATTTTTCAAAGCTATTTTATGCGCATAAAGGGGCGGATTTTAAAAGGGTTACGCGCGTATATTACCCGCGTAACCCCGAAAACACGCTCCTGTGCGCGCCGAGCCTATTTTGCATAGGCCCGGTGACGCACGCAAGCCCCGGGATGCGTGTAAGTCCTGGGGCTTGAAAAAATGGGCAGGGCAGGGAGGTCCAAGGGCGGGGCGTGGGCATGGCCAGAGGCCTCTGCACTGCCGCTGGGCCCAGAGGCAGGCGTAAATAAAAAAATTAAAGGTGGGGGGGGGGGATTTAGGTAGGGCTGGGGGGCGGGTTAGATAGGGGAAGGGAGGGGAAGGTGGGGGGCGGAGGGAACGGGGAAAGCCATCGGGGCTCCCCTAGGACTCGGCGCGCACAAGGTGCACAAGTGTGCACCCCCTTGCGCATGCCAACCCCAGGTTTTATAACATGCGAGCAGCTGCGCACGCATGTTATAAAATCAGGCGTAGATTTGTGTGCGCTGGGTTGCACGTACAAATCTACACCCGCGCGTAGGTACGAATATCTGGCCCAAAATCGCTTTGAAAATTTGCAGTAAAGTCCACCCACTGCTATGCATAGAGGGCCAGATTTTAAAAGCCCTGCGCGCGTAAATCCGGCCGGATTTACAAGCGCAGGGCACTCGCGCGCTGGCGCGCCTATTTTGCATAGGCTGCCGGCGCGCGCACAGCACCGTTGATATTGTCTAATTCGTGAAAAATGGATGCACTACTGTCATCCCTATTTTATTATAAAACAGAACCCAAAAGTGAATCAATATATCAATAATAAATCACCATCTCATATTATATGGTTATGTATGTAGACTATAATGTTAACACTTAAGATTATTTGCATGGATTATCATAGCTACAATGAGGTCATACTAGGTAACAGACAGTAGGCCACATTTACATGGAATGCTTGAAGCCTTAGAGCCATAAATATTGCAAGTGCTGTAATGAAGAGATGGTAGTAACTTTCCCATGGAATATAAAATGGTTTCCTGCTGTTATGTCCATCAGGACTGGCTTGCACCTGGGTAGTCAGTTTTTCAGACTAGTCACAATTACTGTGCATGAAACAGTCTGCCATGCCCAGCTGACTATATCCCTCAGTTATTTGCATGCATGCTCCTAGATGATAATAAGAAAACCTGCATGCCTTGGTGTTGGCCAAAGAGTGACTAGAGAAGCATAGACCTTAGGAGAGCAAATATTTAACAATGCATTGAGAAGGCATTCATGAGGAGCAGTTGCAGTACTGATGCTACTGTACAAGGATTTTCCCACAGCTACATGACTAGTGAAGTGGAGTATCATGGTCCTTCATGGAGGCTAAATCTAGTAATAGCAATCATTGTCACATACCAGTATGGAGGTCCTATTACCAGCTACAGAGCACACTCATGGTAGTGTTCCTATTTCTTTCCTATAGATAGAGGACCTGAAGAAGAAAGCCCGGTGGCTGTGCCTTAAGAAGAGGAGGTGGCTGGAGTGGTTACGTGTCTGGTGGTAAGTGAATCATCCATGATATTGGGCAATGTTCAAACATAGATAACGTATTTCCAAGTGTAAGTACACATCATTCTGACCCCTGCTTTTATTTTAAAGTGCTCCTGAAGCAGAAGAAGTGAAGGAAGGACCTGGCCCAGCCCCGGCACCAGCAGCAGCTGCCACTGCTGGCAGGGAGCAGTATGTTCCTTCCCCAGCCATTGAATTTTGGAGAGATCCACGTACAAATATAGATTACAAGAAAAAACATGTAACCGATTGTAATTCACACCATGTAGTATACGTAATTCAATGTACCTGTCCTTTGCTCTACGTTGGCCGAACCACAAGAGCCATTAAAATTCGCCTTAGAGAACATAGAAGCAGACTCAACACGGTCAATTTAGAAGCGCCCATAGTAAAACACTGTTTAGCAGCAAAACATGCGTTCACTGATTTGCAATGGACCATATTAGATATGGTCTCCATCAATATCAGAAAGGGAGACATTCATTCTATTCTTAATAATAAAGAAAAGCATTGGATCTTTAAGCTTGGTTCATAGTTTCCTCGGGGCATGAATGATGTCATTGATTGGCATTCATTAATTTAAAGGGCTTTTTCCTGTAACCGATTTTCCTGCTTCTTCATTGGTCAGTTTCTAATGCCGATGTAACATATAAAAAACATCGGCGTCAAGATGGCGGATCTCTAATACATGCCGCAGAGATCACTTCATTCTCCAATGCAGTAAGTCTCTAACCTTTTGGTTTGTTGTAACTAACATTTTGTAGTTTTCTCAAGACACTTTCTTTGATTCTTTCAGTATTTAAGCCCCTGAAGAAGAAGGATAAAGAACTTCGAAACACCAGCGGTGTCAGCGGCAGTGTTAACCACGGTTCATAAAATGGTTACCCTGTGATTGAATTATGAATGGGCAGCCAGAGATTTCTCGGCACAAAAGTTATAAACACTAAATCAGCGGAAGTGTACATTAGCCCATCTATGAGGGTAAACCAATGAACTGAGTTTCACATGTGACTTTCTTTTTGGGATAGCTGTGAGTGGAGCAGTTAGTGTCGGGTAGTGGTTGATGAATGACCTGTAGTAGTTAGTAAAACCTAGAAATCTTCAGAGTACCTTAAGGCCCATTGGTTGGGGCCAATCCCAAATGCTCTTAGTCTTTTGTGGATCCATCTGGAACCCCTGGCTAGAGACCACATAGACCAGAAAAGGCATACACTCCTTGTGGAAAGAACATTTCTCCAGCTTGGCATACAACTGGTTATCCCTTAAGCGTTGCAGAACGTTGGTGATGCCCTGGTGATGGCTCTGGAGGTCTTGCGAAAATACCAGGTCTAAACAGACCACGACACAACTGTAGAGCATGTCTCTGAAGATTTCATTCATCATATTCTGGAACACCGCTGGAGCGTTGCAGAGGCCAAACGGCATGACCAGATATTCAAAATGGCCATCGCGGGTGATAAATGCGGTTTTCCATTCGTCGCCTTGACGTATCCTGATCAAATTGTAAGCTCCTCTGAGGTCCAATTTGGTAAATATCTTGGCCCCCTGGATCCTGTCAAAATGTTCGGAGATTAATGGCAGGGGGTAGCGGTCCTTTTGTGTAATCTCATTTAAACTGCGGTAATCTATGCACGGCCGGAGGGAGCCATCCTTTTTCCCCACAAAAAGAACCCTGCTCAGTGGGAGATTTGGAAGACCGAATGAAGCCTTTTGCCAAATTTTTCTTCTATATAATTCAGATATGGCCTTTGCCTCAGTCAGTGAAAGTAGGTAGACCCTTCCTCAGGGAGGCTGTGTTAGGCAATAAATTTATAGCACAATCAAATGAGCGGTGAGGAGGTAGTGTCTGTGGCTTTCTTTGAGAACACATCCTGGAAGGAGGAATACTGCTGCGGAAGCCCTGGAATGGATGCTGTAGTGGCTAGGCAGGACATCGGGGACACGACCTCCAAACAATCTTTGTGGCAGTAGTCACCCCATTGGGACAATTGTAGGGTGTTCCAATCAAATTGTGGAGTATGAAGTTTTAACCATGGCAGTCCAAGGACCACAGAATGTATAACCTTGTCCAGTATCAGAAAAGAAATGGTATCCATGTGCAAAGATCCTGTGTGAAGTTGAATGGGGATTGTGGAGAAGGCAACTCCACCTGGTATTGGTTTGCCATGAATAGAGAAGAGTAATAATGGCGTTGGAGTACAGACGGTGGGAATCCGAAGGTGTTCTACGAGTTGCCTGAGGATAAAATTTTCACCGGCTCCGGAGTCCACCAATGCCAGGGTATGAAATTCCTGATTGTCCAAATTAATGGAGACAGGCAGAGTTAATGGAGGAGACAGTGCGGTCAGGCCAAGGAGAAGTCCTCTGGCAGATCCTAGGCCTGGGAGTTTTCTGGACGGAGTGGACAGGAGGGTAACACATGACCCAGTTGACCACAATACATGCAGAGGCCAGTCCTCTGGCAACGGTGCTTTTCTTTTGAGGATAGATGACTACGGCCCATTTGCATTGGTTCCTCATCCTTGGTGCTTAGTGTAGTAGCGGTCTGAGTTGAAGACCTTGGGCGAATGTGTGGAGCACCTGATGCCATCCTCTTGGCTCCTCTGACCTCTTGTGAATATTCACGCAGACGGCGATCAATGCGACTGGCGAGGTCTATAAGGGAATCCAAGACCTCAGGGAGTTTTCATGCTGCTAATTTGTCCTTGATACGTGGACTCAGACGTTCGAGGAATATAGCACGCAGGCAGCCCAGGTTCCAGTGCAATTCGGATGAGAGAGTCCTAAACTCGATGATATAATCAGTTAGTGATCTGGAACCTTGTTGCAGGTGTAGAAGCGTAGACCCGGAGATGGCCTTTTGACCTGGATCATCGAAAATTGAGTGAAATAGGGCGAGGAAGCCCGGCAGGTTGTTTATTTATTTTATTTATTTAAAAACTTTTATATACCGTCATTAAGTTAAGTACCATCATAACGGTTTACAGGAAGGCACCAATATTAATATTGGAAAATGGATAAGATCTATCACTAAACAAGTGCCAAGACTATACGGTAACATAGCTCGTTTATAATTACTCATAGTTGTGAGTGTTATGTTCTATCATGTCCATTCTTTATTGTCTCATGTTTTAAATTGTGAGCAAATATATTTAAAAATTTTTTTAAATAAAGGTGGACTATATACCCGTGCAGGTTGGGGTAAAGTGCATGAGTGTTCTGCGGATCGTTTTTTGTTTTCTCTCTTTGTCACTGTATACTACTCTCCTTTCTCATTGTTGTAGGCTTGTTTAAATAACCATGTTTTCAAGTGTTTTCTGAAGGCTTTGATGTCTGTTTGTAAGCGGATCTCGACCGGCATGGTATTCCATAGCATAGGACCTGCTAGGGAAAGTGCTCTTTCCCTTACTTGGGTTAGTTTAGCTGTTTTAACTGAGGGGATGGTCAGTAAGGCTTTGTTTGCTGATCTTAGGTTCCTGTTAGGGACGTGTAGGTGAAGGGCTGTATTCAGCCATTCGGCTTTTTCGTCATGTATTAATTTATGTATGGTGCATAGGGTTTTGTAATGTATTCTTTGCTCGATGGGTAACCAGTGCAATTCTATTAGGGTTTCAGTGATGTGGTCTCTTTTATTTTTACCAGTCAAAATTCTGGCAGCCGTGTTCTGCATTATTTGGAGTGGTCTAATCATTGTGTGTGGTAATCCAAGTAGGAGGGAATTACAGTAGTCAGTGCTTGAAAAAATTAGAGCCTGTAACACGGATTGGAAATTGTTTGTTGTAAGTAGTGGTTTTAACCTTCTAAGGGTCATGAGTTTGGCATATCCTTCCCTTACTTTTAGCGATATGTGTTGTTTTAGGTTAAGTTCAGAGTCAATTATTACTCCGAGGTTTCTCACTTTTTCTGAGAGTTTAATTGTTTGGTTGTTTTTGAGAATGATAGGGTTTTGGATGAATTCAATATTTTTGCGTTCCAGTAATAGGAATTCTGTTTTCTCTATGTTAATCACTAATTCCTGATGGAATTGAGGATTTGATCCGTTCACTCCCAAAGAGGTGATGCCCAGGCCAATGCTTTCCCATCCAGAAGGGACAAAATGTACGTAGTTTTGGAAATTACATCAGGGAAATATGCAGGTTGTAAGGAAAATTGCATGTTGCACTGGTTCAAGAAATCCCTACATAACAAGGGGTCACCTGCAAAACGAGGAGCTGCCAGCAAAGGCACTGGCAGCCGGAATGGCGACGCATGTGAAGCGGAGTTAGGCTTGGCAAGCATCGGGACGGAGTCCAGCCGATTGCTCAGTTGATTTATGGTGCTAAACAAAGTCTCTAGAATCTTTTGCTGTTCTGTAATTCTCTGGGCCAGGCCAGGGATGGCTTGAATTGCTGAGACCTGTGCCGGGTCCATGCACTTGGCAATCTGTTAGGATTTGTGGGTGTGTGGGCCCAGGGCTGAGTTGAGAGATGGTATCACTCACGGGGAGGAGCCCTGTGAGCCTCACCATTGGGGGGCGAGGTCTCAGCTAACGTCAGACACAGCTCAAGTCTTAGAGTCTTTATTAAAGAGGTAGAGCAGCACTACCCGTGGAACAGGGGGTGGAAGAGTAAAGTCACACAGACACTGAGGTGCCATGGGTCTTGTGGAATGGGCGATACCCAAGAAGGATACCTCAGAATAGATGGTACTGCAATGGTCCACAGAGCGGGGTACACCGACGAGGGTTCCTCAGCAGAGATGAGATGGTAGTAGTCCGTGGAGCGGGGTATACCAATGAGGGTCCACAGTAGAGATGGTAATGGTCTGCAGCACGCTGTACTCTGAAGAGGTCCTCAGTAGAGATGGTAATGGTCTGCAGAGCGGGGTACACCGATGAGGTCCTCATTAGAGATGGTAATGGTCCGCAGAGCGGGGTACTCATGGCAGGAGTAGCGATGGTTCCAGGGAAGCCCCAGGGAACATGGCAGGCAGTAGTCCTGGGTGTCAGGCCTTCCAAGGAGCGGATAGCCAGACATGAGGAGACGGCCCCCGAGGAGCGGGTACCCGGGAAGTCTCATGCCAAGGAAGCACAAGCTGGAACGAAGGGTCCTCTGAGAGCGAGGCGGATTCAGCAATGAGGGAACTTGTTGTCAAGTCGTAGGTAGGCAGTAGGAATGTGAATTGTTTTTCTGACGGATGAAAATATCGTACGATATTTTCTCATCCGTCAGGTATCGGGGGGTCACTGAAAGCGATAGGAAAACCCCATTTTGGGGGGGTGGTAGGAAGAAAGGACACACAGAAAAACACCCCCAAACCCACCCCGACCCTTTAAATCGAATTATTTAGAATCTCCTACCCTCCCGACCCCCCCCCAAAACTTTTCTAAAGTACCTGGTGGTCCAGCGGGGGTCCCGTGAGCGATCTCCCACTCTCGGGCCATCGTCTGCCACTAATCAAAATGGCACCGATGGCCCTTTGCCCCTACCATGTGACAGGGGCTATCGGTGCCATTGGCCGGCCCCTATCACATGGTAGGAGCAATGGATGGCCCACACCATTTTTTAAGGCTGGCTCTGCACCTCTTGGGTCCTACTCAGCAACAAGATCCTGCTACTAGGTCTCCCTGGGAACACTGCGGCAACCTGTGAGTTCCTTGGCTAGCCTTCTCCACTCCTCACCTGTATTTTAACAAGAATGTCTGTGCTCTCCTGCTCCTCGGGTCACGCACTCTACTCAAGTAACTACCTAGAGCCTCCCCGCTCCACAGGGCTTGCTCCAGTTCATTCATTGACCGTCAGCTCTCCCGTTCCTTGAGTCTGTTTCTCTACTAGACTGCTGGCACCTCTCCATTCTCCGAGTTCCTGTCTACATCAGCAGCTAAGACTGGCCCCGGATTTTCCTGCCTCGTGGGTTGGCCTGCGCCTCCAAGTCTATGCCTTTTAAAGTGCAACTCCGCCCCCTTGGGGCTGTCCTTCTGGAGAACCTTCTGCACGGCTAATCCTGCACCTACCACCCCGCGTTCTGTCTGGCACCTCTATCTTCAGGGTCTCACTCCAGGTACTACCAATGGTCTGTCACCCTACGGGGGTCACTTCCTGATCCCTGGGAATCTCTCCACTACTATGCTAAGAGCTCCCTGCTGTGCCTGTACCTCGCCTCCTGATGGTGCGGACCTGTGGGGCTCCTCCCCACGGGCTGTATCAATTCGCACCTCGGGCCAAGGGTCCACATACCACAAACCATAACAAACTGAAAGGTGCAGCTACAATGATTAAGAGTGTATAACAGGCTTGCACATATTTTAAAAATACATCTTAGAAGCACAGTCTAGATGTATTCCATGCATTAAGAAAAGTGGAAGGAACTATTAAGTTCACTTAGGGGTAGATTTTAAAAAGCATTTACTCGAGCAAAACTGGTTTTTGCTCGAGTAAATACACTTTACTCAAGTAAGTGGGCTTTTCAAAATTGCTACAATATATGCCATTGAATTGTCCATAGGATTTACTCAAGTAAGTGCACTTTACTCGAGTAAATAGCTTTTGAAAATTGCTACGATAGTATGTCACATTTACATGCGTAACTCCTTTGAAAATGACCCCCTTAGAGAATAGCCACTGCCATTAGCAATGGTTACATGGAATAGACTTAGTTTTTGGGTACTTGCCAGGTTCTTATGGCCTGGATTGGCCACTGTTGGAAACAGGATGCTGGGCTTGATGGACCCTTGGTCTGACCCAGTATGGCATTTTCTTATGTTCTTATGTTCAAACAATTACCAGCATGGTTAAAAGGCAAGGTCAAAGAGGCTATTTTAGCCAAAAAATGTCCTTCAAAAATTGGAAGGATCCATCTGAAGAAAATAGGAAAAAGCATAAGCATTGTCAAATTAAAGGTAAACACTGGACAGACTAAGAGAGAATTTGAAAAAAAGTTGGCCATAGAGGCAAAAACTCATAATAAAAACTTTTTAAAATATATCTGAAACAGAAAGCCTGTGAAGGAATCATTTGGAGTGTTAGATGATTGAGTGGTTAAAGGGGCACATAGGGAAGGTAAGATCATCACGGAAAGACCGTGTTACCATATACAGAGACCATAAGAACCTTGAGCATCTACATCAAGCTCAACATCTTAATGCAAGACAGGCCCATTGGTCTTAGTTTTTTGCTTGCTTCAATTTTGAATTGTGGGAACACCTAGCACTCAAGAATCAATGGGCAAACGCCCTCTCACATTCCTTCCAGACCAAGGATGTCGCAGAACCTCCCCGACACATCATCGATCCTGCTAAGATACTTCTGGCCACTATGGTACCTATCCATCCAGGGAAGATGGTCTTACCTTCCAGACTCCATGTGAAAGTGTTGAAATGGGCCAATGACTTGCATGTCGCAGATCACCCTGGGCGGGTACGAACACTTGAATTGCTTCAACACCAGTACTGGTGGCCCCAAATGAAGCAAGACGTCAAGGCCTATGTTGACTCGTGCCCCACTTGTGCACAGCAAAAAGCACAGCATGGCAGATGCTGGAGACTGTTACAGCCATTGCAAACCCCAGTGAACCCTGTTCCCACCTGTCCACAAACTTTATTGTGGACCTTCCTATACCAGATGGTGCCACCGTGATTTGGGTAGGTGATAGCTCGATTCTTTAAGACGGCACACTTCATTCCACTACTGGGCCTCCCTTCTGCACAAAAATTGTCATGTATTTTCTCCCTCAATGTCTTTCACCTGTATGGCTTGCCAAAACACATATTCTCAGATAGAGTAGTTCAATTTACCACATGATACTGGTGCTCTCTCTGTAAGACATTTGGTATCATGCTTGTCTATACTACGGTCTATCATTCGCAAGGTAATAGACAAGTAGAGAGTACCAATCATACTCTCAAGACCTTTCTCCCCTCATATGTCAATGAACGTCAGGATAATTGGGCCGCTCTTTTATCTTGGGCCGAATTCTCTCATAGCACTGATGTCAACACAGCCATCATATCTTCTCTATGGGAAACAACCTCTGCCTCCTCTGTCACTGCCCATGAGAGTGCCTTCAGCAGCGGCTCAACTTTCCACCCAGGAATTGCATCAACTATAGGAATAGACGGATCACCTGATTGAGAAAGCCATTGATAAAGCCAAGAAAACTGGTATGCCCATAGAAGACCAGTTCCCTAGTTTAAGATTGGAGATAAAGAGTAGCTGAGTACCCAGCATTTACGCCTACAGGTTCCTTCTATGCATTTGGATCCACGTTACGTTGGACCTTTCTCCAAGCTCCGGCAACTAGGACTGTTACATACCTATTAAAGTTACCACCTACATTGAAAATTCACAATGTATTTCATATATCACTATTCAAGCCAATGGTACTCTCATGGCCTTCTAGAGTGCCATCCAAACAACAGGCTATTGATGGAGATGCTGTAATCAAAGTTGAAGAGGTTTTGGGTTCCCACTGTAGGGGAATATCTAATTTCATGGAAGAATTACGGCCCGAAAGAAAATTCTTGGGAGCCAGCCTCCAACATCTTGGACCTCAGCCTCTTGACAGATTTCCACCATCGGTACCCCAAGAAACCCAAAGTTTCAGGGAGGGAGCTTAAGAGGGGGATACTGTTACATTTGGTGGTCCGTGGGTTTCTCCCATGGACTGCTGCACTCACCGCCATGGCCAGGCCCTTCCTTCTTGCTCCCGATGCGTAAGCTGCCACAAGCCTGAGCTAATGCACTCCTCCTTAGGTGTGCATGCACCAGACCTCATCCCATTTAAAAGGCCGGTGGCGGAAAAAATTCTGTGGTGCTGAATGATGCTGTCACATGCTAAGCTCTATCAAGTGTTCTCTCGCTCCTGCTCTCATTGCCTCAGCAACAGGTCCACCTACTCCAGAAGTACAATGTGTTGCTTCCTGCATCTTGTCTTCAGTTCCAGCATCTTGCCTTCAGTTCCAGTCTTGTCTTATGTCTTTGTCTCCTTCCACGTTCAACACCTAATCTTCTACTTGCCTTGCTGCCCTGCCTAACTTCCCCTCCTCTCCACTGATACCTGGTTTTATCTCAGCCTGATCTCTGATATGCTTGACCATTGCCTGCCTCTGATCACTGCCTGATCCTGGATAAGCCTGACCATTGCCTGCCTCTGACCATCGCCCAGCCCTTGGATTCGTCTGATCTCCACTTGCCTACGACCCAAGCTATGCAAGGACCAATACTTCTGCCATAAGCAGACATCCCACCTGAGGCTTGCTGGCCCTGGCACCCAAAGACTCAACCCAAAGGGAATGAGGGCTGGTATAGATGAAGGTGCCGTTGCTTTGCCTGGGCCTGTCTACAAGGCTCCTCTCTGCAGGTTGCGCCAATTCTGCCTCAGCCCAAGGGTCCACAGACACAACAGCATCTATGATGACCGACTGCTGGATAGATACCACCTTAAGGATTTATAAAACATCTTGATTCCTGAGATCAAAGAGGAAATGTTTTCAAAAAGTTCCATCTATCAGACTTGCACACCTTGAAATGACAAAAGAGAGAGAGAGCTTCCTCTGTTGCAGGACAATTTCTATTGACTTCTTTGCTGGACCAGGTTCAGACAACTGAATGCAACAAATCTTTTAGAAAGGCTCTTAAGGCATGCTTATTCACCCAGACGTTTAACCTTAGGGAGGTCTGATGGACATGTGGTGTTCTTTTGAAATTCTTTACACTTGTAATCGACAGCTCGTAAATGAGAAGTTTTTATGAAATGGCTTAGTTTATCTTTGTTAATGTATTTGACGCTATGTTATTATTTTAATTATGCATGTTTTTATGTATTTGCCTCAATCGTTTTGCAAGGAGTACAGATAAATTAAATAAAATGTGCGCTAGTGATATCAGTGGGGAGGGGGGGGGCAGGGTCTAGGACTGATAATTGTCGAGCCAGCAGCAAAGAGCTGGCAGAAGGCAGGAACACAGCTCTTCTCTTTCAGTGGGAGCAGTTAATTGAGTCAGTCTCGTTGACCTGAGGAGCATGTCAGGTCAGATTAGCTGCTGTCTCAGACTTTGTAAAAGAAAAATACTGTTTCCTGCTGCTGAGATACCTGGATTGAGTTACAGGTTTATGAGGTGACTCACCTGAAGCTCTCATCAATAAGTTATAAAGGTAAATCTTTCATGAGGAAAATCAAATAGAGCTCTCAGCATGGTACCAGCTACCTGCAAACATCTTACATTAACTTTTTAAAAGTATTTTTGAACTGTGAGAAATCTTTTCACAAGAAATCTTTCTCTACCAACTACTAGAGAGTAATTAGAAACTTTCTTGGACATGATCAGACCTTTCAGTGGAAGGATATCAGCGTCACTTGATCCAGATAACAGCAGTAGATGGCTAGTTAAAAAGATACTTCACCCTGATTTGTCATCCGTTTGGTCTCCTTGCCAACTTGTTGTGCCTTGGTTCTCAGGTGATTAATTTCACACAGGCAAAAGTTGGTTGCTAAGTTACCTACACCTGTTTTTTCAGTATTCACAGCATAGCCATTGACTTGACTGGATCATAGATCTGAATGGGTAACATAAAGCATAAGACAAACATTTCCATTTACAACATATTCATGGATACCCTCCGTTTGTTTTGGTGATCCACAAATTAAATAAAAATTGACTCATTTGTTATATTTTACCCATTTGTTTCAAACGAATGCATATCCACCTCTGCGGTCCCATTGTTTGAGAAGCAACAAGTTAAAAATTTTCCAGCTGCACTTTTGTGACAGGCATTAAAAGTATGATATTTACCTCATAGTTTTAATGCCTGTCACAAAAGTGCAGCTGGAACATTTTTAACTTGTTGCTTTTCAAACATTTGCTGATGTGTTCTCCGTGAGGAGTTAGCAATCTGTTGTCAATCTGTTAACAAAGCTCTGTAGAGAAAGCTGGGAGTTAGCAATCTGTCAGAAAGCTCTGTTGTTAAGCTGGTATTTAGCAATCTGTTGTTATTTAGAATAGTTGTGGGTGGATCCTTGGACCAGTGGCAGGTGACCACGCCCTCGGGGGAAATCCTGAGAGGGACCACTGGTCAGGCTTAGTGTAGGAGACAGACACACACTAGTTCTTTTATTAGACAATATAGTAAACCACCAGAGGTAGCAGTAGTGAGCTGGAAGCGCCCCGTTGGGCTGTAGTTTCTCAGGTACTGGAACAGCTATCTCAAGGTGGTTGAGCTGTAGAGAAACTAAGAAAGTGAGTAGGCAGTATATGCAGAGTTCTGGAACAAGTCCTTGATGGTAACACTCACACAATAGTCTCTTAAGGTCGCCCAGGAGATGGTATGCATTAGGCCCTCGAGGAGCGAGTACTTGGACCCAGGGAAAGCTCTGAGAGATAGATGGAAACTCACAATGTTGTAAGCAGCGATGACTTCTTAGCAGAAGTGATATTCAGGAGCAAGTCCGGGACGTGGGCCCTCGAGGAGTGAGTACCGGTTCCGGACTGCGACCTGCAAAGAAAAAGAGGGAGCGAGGCCCTCGAGGAGCGGGTACCTCTAGTGAAGTCCGAGGGGGCAGAGTAGCTGGGTTTGTGGAGAGTGAATTCCATCTGCAGCGACCAGGAGGAAGTTTTCGTCTTGTTAGCGAAAACTGAGACCTTAAATATCTGGAACTGGTGACGTCATCTTAGTGGGACGCCCCTGAGGTTTGCGCCAATGCTGGTACATCAGTCGGGCCGTGTGCGCGTCGTGCACCCTTAGGTATCTGGTCAACATGGCGGCTTGCAGCGTCGAGCCGATCCAGGAATGCCGGAGGAGGAGGGCCTGGAGACGCTGCAGCAGCTAGCCTTCCATCAATCCCAAAGGGAGTCGCCAACGAGGTAAGGTGGGCAGAGCGGAGACATCGGGCAGCGACGGACACAAAGGTACCCCCCTTCAAAGGCAATCTCCTCTTCGGGCACCAGGCTTTGGTTTTGAAGGATGCGCGAGATGGAATCGACGAAGCATTTCTTTATCCAAGATATTGGTCTGAGGCTCCTACAAGTTTTCTTCGGGGCCAAAACCTTCCCATTTTAGAAGGTATTGTAAAGTCTTGCCTCTCCTACGAATGTCCAGAACCTCTTCAACCTTGAACTCTAGGTCATCTTCTGCATTGATAACAGGTGGATCTTGAGATATAGAGGATAGTTCACTAAGGGGTAGATTTTCAGAGCCCTGCTCGCCTAAATCCGCCCAAAACCGGGCGGATTTAGGCGAGCAGGGCCCTGCGCGCCGGGAAGCCTATTTTACATAGGCCTCCCGGCGCGCGCAGAGCCCCGGGACTCGCGTAAGTCCCGGGGTTCTCGGAGGGGGGCGTGTCGGGGGGCGGGCCCGGTCGTCGCGGCGTTCCGGGGGCGTGTCGGCAGCGTTTTGGGGGCGGGTACGGGGCGTGGCTACGGCCCGGGGGCGTGGCCGCGCCCTCCGTACGCGCCCCCAGGTCGCGGCCCGGCGCGCAGCAGGCCCGCTGGCGCGCGGGGATTTACGTCTCCCTCCGGGAGGCGTAAATCCCCCGACAAAGGTAAGGGGGGGGTGTAGACAGGGCCGGGCGGGTGGGTTAGGTAGGGGAAGGGAGGGGAAGGTGAGGGGAGGGCAAAGGAAAGTTCCCTCCAAGGCCGCTCCGATTTCGGAGCGGCCTTGGAGGGAACGGGGGGAGGCAGCGCGGCTCGGCGCGCGCAGGCTATACAAAATCGATAGCCTTGCGCGCGCCGATCCAGGATTTTAGTGGATACGCGCGGCTCCGCGCGTATCTACTAAAATCCAGCGTACTTTTGCTTGAGTCTGATGCGCAAGCAAAAGTAGGCTGATCGCGCTTCTTTTAAAATCTACCCCTAAGAGTAGTATCATCTTCGTCTGGAGATACTGAAGAACATTCACTAGTTAGTGTATTGTCTTCGTCTTGAGATATTGAAGAACATTCACTGGTTAGTGTATTGTCTTCCTTTCCCCCAAAACAAATGTCCGCACCAGCTGGCGACTCAGATGGTCGGATAAAGTCCTTCTGGAGATTTTATTCTATGTCTTCTGATGTTGCCTTATTCTCATCTGCTGAGAGAGAGTGCACCTGACCTTTCGGAGACTCAGTTTTAGACTTCTGTCATATGGCACAGTCATAGGGCTCCTGAGGAGGAAGAATATCAACTACTTCTTTGGAGAAGATATCCCCAAAGGGGATGTACTGGAGCGGCTCGGCGACACGCGCAAGCCCCAGGACGCGTGTATTTCCAGGGGCTTTGAAAAAGGGGTGGGAAGGGGGCGGGGGTGGGGTGCTGGTCCAGGGGCGGTTTGGGGGCGGGACCGAGGCCTCCGGCACAGTGGCCATGCCAGGGGATGGCACACCGGCAGCCAGCTGACGGGCACAAGTTACGCCTGCCAGAGGCAGGTGTAAATAATGAAATAAAGGTAGGGGGGATTAAGGTAGGGCTGGGGGGTGGGTTAGATAGGGGAAGGTGGGGGGGAGTGGAGGGAACGGGTAAAGCCATCGGGGCTCCCCAGGGCTCGGTGCGTGCAAGGTGCACAAGTGTGCACTCCCTTGCATGCGCCGACCCCGGATTTTATATCATGCGCTCAGCTGCGTGCGCATGTTATAAAATCAGGTGTACATTTGTTCGCACCGGGTAGCGTGCACAAATGTACCCTGCGCGCGCAGGTTATAAAATCTTCCCTAGTATGTTCAGGTGGGGAGGTTTCTAGTACTTACCAAAATTATGTTTAAAAAAAACTGACTGGTGTTATACATTGATATTGAGGTGAATTATATTTAAAAATAATATTTCACAGTGTTAGATTTAGTGATTCCCTTTCACATTTGTTTGCACTACTCAAAGGGATCATGTGGAGCATGAGTAACCATTCTGATACATCCATAGGAGAAGAAATCCTTGCAGAAATCATTGAGCTATCATAATATGGGCAGCCAGGACTGACGCTTCTGCACAAGCCTGCCCCTTTACAACCACATAATACACAACACAGTTTTGGGAGTCAACAGGCCGCAGCTTTATTAAAACCCTGAAGCCCGAGCCATACACATATAATCTTGAAATTCCCCCATTTGCACCCATCCGCCACCAGTCAGCAAGATGGGCAACACAGGCTATCCCAACCTGCCAATAGTGCAAACCCAGGCTATCCCAGCCTGCCGGGTGGGTGCTCCCCAGGCTATCCCAGCCTGTTTGAAGCACTCACCTCAAGTCTCCCATGACTCCCACTGCCATCAAACAAGGAGCCGAATAAATCGACCCCTGCCACTATCCAGCAAGGAGCCATACCAGCCACAACTGCACCCAGTTGTTTGGCTAGGGACCACTGACTGCCCCCCACCCCATCAGGTCGTCACCAGTTACCAAAGCACAACCCCCCACTAATCGGCTCGGGTTACCCGCCACAGGTGCAGGTAAGAATTACCTGTGACCCCCAAAGATGCAGCCAGGACTCCTGCGGAGAATACATTCTACAGCCTCCTGCAGCAAATTCAAGAACAAATCCAAACCAATAAAAGAAAGATGCACACCATCCCCCCGGAAGAAACCTTTAACCAACTCCCAGGACCAGTCATGGCGTATATGGAACCCCCCTACCGAAGTCAACCAAGAATCGATCTGTTGATTGGCCTTGGTGCGACAATGGTGCCAAATCTTTTGCTTGATCACTGCAGGACATAGAATAATGTCGGGCCAACAGAGGACAGTGACCGGCAGCAGAAGAGAAACCCATACCATCGTCCAGACATTTTTCCCCAATCATTCCCCCCGAGGTGAATAATCAAAATATCCGGGGGACTGAGACAATTCAGCCCCCATTGCAAACACCATAACTGTTGCCTCTAAGCCATCCCCCACCGCCCCAACCAACAAAAGGACACCCCATGCACCCCAAAGTCCAGATTTGTCCCGTAAGGATGTTCTTGAGCATGAGAAAAGACCCAGGCCACGTAGGAGTGCCCCACAATCCATATGATTAGCTCCCGGGGGACCGCACCTGCAAGGAGAGAAATGTTAATATCCTGTGCAATTACGGAGTCCCTTTGCGCACATACCTGGTGAAAGCATCCAACTTCCACCTGCCAATACACTGGATCATACTGCCCGAGAGACCAGAGAGTACTGCAGAGGTGGCAGCCCCAATTCGAAATGAGTGAGTCCCAAATCTTGGGGCGTCCAACCTCAACACCACCAAACAGGCCTGCAACACTGCCTCGAACTGGTACTTTGTCAGCAGCTTCAAATCCTGGTGCACCAAAAAATGAACCCCGCCCACCAGACGAATACGCCCGAAGACAACGCCGTTCGCTACCGGGCAAGTACGCAGACCCAGTACGAGATGCAGCACCACTGAAGACCCTCTGCCTAGCTGATCCATCTTGGATTTATTAATAAATAAGACAACTGACTCCACTCTAAGTCACACGTGCTTGAATAGAAGCCCAGATGCATCAGACCCCTTAGTCGCCCGCGCAACCAACTCGCTCACTCGAAAAGCACCGAAAAACGCCCAGACAAAGGCCAACCGAAACAAACAACACTCGAACTCGTTGTCACAAATCCTGGACCATATATCCCACAATTGACCCAGAATATCCTGAGTAATAGGCAGGCATTTGTCACCCACCGGGGAGAACCAGGAGCCCAACCCACCAGCAACTGCCGGATCAGAAATCTCCCCACAGGGAAGCCCCAACCATGATCCCTCATAAAGAAGGAGAATCCAGCTAGCTGCCTGTACACCGCTGACCTGGAATCACCCGACCGTCTTGCCGTCTCTACAAACCTCACCAGTAACTCATCAGAGACCGGGCCCCAATGCCAACCCTGACTTGCCAAGAAGGATACCACCTTATGTGCAGACTTCACATAGCAGTTCCAAGTGGACAGAGCTAGCAACGCCTGGAGCAGCATCCATGCTTCCGGGTGCCAAAGTTCCAGAGGAAAGATGGCACCAACGCTCCCTGCGGATCCGCTTCCAGTGCGAGCTCCCGAAACAAAGTCCACTTGCAACGAGAAAGAGAATCAACGATAGAGTTAGCCATACCTGGGACATGCCTGGCCCATACTGTTATGTTGAGCCCCATGCAATGCAGCATGAACTCATGCAAGCAATTCAAAATCAGGAGAGCTTAGCAGCACGTTTGCTGATTACCTCTACCACCCCCAAATTATCGCACCAAAAGACAACCTTTCGTTCCCACAAATGCAAACCCCAAAAGACAACAGAGACCACAATCGGAAACAGTTCCAAGAAGGTAATGCTCCTGGTGACACCTGTCTCCTGCCAATCTGCACGCCAAACATCCGCACACCAGGAACCCCTGAAATAGGCTCTGAACCCCACCGCACCAGCCGCATCAGTGTAGAGCTCTATGCCGTGATTAGATATCGTCTCCCCTTGCCACAGTGAGCAGCCATTGAAATCAGCCAAGAAGCGGTCCCAGATCAATAAGTCCTCCCGCAGCCATCGAGTAATGCAAATCCAATGTCCGCTTTTCCGCAATCCAGACATACTATGACTCAGCCTACGGATGAATACCCTAGTCATAGGATCACGCGACAAGCAAAATTAAGACTCCCCACCAATGACTGCATCTGACTCAGTGTTAACTTCTTGGCCCGCATTGACTGGGATACAAGAACTCGTAATGCCGCCGGCAGCTGTGAGGTCAGCTCGACCGAGTCCAACTCTGTGCCCAAGAAAGACAAACAAGTGCAAGGACCCTCCGTCTTGCCAGCAGCTAAGAGAATCCCAAATTCAGCCGCCGTACTCTGGAAACATTGCAATAACTGCACACATGATATCGAAACTGCCTCCCCCACGAACAGGGGTAGCAATCCCAGATCATACCGCCACCACCCAATGCACAAAGGTGCTGAAGGCTTTGAAATAGGCACATGCGATGGAACATCCCATAGGCAGGCACCTATCGTAGTAGACCTCATCCTGAAATCGAAAACCTAGCAACGGAAAACATTCAGGGTGGATTGGGAGAAGCCTGAAGGCCGACTCGATGTCCACCTTGACCATCAAGGCCCCCACACCACAACGACAAACCATGGCCACTGCCAACTCAAAGGACACGTATCACACCGAACAGACATACCCTCCAGGAAGGAAAGGTTGTGAATCAACCGGAACTTACCCGGATCCTTCTTCGGAACCACTGCCAAAGGGGAGAAAACCATATCATCTATTGGAGGGACCAGGAAAGGACCCCCAAACCGTCCCAAAACAATCTCGCATTGCAATTTGGCCTGGACCACGTCAGTCAATTTATGAACCGACAGACAATTTTGACCACCACCCTCCCCCATTGGACCCTCAAAGGGGATACGAAAACCTTGTACAAAACCATCCTGCAAAAAAACTAGCAACTTCCACTTTAGGATACCTACCCAGCCATGACAGCATGGCGTCCGAATGGACAGGGGTAGGAGCTACACTCAAAACTTCACTTAGGAGGGTTCTTAGGGGTGGCCCCTCCCCCAATCCCACACCCCACCCGCTTTGGACACTTGGCAATGGGGTGGCCCTGTCCACAACTGGAACAAGCGTGCTTAAACTTGCAATCGGGAAAATTGCATGCCGAGCGATTGTACTTCCAGCACATGTCGAGGAAGGCAACTCCCACCCCATTGCCCCCTGCTGAGCCCACCCCGGTCAGAAAGGACTGCCCACCAGAGACACCAGCAGACCTGCCCGCATCCATGGACGTTGAAGACCCTACTTTAGCACCCATCTGGGTCAACCACAAGCCGACATCCCTGGTCCCCCACACCATGTACTTATTTTCCTCCATTAGGTCATGGAAGCGCTCATCATAATTGAGCCATGACCAACCCTCGTATACCCGACTGGCATCCAAGATAGCATCAGCATAAGCGAGTAATGGCCCGTACTGGGAAGGGTCGCAATGACCTACAACACTGGCCAACCGAAGGAAGGAGCAGATCCAATTTAACACATTACGCACCACCCAGCGATCCTCCCCCCTTGCGGCCTATCACCCCGCCGACTTTTTTTTCGCCTTCTTCCGCCCCCGCAGACCCTCGAGCAGCAAGAAGATATCTATGTACTTCCGCTGCCTGATCTTCCAACGGAGAGCTTTCGGAACATCCTCCCACAGTTCCAACAGGCTTACGAGAGCGAGAGAACCCCCGTTCCTGGACCATTCTGTCTGCCCCCCCCCCGAGGACCAACGCCCCACACCGAAGCCATGGACGAGTTAGACGAGGACGAAGAAGAAGAGGAAGAAGAAGAGTCCAGAAAAGCTAGAACGGGAGTGCTTTTTTCTTGCACCAACACCTATCACGCTTCTTGGGAGCCACAGCATAGGCCTCGACGGGCTACAAACTGCAGCCGGAGAAGCAGAGGACACATCGCTCGTGCCAACAACCGGCAGAATGACACCCCCGCCAGAACATCGGTAACTCACCAAGCGACCACCGGCATTACCGAAGTCAACCGGAGCAGGATCCACGGAACTGGATGCACTCTGTCCACTAGCTGGACCACTCATGCTGCCGGTGATCCCGTGGGCCCGGGGATGTTGGTAGTCGCAGAGGTAGGATCGTTATGCCACTCCATGGCATGAAGGTCCCGGACCATTATCCAGCTCGTCCCCCGGATTAAGCTGCAGATACAGAGAAGAAACAGCAGCCATAGGCCCAGCAGACCCAAAACTGTCCAGACTTGCCCATGGCCCCTCAAAGAAGTAAGGCCAACCCCAGGACCTGCACTCCCCTCCACGGACCAGAGGTGACACCCCAACGAGGGACCAAAGGAGCCTGGAACCACCCAGATGGACCCCCGTACCATGACTGTGAGGGACCCTGAGACCACGCAGAGAAATACAGACCCCAGCCATCCCCAGGACCCCAACCCTGTCCCGCACCCCTGCTAGAATTCCACCAATCAGCATCAGGACCAGGAGCTGGATTATGCCCCAGAGCCCCAGGAGGACCTGCCCCGGGAGCACCGGAGGGTGCCCAGCCAGGAGGCCCAAAAGCAGGGGCCCAACTGCTGTCACCGCCCCCATCCCTTCCCGACCTGTCCCTGTCTCCAACCAGCCCAGTAGCAGGCCCATCACTGGTCCCAGGCATCGGGGAAGGTAGCACAGCCTCAGCTGTTGTAGCTCTGCCCCTTCCAGCACCGGACAGCTCCATGTGCACAGGCACCGGGGCTGCCGGCTGCTGCAAACTATCACGAAAGAAGGGGGAAGGGCCAGGAACTGGCCGAGCCTCAGTAGGCAGGAAGGCCGCAGAGGAACCAACCTTCTTTCTGCCCGACGTGGCTTTGCCCCCCTGCACCCGAGAATGAGAAATGCGGCCCCTCGGCGCGCCACCCCCGAACTCACCGCCAGCCCGACTGCCTCAGCTCCCACCTCACCAACACGCTTAACGGGCACCACGCCCTCAGCCTCACCCAACGCCATCACGGCTTCTTCAGAGGCCATCGCTCCGCTGACTGCAAAGCTGGCACAACTACCACCCCGAACCCCTTCCGCCGAGCCTGCAAAGAGAAAAAACACTGGAGAAGCTAAAATGAAAGGAACCCCCTGCACCTACCAAGCCGCGAGAATGCAGCGCCAGAAGCAAGGCTGGAAAGAGAGGATGAACCCCGAGGGATCAGTTAGTCTCTCTTCCAGCTCCTCCCCCCCCCCCCCCCCAAACTAATCACTTCAGGAGCCAATTGGCTCCCACCCCAGGGTGGTTCAAAAGAACCACCAATCCTAATACAGGAGGGAGCACGAGGAGCACGGGTGACCAGCCAGCCACCTCGGGGCTCCCCTCCCCCCTTGCACAACGCTAGCCATGCTTGCATCAGCGAGCCTAGCGCCATATTTATCTTGGCCAGGCAGGCATGAAGTCCTACCCGACCTCTCAGACTATGCTCCAGTGACATCCATAATCATCTTGAAGCATAGTTATTCATCGGCATTGGATTTTAGCCTCTGGACTACAGTTAAACCTGAGTTCTTTATTGTTTCCAGTTTTACCCTTTGATCCCAGATCCTATAGTGTGCCCCAGGGGCAGAAGAGGGTATCCCTTTGCATATGTCATGAGTCAATTTTTCATAGGAGTTTGACATGGAAAAATAGCACGTGCATGCATAAGTAGCATGTATTTCATGTATATGCTATTTAATATGCATTGAAGGTACGCACGTATTTTCGTTTTTTTTGCATACAATTTAGCAGCACAAAAATGGGCGATCTAAGGGCATTCTGCAGCAGGGGTCAAGAATTACGTGTGGTAGTTGCTATTACATGTAAATTATCAATCGTTATACAATTCTGCACCAGCTAATTGATTAGTGCAAATGGAATCAGACTTGTCTGCAGTTTTTGGATGAAAGGCCTGGGTGAACTGGTGGGGGTGCAGGATGAAGTGCTCGAGAGTGAAGGTGAACTGGAGATGATGGACTGAGTGAACTGGAAGAGGTAACGGCAAACTGGTGAACTCAAGTGTGCGCAGCTATTTTCAAAATGGTATATATTATGTGCACACTTTATAAAATACCTGCATTCAAGTATAAATTGGGGTCATTACACATACCTGTTATATTTTTTTTCACACCTAAAATATAAGTGCTTATGTTTAGAAAATAGCTAGAGAAAGTAAGTGCTTTCTTTGCATTGGAAATATTCACACACACTGAAACATACGCGAATCAGAATTATGTAACATTTTATAAGCTGTGCAACTTCTTATTGCTCTAGGGAAGACTATCACTGAAATCCAGTTTGACACCGTATCTACTGTATATTCATATCTGTCAATGGTAAACCCTTTCTATGTATCTTTCTTAATGTAACCCTATTTTTTTTGAAATAATAAAAGTTGCATTATTTAACCTTGGCATGTTTACAGGTAAAGGAAGTTGGGCGCATAACTAGGATACTCATTTTAGGAACTGCTCACCTGAGATGTCTATTCATGAGACAGAATCCATCATTATACAGATCACATTTCATGGTGGGGGGGAGGGGGCAACATCTACATATGCATAACACTAAGATCTTTTCAGAATAGTGTGGCACTCACACTAAACCATTGATGTATTGCATGATATTTTCAGTGCACACTAAACAGTTTTAGATGCATGCTTTTTTTGGAAATAGGCATTTTTTATTTTTTTTTTAGGAATTTGTATGGTGTCCTAATTCACAGTTCCTTACAATTATTCACTGCCGGATACAAAATTTGTAACATTAAATATGTCATTTATTATTCATAAAATTATTGTTTATATAAGTAAGTTTTCAATCAAATGCATAAATTTAGCAAGCACAATTTAAAAGACTCAAACTTCCACTCCTTTCGTGATCATTTTGCTCAGGTTGACAGCAGAACCATACAATTCTGTCAGAGTGAAGACAGACTTGGCACTTTGTGAAACTACTGAGGGGAGGCAAAGAGGCTTCTGGGCAAACTTCTGATTTGTATTTGAGTATCTTAGGCAGTAATCTTTGTTTCAGCTACTCCTTGGGCTCTAAACATGCCAAGGTACAAACATCATTCCAGAACACTTCTTCCACTGCCAGAAGACAGTCACCCAAGTACAGAAGAGAGAGGAAACTGAGTAACATCCATTTGTATCCTCAGAGATGAAGATCTCAGATCAGATGGGGACCACACATTTTCTATGGAGTTGATTCACCCCCAGCCTCCCTCAGGCAAACAATGGCAGGTATTCATGTTTTTCCAAAAAGCAACTGTTATAAAAGGGTATATTCAGGAGGTATTTGGGACTGACAAAAACATATTCATTATTACTTAAATAAAAGAGATTTGGAGTGTTCAAGAAGTGGAGTCACCATAGAAATTTCCAATCTTGCCCTCTGCTTCTCCTTTGAGCCAGTCCACAAGGTATTATATACCCACACATTTACATGGGGTTAATTTATCACCCACAGGCCTCCACTGAATGAAATTACTCCTGGCCTATGTTGTTCTTTGTCATTTTCTAAATTAAATGACAGGAAAAAGAACAACAAATTGTATTTTTTGTCATTTCTGTCCCTTTATGTATGATATTTTCAAATGCAGTAGTTTTGCCGCCACTTAGCTAGATAAATCAAAACATATCCAGCTATGCTGAAATACATGCCGCAAGCATGTTGTAGAGTAGATTTACGTGAATTTGTGTGAAACAATATAAAATACATGCACATAAACATACGCGCCACTATACAAGCAAAAACGGGAGTGCATGTGCATGTTTTAAAGTTATCATCTTAAAATGCATTTACGCATGTAAAACCTATTGACCATTCAATGGCATATATTGTAGCAATTTTCAAAAGCCCACTTACA
This sequence comes from Rhinatrema bivittatum, assembly GCF_901001135.1. Lineage (NCBI taxonomy): Eukaryota > Metazoa > Chordata > Amphibia > Gymnophiona > Rhinatrematidae > Rhinatrema > Rhinatrema bivittatum. The sequence goes on along the minus strand of NC_042617.1, from coordinate 263,952,283 downwards.
TGGGTAAAGTATTTTGCATTGTAAAAACCAATTTTAAGTGTGTAAATCCTTTGAAAATTTACCCCCTTAAAACTGGGTTTTACAATTGTAAATGCACTTTATGATGGTAACTTTCAAACCTGCATGCATGTTATAAAATAGCTTGCCCGTGCGCTGTGTGCCAAATTTTAAATGGGTGCCTGCATGGGTGCACAAATTAAACTTCTACTGCTTCAGAAAGGGGGATTTTAAAGGGGTTACACGCCGATGCCATTACCAGTTCACCTAGTTAGGTCCTCCACCCCCCCCCCTCCCTGGTTTGATAGCCTACACTCCCCCCAGTTATCCCAGATTCTTTAAGCCCCTCTAAAATGGACCCATTATTTTATTTTAAGACATACAGAAGTAAAGTTATGCAGCAGGGGATCTCGGCGCATGCCAGGATATATAAGTATTTACACACACACATCTTTCGGGCAGGTCCATATAGACCCATGTCCCGCATCTTTTTGGAAATTTTTCAGACGTGCGCACTACTGCATTTAGGCATGTATCTGGGCACTTTTAAAATACGGTTGGTGCATGCGAGCCTGACTTATTCGTACATCCCGTGACTGATGCGCACGCTGGGCTTCTAAAATTCACCTTTATGTACATAAGTGGGCTTTTGAAAATTACTATGATAGATGCTATTGAATTCTCAATAGGTTTTATGCATGTTAAGTACACATTGTAAGATGAATTTTAAAAGCTCAACATGTGCATTAATTAGGGGATGCACGGATAAGTCGGGCTAGTGTGCGCCGAGCAGTTTTTAAAAGCCACCTGGCTACGAGTGTATCTCCCGCAGGGTGCACATCTCCAAAGTTTTTAAAAAGGGGGTGGGGCGTGAACCAAAGATGTGAGTGTAAATACTTATGCACCCTGGCGAGCACCCACATCCCCTGCCGCATACTTTTACTTCTGCCATGGAGGAGGTGCAAGTTATATAATAAAGAAAACTAGGCAGATTTTCAGGGTTTTAGGGGTTGGGGCCAACTGGGGGGGAGTGAAGGCTATTAAACTAGATGGGTATGGAGGCCCTATCTCTTAACTGAGTAAACTGGTAAAACTGGAAATAGCGTTAGCGAGCGCCCCTTTTACGCGGTAGAAGCAGGATTTGCGTGCAATTGTAACTGCCCGCTAGCTGATTCAGCTCTACCGGTTTTCCATCAGCTACTCCAGTATTTCCCATTATCATGGCATTCCCCTAAGTTTATTTTGAGGTTTCATCCTATATAGCCCTATGTTTATATTTTACCTCAGTATTATTTTGAGGTTTCATCCTATATAGCCCTATGTTTATATTATACCTCAGTATATTTCTATTGTACCAAATGTTCTCTTTTTGTTCATTATACCTCATGTTCTTTGTATCCGCCTCACGGCGATTGTTCAGTTTATATGTAAACCGGTGCGATATGTATCCTATACAGGAACATCGGTATATAAAAATTAAAAATAAATAAATAAATAAATTTGGCATACATGTGCTTGCGGCCAGGCTATTTTATAACATGCGCGCATATACACGCATATGTTAGAAAATAGCTATGTCCCTGGCTGTGGGCTGATGCACTCATGTCCGAGTGCCCGCTCACCAGTTTGAAAGTCACCGTCTCAGCGCATAAATGAGCTTTTGAAAATTGCTATCATACGTACTACTTTTATGTGCATAAATTCTTTAGAAAATTACCTCATGAAAGCTTGATTATATAAAGCATTTAAATGCTCTTTTCTCGAGTAAGTGGACTTTTGAAAATTGCTACAATAATGCTATTGAATTGTCCATAGGATTTACTTGTGTCAGTATACTTTACTTGAGTCAAAAGCTATTGAAAATTGCTCTGCTAATATGTTACATTTATGCATATAACTTCTTTGAAAATTACCTCATATGGGGTTGATTTTAAAAGCATTGCTCACGCTAAAATGCTCTCATACATGAGTATCCTGAGCTGTGCATGCGCGATGGATATTTTAAAAGCAGGAAATTACATGTGTATATACACATTCGTGAGTAAAAAAAAAGTGGGATGCAAAAGTGGTGGAGTTGGTGGCCGGACATGGGCATTCCAAGGCAGGGCCAAAAGTTACGAGCGTAACTCTGTATTTTAAAGTCAGAGCCTGTGTAACTTTGCTACTGCTCCTGATGAAGAGCAAGTCTGCAGATCTCATGTTTTGGGGCTTACACAACAGGGTGAGGGATCTGATTCAACTGGGGAGCATGCAGGATGAAAGGGTATGAGTGACCTCAGGATTGACTGGGCAAACTGGTGGACTATTTAAAAAAACTGGGAATGTCCCTTGCACAAGCAGGTTTTAAGATTCATGTACATATGCGCGTAAAAGCCAGCAAAGTCCTATGGGAGATATTAAAAGTAGGTTTGCTCAAGTAACCTCTTAAAATTAGAAGCATACTTATGCGCAGTAGGCATATTTTAAATCATATGAGCACAAGTGTGTGCATGATTTAAAATTCAAGCATATATTCACTCGCAAGCTGCTCATTTTAAAATTTGCCTGTGTGTGTGGAAATGGATGTTTGAAAACTGCTACTTTTAGGTGTGCAACTCCTTTGAATATTCTCTCCATAGAGCTAAATTTTCAAAAGATTTTTCACATGTAAAATTACCTCCTTTGGGGGTAATTTTCAAAAGGAGTTGCACGCTTAAAACTGGCTTTTCACGTGCAAATGCACTTTAACCAAGTAAGTGGGCATTTGAAAATTGCTAAAATATTTGCTATTGAATAGTCCATAGGTTAGTCACATGTAAGTGCACATTATGGGGGTAATTTTCAAATGAGTTACTCATGTAAATGTGACATACTATCGTAGCAATTTTCAAAAGCTATTTACTCGAGTAAAGTGCACTTACTTGAGTAAATCCTATGGACAATTCAATGGCATATATTGTAGCAATTTTGAAAAGCCCACTTACTTGAGTAAAGTGTATTTACTCGAGCAAAAACCAGTTTTGCTCGAGTAAATGCTTTTTAAAATCAGGCCCATTATTTGCAAATGGCTTTTTAAAATTGCTATGATAGTATGTTGTAATTATATGTGGTTTTCCTTTTAATATTACCTCCTTTTAGGTGAATTTTCAAAGGAGTTACGCATGTAAATGTAACATAAAATTGAATACAATAACAAAAAATAATAAAAGTTAAAACACAAAGGTAGATAAATAAAAATCAAAACACAAAAAATAAATACATAAAAGCAAACAAGCGTAGGCTAAATACCCAGATGGTGTGACGTCACTCAAGGGGGACGCCCCCGAGGTTCCTGCCATGACGTGGATAAAGACAAGGGTGGCGTGCGTGCGTGCACCCTAGGAGGCCCTCAGGAGAAACATGGCATGAAGCTTTGCCATAGCTGTTCTGGGGACGCCGGAGAATGCGGCTTGCAGACGTGGCGGTAGCCATCTTCCCAAGGCTAGCAGGGAGAGCAGAGAAAAAGGTGAGGCACAAGGGTCGAAGCCATCTGAGACCGATGGACGCAACAGTGGGCGGTGTGTGTGTGCCATAAATCTGTTTCTGGTCTTTGTTAGAGACTCCTAGAGGTTTTAAAACTAACATTTTCTACAAGAGTCTACAGGAGGAAGATGAAAAGGCTGTTTAGATCAGCCCTTGTAATATCATAAAAGATTACAGCCTATCACCTCAGTCCTAGACTGGGCCTGCAACTGTGCCACTAGGAAGATAATACAGTCTCTCAGTTACAGTACATCTCCTCTGCATATGAGAATTCTTTGTTGTTAGAAACTGAGTGAAATTCAGACCCCCTAAAGCCAGAATGTCCAAGATTTCTGGGATTTCCAAACAGCTAGGGAGAAAATCCCTCATTTTTTGGAGACAGGATTTTTGGCCCACACTTCTGTAAATATCCCTAGATTAACTGTGAGTATGAATGTTGCGTTTGCAAAGCTTTACCTAGAGGTATGCCTTATTGGGAAGAAATGTTTAACATAGCTGATACTGTATCAAAGTTTTGATGGAATAAGTATACATTCTGAAGTCACCTGCAGATTGAACTGTGTTCTCCTGTAAATAAACCAACTTTTGTTGCAACCAAATTTATTGCATGAAGTCTACACTTATTGTCTGGGATCTGGCGCACGAGGAAAAGAAAGAACTAATGGGTTCCCTAACTAAATTCCATATCTGTGCTTAAGAGGCAGATTTTCCATTCACAGAGAAGATCATCCTTGTGCAGTTAATGATTCACCCCCTGGTCCATTATAACACCTGATCGACCACCTGACTAATAACTCTAGAATCTATGTCTGGTATTTGCTCCCCAGCTAAGTGTTACAGGGATATTCGAAATAGGTTTATTGATGTCAAGACTATTCACATCCACTGAAGGCTTCATCAGTGCTGCGCGAATAGCTTCCTGTTTCCATATTTTAGACTCCCCTCTCACAATCAAACATTAACTGTCTGAGAAATCCATACTACAAGCCCACTCCTGGCAGACTGTATTAGCTATGGGGAGCAAGGATCAATAGCACTAGTTGACATTTTTCAATTTCATCCCCCCCCCCCACCCCATGGAACCTATCAACATCTTCAAGACTCACTTCATTAAAGGAATCTAAAATAATATCCCTGAATGACCCCAGAGAGTCAGTAGGAGAGTACAATTTAGATCTCTCTGTAGAGAATCACATGTTCCTGAAATATACATGGCATAAATTATTGACTTTTAATGCTGCTTGATTGCTAGATCCTGCATTAAAAGACCTCAAGAACAGGTTATTCAATATATCAAATAATTGATGTGCAGAATTTGGGGTATTTACTATACAATTAGAGAAATAATTTCTTTTTGTAGACACAACAGTCAGATGATGAATTTTAAGATGAGGCCTACAGAGTGCTCTATCAGCATCAGAGCAGCATTTCTTCCATTTCCTTTCTAGTCTAATTGGGCTGAGAATCTGCATTTAGGCGTATTTCTGGAAATGTACCCCTCAGTGTCTTCAACTACTTGAAGAGAATAGATGAGTAATTGCAATTTTTAATTCAAAACTGAGTGAGTAATTCACTGTTTGTATGTTCAAATGTAGTCATTTTAAGGCAGCATCTATGTATGTGCTTTTAATTTTCTGGTTCACTTAATGCTGAAAATGTTATTTAAGTCTAGAGAGAGCCTTAGTAATGTGAGTTTAACTATGCCTGCAGGTTGCTGCATTTCCCTCTTTATATGCTCCATCTTTGGGTTAATTAATCCATACAAGTAATAATCATGTTAAGTGATTTTATTAAATCAGATGTAGGTGCTAATTTTTTCTTGTCTTGAGCTGAACAACCATGTATGATATTTATAACTTTCTATGCAATTCTAGAGGACACCAGAAAAGAAAATGCAGGGACGAAGAAAAAGAACTTACCAGCCAAACTGGCCACCAAGAATTTGACATGGCTTTAGAAAGCTGATGCATGATGTTGTCTGCTTAGAATTTGTCAGATTCTCACATTTCACATCAAACCATTCTTCAAACAATATGTGGGACGGGCTAGACAACCAAATTATGTGACTATCAAGTGTCTTGGCCTGACTCTAGAATCCTGTATATGAAGGACGTATAAACTATAGGAAGAGCACATAATTAGGAGGGCAATAACGAAACTGCGCATGGAGCTTGCAGTTCAGCAGGCACTTTGTACTCATCGGACTACAAGCAAAGGAAAATTCATCATGGAGATTCCCTTGAAAACATGGGTGCCTTGTGCCTGCACTTGAAAGTATGCACAACAATTTGCATATGCAATCACCACACGTACATTCCATTCCATGACCTAACAACACCCACTTTCATCCACAGTAAAGGGGGAAATAATTAAACCACATTTTTACATGGTTAAAGATGCATTTATGATACAGTACATGAAAAAGGATCTCTATATGATATCTTCCTATATTAATATTTTTCAAATTTTTGCTTTCAAATTATCAAACAATTCCATATAGAAATATATATTAATTTGGAGTGAAAAACCCACAGTCCAAAAATTATAAGTACATAAGAACAGTGTTTTGCATGCAAAAAAACCCACAAAAGTGCACACAAAAATGAACACAATAATACATAAACCTTGGAGTAGAGGGGTAGCCTAGTGGTTAGAGCAGGGGTCGGGAACCTTTTTGGCTGAGAGAGCCATGAATGCCACATATTTTAAAATGTAATTCCGTGAGAGCCATACTAACTACAACCCCCCACCCTCCTGACCCCCCCAAGACCTACCAAATTAATTTACTACAACCCCCTATTCTCCTGACACCCCCCAAGACCTGCCAAATTAATTTACTACAACCCCCCACCCTCCTGACCCCTCCAAGACCTGCCAAAAGTCCCTGGTGGTCCAGCGGGGGTCCAGGGCTCGCAGACAAATCTTTAATAAAAAAGTAAAAATCTAACAAAACCCCCCACCCTCCTGATGCTCCCCAAGACCTCCAAAATTAATTTACTACAACCCCCACCCTCCTGTCCCCCCCAAGACCTGCCAAAAGTCCCTGGTGGTCCAGCAGGGGTCCAGGAACGGTCCGGGAGCGATCTCCTGGTCTTGGGCTGTCGGCTGCCAGTAGTCAAAATGGCGCCGACGGCCCTTTGCCCTCACTATGTCACTGGGGTCGACCAATGGCGGCGGTAGCCCCTGTGACATAGTAAGGGCAAAGGGTCGTCGACGCCATTTTGATTACTGGAGCTGACTGCCTTTTGCCCTTACTATGTCACAGGGGCTACCGCCGCCATTGGTCGACCCCAGTGACATAGTGAGGGCAAAGGACCGTCGGCGCCATTTTGATACTGGCAGCCTACAGCCCAAGTCCAGGAGATCGCTCCCGGACCGCTCCTGGACCCCCGCTGGACCACCAGGGACTTTTGGCAGGTCTTGGGGGGTTGTAGTAAATTAATTTTTGAGGTCTTGGGGGGGTGTCAGGAGGGTGGGGGTTTTTGTTAGATTTTTTACTTTTTATTAAAGATTTGTCTGCGAGCCAGATGCAGCCATCAAAAGAGCCACATCTGGCTCGCGAGCCATAGGTTCCTGACCCCTGGGTTAGAGCAATGGTTAAAATCCAGGGAAACTAGAGTTTAAATTTCGCTTCTCCTACTAATGCCCCTTGGACAAGTCATTTACCCTCCATTGCTTCAGCTACAAGCTTCATCATCATCATTTATTTTTCTTACGCTTTTCCAGCAAAAGTTCAAAGCGTGGTATTGACCTCTGTCCTCGACTGCTTTGCCTGTCCATCCAGGTCTTATGTCCCTAAGTGGTATTGACCTCTGTCCTCGACTGCTGTGCCTGTCCATCCAGGATTTATGTCCCTACGTGGGCTTGACCTCTGTCCTTGACTGCTGTGCCTGTCCATCCAGGCCTTATGTCCTTAGGTGGGATTCACCTCTGTTCTCGACTGCTGTGCCTGTCTGTCCAGGCCTTATGTTCCTAGGTAGGATTGACTCTGTCCTTGATTGCTGTGCCTGTCCATCCAGGCCTTATGTCCCTACATGGGATTGACTCTGTCCTCGATTGCTGTACTTGTCCATCCAGGCCTTATGTCCCTACAAGGGTTTGACCTCGATTGCTGTGCCTGTCCGTCCAGGCCTTATGTCCCTACAAGGGTTTGACCTCGATTGCTGTGCCTGTCCGTCCAGGCCTTATGATCCTACATGGGATTGACTCTGTCCTCGATTGCTGTGCTTGTCCGTTCAGGCCTTATGTCCCTACAAGGGTTTGACCTCGATTGTTTTGCCTGTCCGTCTAGGCCTTATGTCCCCACAAGGGTTTGACCTTGATTGCTTTGCCTGTCCATCCAGGCCTTATGTCCCTAAGTGGGATTCACCTCTGTCCTCGACTGCTGTGCCTGTCCGTCCAGGCCTTATGTCCCTACAAGGGTTTGACCTCGATTGCTTTGCCTGTTTGTCCAGGCCTTATGTCCCTAGGTGGGATTCACTTCTGTCCTCGACTGCTATGCCTGTCCGTCCAGGCCTTATGTCCCTACGTGGGCTTGACCTCTGTCCTTGACTGCTGTGCCTGTTCGTCCAGGCCTTATATCCAGTCCTAATCGCTGAACCCTCATTGCAAAGGGAAACCTCAGTCTCTGGCAGTTCAAACTAATAATCCTTCACAGCATGGATCCTTAAATAAATCAAACAGTTTTTTTTTAGTTTCAGGGCAGAGAAGAGCACTTTCTCCGTCTTGCTTATGAAGTCATGATCTTTTTGCAAATGCTTAAATCCTAACAATTTGTACCATAAAACACTCTATGGGCCAACCGATTCCAGGGAGCCCTTTCCTGCTCAAAGGAACGGGAACTCTCCCCATTGTTGCAGCCTATCTCTTACCACCTGTTGACCCATGTTCAGAACAAGAAAAGATCTCCAAGGTACTTAGACTGTGGCAAACACAACACAGTGAGACCATGCTAACCGTGAGACCTGCTCCAGGTTGCCATGCTTTGAAGGCTCGTGCTCTACTCTAGGGGCCAACCCATTCCGGGGAGCCCTTCCTGGCTCAAAGGAAAGGGATCTCTCCCCGGGTGTAGCCAGCCTGTATCTACCCTCTGACCCATGTTGAACCACTGTTTACATGTTAACCTCCTCCGCCTCAGTTTTGAAAATTCTCTTTTGTATATCTGCTAACTCTACAAGATTTTAAAAGACCAGTGAGAGCTCACTAGATGCCAACGGAAACACCCCACTCTAGGGGCGAACCCATTCTAGGGAGCCCTTTCCTGCACAAAGGAAAGGGAACTCTCCCCAGGTGTAGCCAGGCTGTATCTACCCTCTGCCTCTGTGCCTTGCTGCCATACACCAGAATACTCACTCAACTCCTTGTGGTGTTCTGGCCACTATCATGATTGCTCAGTGTGTTGGTGCTAGTCTTTCTGCTTGCTGTGTTCCTCCTTCATTGTAGGATGTCGATGCCACTTGTCTTGCCGCTTTGCCTGTCGTGCTGCCTTCGAAGGTTCATGCATCTGTTATCGGTGCTCTCTTTTGAAGCTGTTGTGTGTTTTTGACACTCTCACTGCTGCATTGTGCCTCTATTAAAGCACTCTTCTTGCCACTCCTGGTACCCCTTTGCCCCTTTAAAGTACCTTAGGGTATTCATGCCACTGTGCCACTTTGCCACAGTCTAAGTACCTTGGAGCTGTTTTGTTGTTCTGATGATTGCTCCCCAGAAGTTTCATCAAAAATAGGCTGCAAATACGTCCCCCACTGACTTTAACGGGAACCGGAAAACGAATGCACGTATCAACGTATCGGGGCACCATTGAACGAATGCAGCGCATCTGGGCCCCGACGAATACGTATCCTGAATCCAACGAATACTTTCTGGCTGCACATCCCTATTATAAGCAAATAAGAATACAATGAGTACAACAAAATAGGTATATTATACAAAAGGTAGGAGGAGATTTAATGCATGTAAAGATGTAAAAAGGTGATAAATGTAATAGGTAATACAAATAGAGTAATTCAAATTCAGTGCAAATAAAGATGCAAATAAAAGATGATAAATATACTGGACCATATTTAGAGTCCATTATTAGGATTGTGCTGCAGTCTATGCTGAGGATTATACTCAGTTTTTTTGGTAGTCCAACACAGAGGGAGTTACAGTAGTCTAGGAGGGAGATTATACAGTGGTCCAGGCTGGGAGATCAAGGTTCTGGCTATGGGTTGAAGACTGCTACAAATAGTTGTTTTTCACTTTCTACCTAAAAGTGAGAAGTTTTGGGATGAGTCTGATATCTAGCGGTATGGAGTTCCAGATGGTGGGGTCTGATTCCGAGATGGTTTTAACAACATAAGAACATAAGAAATTTCCATGCTGGGTCAGACCAAGGGTCCATCAAGCCCAACAGATTCTAAACCAGGCCACAAGAACCTGGCAATTACCCAAACACTAAGAAGATCCCATGCTACTGATGCAATTAATAGCAGTGGCTATTCCCTAAGTAAACTTGATTAATAGCCGTTATTTCCAGTTATAAGTGACAAATTATATCATATTATCATCCTAGGTAAAAAACAAAATATTCCCATGGAACTAATTTGTGGCCTTCAGGAATCTTTGAGACAGATTTCTCTCCTACCACTTCAGCTCATTTCAGGTGCCAGGCTAGTTTTATAATTTTACCCTCTCTTAGCGGCCCAGGAGGGCCACGTATGTAATAATATAGGGTTCAAGGGATTGGTGGTCTACTTTACAATATGGTCATAGGGACTTCATATTATTCACTGCTAACCACACTGTATAACCCACCATATATGTGAGACTCTCTTGTCTTTTACAGTGGGCTTCAGCTTTGTAGGATCTCTTTGCAGCTTCCAGGTGTCCTTTCAATTTCTCCTAGATCTACTGTAGCATCTGAGTGACCTGGTTGGCTGCTGGAACTGGTGAATCTGAAGACACTACAAGATGGAAGCATGGGTGAAACCCACAACTGACAAAGAAAGGAATCTGGCAGTTGGTAGCATGCTCAGAATTGTTATAAGCAAACTCTGCATAATGTAACAACTGAATCCAATCGTCTTGGTGGTAATTCAAGAAGAAGCTAAAGTATTGATTTAGTGTCTAGTTGACCCTCTCAATCTTTCCATCTTTTTGTGGCTGGTAGGCTGTAGAGGCACATGGCCTGATGTCTAAGAAGTCTATATTCAAAAGCCATTTGGATTGATAACAAAAATTATCCATCTAAATGGCACAAGTGGCATATTCAGCCACTTTTCCGGCTATATTGTAGCTGGATAACTACTTGTCCAGCTATAATTTAGCTGAGTACAAAGGAGGATTTACTGGGGCATTCCAGGGAGGAGATTATTTATCTGGCTAACATAGCCAGATATTGTATATATCTGGCTATATTAGCTTGGTAACTTTAGACTTGATCGGAAGTAGGTCTAAAGTTATCTGGCCCTGAATGGCCAGATAATTGCTACTTACCCAGATATCAAGGTAAATAGCACTTTTGCCAGGAAACCCCCCAAGAAATAAAGGGGCCTATGGCCAGATTTTGTTCTCCCCCCACTTCCTCCACTTAATCCTAAAGTTGCCCTATCGGACTTTTTCTCCCCCAACATTTACTCACTCTCAGTGTGGTCCAGCACAGCTTCTGTCAAAGCTGTACTGGAAGCATACACTACACCAGGTTTACACTTTTAGCAAATCTAAACCTGGATAGATAATTTAAACACGTAAATGGATATATTCAAATATAGCCAATTATGTTTTTAAGTTATCAGGCTACATGTAACTGGATAACTTTAAGCAAATATATTCAGCGGGATGTTCATCCCGCTGAATATATGGGACAAGTTATCTGGCTAAACTTAGCCAGATGTCTTGTCCACTAAAAGGCCTACTGCATATTGACCTCTAGAAGCTTACACATACTTTTCAAGAAACAAGAAATAAACTGGGGCCCGCAGTATGATATAATATGATTGAGGAGTCCATGGAATCAGAAGACATGCTGAAAGAGGGCTTGAGCAGTTTCTTAGGTGGGAGGAAGACCTGGTGTTCTAAGCGCAGATGAACACTTGAAAGCATGAGCCCCTGTGCCGCGGTGCTACCTGCACAATGAGAGCTGGCCATGGTCCACGCCACTGGTGGGAGAATGCATCTGGGCATGGGTGGAACTTGAATACTCTTGGCTTTGAACTCGGAACACAAGGACTTGGAACCAGGAACTCTTGGATGTTCGTAATGCACCAGGAAGTGAGACACAGCAACGCAATGTTGGTCTCTGGGGTAGCCTTTCGGCTTCTCCAAAAACCCTTTTGGACTTGCTACTTGGGAATGGATGTGTGTCAGGGCAGACAAAAGCGAGGGATGAAGATGACTCAGAAGAATTGGAACTAGATGAAGCCACTGAAGACTTCAACAAGATGAAGGCTCTGAAGACTTGGATGAAATGAAGCTACTGAAAACTAGGAACTAGACAAAGCTCTGGGAGAAGCCTGTGCCTCAGCACACCCTACACAGCCCGTGGTCTGGCCGCAGACCACGATGATGGCAGTGCAGAGTCTGGATTTGGAACTAGATGAGGACTTGGTATCAGGACTTGGAACAAGCTGGAGACTCTGGGAGCACCCTGCACCACTGTGTGCCCTACACAACCCATGGGTTGGTCACAGACCATGACAATAGCAGTGCTGGCACTGGACTCAGGAACAAGGTGGAAACTGGAATAAGAGTTGCAAAAACTGGGACAATACTCAGGAAGTCAGACTTCAGATTCAGGAACTCGGACTTAGACTCAGGAACTCAGGACCAGGGATGGGACCCCAAAATTCAGGAAGTTGAAACAGGACTTTAAAACCAAGGGACTTTCAGAGACTTGGACCATTAAATGAAAATTCTGAAGACTCTGGACAAGACAAAGACTTGGAACCAGGAACAAAACGAGGAATGCAGGAATGAAGACCTAAACTCAGAAATGAAGATGCTGAAGACAGGACCCAGGAACCAACGAGAGACCAAGAACATTGAACAGGCAACATGGAAGACCTTGAGAGTGCTAGCAGACCTTGCAAAGGCCAGGAGCAAAGACTGAAGAACCTTTTCATAGGGCTGCAGGAAGGATGTCATCAGAAGGGGCCCTGGGGCTTTTCCCACCGCGGTCCCTTTAAATCTGGAGCAAAGGCACGTACGTGCACCTAAGGAGATGCTAGGGTGTGCTGAGGTTGGCGGTGATCCAAACTGCAAAGAACAGGGCAATGACGGTGGCATCTCTCCTGTCACGGAGCAGCAGCACAGGTCTGTGGTGACGGTGGTGATATCAGCATTTCAAGGCCGCAAAATGAAGAGGTGGTGCCCGCCAGCATTGGGGTTGGCGGCATCCGGGAAGTCTGGAGGTAGGTGAGCCACTCGCGGGCCTATTCTGTGAGAGGAATCACACCTGAACAGGCAATAAAGTAAGCCATTTTTGTAAACTGGTCCATACTACAAGGACTCTTTTGAAAAATACAAAGACAAAGGGACACACAATGAAGTTACTAGGTAATACATTTAAAACTAATAAGAGAAAATATTTTTAGTGCATAATTAAGCTCTGTAATTCATTGCCAGAGGATGTGATGAAATATATTAGTGTAGCTGCATTTAAAAAAGGTTTGGACAAGTTCCTGAAGGAAAAGTCTATTAACTATTAAGGTAGAGTTGAAAAGAAATCCATTGCTTATTCTTGGAATAAGCAGCTTGGAATCTATCTACTTGTGACCTGGATTGGCCACTGTTGGAAACAGGAAACTGGGCTTGATGAACATTTGGTTTGAACCAGTATGGCAAGCCTTATGTTCTTATGAACACTGAGTTATTCTCTGGCAGTGGCAGGTCATAGTAACATAGTATTGACAGCAGAAAAAGACTAATTTGTCCCTCTAGTCTGCACTGCAAGTTTCCTTTGATAGCAACTGCCACTCTGTGCAAGTTATCCCCAAGTTTCTATTAATGGTAGTAAATGCTGCTCCATTCAGTTTACCCTAAGCATTATATATTAATAAAGCAACATTTTTACTGGGTGAGGAGCCTTCATGGAAATTCAGTCAGTGCTGCTTGATATGCTTTGCTTTTGAACATGGCCATAGAAGCAGTCCTGTACCTTTTTCCCTTATTTATTTATTTATTTATTTATTTATTTAATATCTTTTATATACCGACGAACGTTGGGAACATCTCATCGGTTTACAGGGAACAGAACTTAGCAACAGGCTTTACATTTGTCACATGATTATAATAGGAACAGTAGAAATAACAATAATAACAAAAACAATAACATACGAATAATATGGAAGATTATACAAGTAATAATTAACTAAGTGGGATACATGATAGTGGTTATTCAAAAGAGAGGCAGGAAGATTCTGCTAGATATGATTGATATCAACATTTGTTGGAGGTATAAATTTGTATATACAATGGTCTGTGTATTATGTCTGTGTATTATGTCTGTGTATTAGTACCTCAGACCATAAAAGTTGGGACCCATGTTGGTGGTCCTCTAAATCCAATTCCCCTTTTCTCCCCACACTGTCAATTCAGAGAGTGATCTCAAAGTGGAGAGCAGTTGCATCAAAAGTGTCAACGTATATTGGTTAAGGGTAGTTATCCTCCCCATGCATAATGTTAAGGGTAGTACCCGCCATCGAGCATGTTACCCCCATGCAACCTTTTCATCATTTCTGTCCTTCAGCTTTTATGTATCCACAGTGTTTATCCTATGCCCCTTTGAATTCTTTAACTGTTTTTGTGTTCACCACCTCCTCTGGAAGTGTATTCCAGGCATTCACCACTCTTTCTGTGAAGAAATATTTCCTAACATTGGTTCTGAGTTGTCCCCCCTGGTGTTTCATTTTGTAACCTCTAGTTCTACTGTTTCCTTTCCAGTGGAAGAGGTTCAAAGTATGTGCATCACTAAAACCTTTCAGGTATCTGAAGGTCTGTATCATATCTCCCCTGCACCTCCTCTCTTCCAGGGTGTATATATGCAGATCCTTCAGCCTCTTCTCGTAAGTCTTCCGATAAAGACCCCATATCATTTTGGTCACTCTTCTTTGGACCACCTCCATTTTGTCTCTATCCTTTTGAGATACAGGCTCCAGTACTGAACACAGTACTCCAGGTGAGACCTCACCAAGGTCCTGTACTAGGGCATCACCATCTCCACCTTTTCCTCCTCTCTCTATGCAGCCCAGCATTCTTCTAACTTTAGCTATCACCTTGTCACATTGCTTTGCCATCACCAGATTGCCTGACACTATCACCCTAAGATCCCTCTCCCAGTTTGTGCACATTTGTCTTTCACCACCCATCAAATACAGGTCTTTTGGATCACTGCACCCCAGGTCAGTGATCTAATTGAGGTTTCAGCCAATTGAAGTAGGCCCTTGGTTTTACTTGGGGAACTTTCATATGGGCACAGGTTTCACATGACTTAACATATCTTGTTTCATCTAGATTCAACTTGGGCTACCATAGTATCTAAACATAGAAACATAGAAACGATGGCAGAAAAAGACCAAACAGACCATCCAGTCTGCCCAGCAAGCTCCCATACTTATTTTCCCATACTTATCTGTCTCACCGACCACCAAGTTCAGGGCCTTTGTTGGCAACTGTCTGACTCGAACTTCCCACCACCCCCCACTGCCGATGCAGAGAGCAATGTTGGAGCTGCATCAAAGATGAATCATAAGGATTAATGGTTAAGGGTAGTAACTGCCGCATTAAGCAAGTTACCCCGGTGCCTGTTTACCCAGACTGCACAGATCAATGATTTGTTGGATGTTGTCTGAATGTAAATCCTCTTTTTCACATTTCCCCCTGCTGTTGAAGAGGGAGCAATGCTGTATATGCATTCAAAGTGAAGAATCAGGCTTAATTGGTTTAGGGTAGTAACCATAGCAATAAGCAAGCTACCCCCATGCTTATCTGTCTACCCAGACTGTGTAGTTCAGTCCTTGTTGGTTGCTGTCTTAATGCAAATCCTCTTTTCCACATTTCCCCTTGCCGCAGAGAGCAATGTTAGAGTTGCATTAACTGTGGGAAGGCTTATTGAATAAGGGTAGTAATCACCAGGTAGTAGCCACCATTCCAGCAAGCCACCCCCATGGCTTGCTGGATATGAATATGTAAGAAACTCATGCACAGTGAAGCAGTGGAACGGATGGGGTTGTTTCTGCATTTCAGAGTGTTGGCCCCCTTCTCCCATCAGGAGGGGGTCACTGCTCATAAGAACATAAGAAAATGCCATACTGGGTCAGACCAAGGGTCCATCAAGCCCAGCCAATCCAGACCATAAGAACCTGGCAAGTACCCAAAAACTAAGTCTTTCCATGTTAACATTGCTAATGGCAGTGGCTATACTCTAAGTGAACTTAATAGCAGGTAATGGATTTCTCCTCCAAGAACTTATCCAATCCTTTTTTAAACACAGCTATACTAACTGCACTAACCACATCCTCTGGCAACAAATTCCAGAGTTTAATTGTGCATTGAGTAAAAAAGAACTTTCTCCGATTAGTTTTAAATGTGCCCCATGCTAACTTCATGGAGTGCCCCCTAGTCTTTCTACTATCTGAAAGAGTAAATAACCGATTCACATCTACCTGTTCTAGACCTCTCATGATTTTAAACACCTCTATCATATCCCCCCTCAGCCGTCTCTTCTCTAAGCTGAACAGCCCTAACCTCTTTAGTCTTTCCTCATAGGGGAGCTGTTCCATTCCCTTTATCATTTTGGTAGCCCTTCTCTGTACCTTCTCCATCGCAATTATATCTTTTTTGAGATGCGGCGACCAGAATTGTACACAGTATTCAAGGTGCGGTCTCACCATGGAGCGATACAGAGGCATTATGACATTTTCCGTTTTATTCACCATTCCCTTTCTAATAATTCCCAACATTCTGTTTGCTTTTTTGACTGCCACAGCACCCTTGCCTGGTAGCAACTTCTGACAAGGATATGATCTCAGTCATGTAACATTTTGACCAGTGCTGCCCTACTTTGTCAGCACTTTTCAATTTGCCAATCTTTCTGATAAACTTTCCCTTTTGGATAGGCTGTTTGTAATCTCCAAGCAGATTTGGACTGATTTTATGTCTGGTATCTTTCCCATACACCTGGGAAGCTTAGCTCCTTGTTTTTTGAGAAAACCTATAGCCCTTAAGTTAAACAGGCAGATCAGATAACTTGGATCCCTATTGTTTTTCTGGTCAAAGCTCTTCATTTTGTTTTTCTGTTGAAACATACATGTTAGCGTCCATCTTATGAAGTCGGCATCCCTCCTGTGGGGTCAGTATTCATATCTGGTTGCATACAGTGGTAAAATCTTCTGATATCTCCTATAGTCCAGGAGGCACATATAACTGATGCTGATTATACATCATGTTCTTGAAGTTGTAGGGAGCCATCTGGTACTTGGTTTTTCTGAAGTTCTTCCTGAACGTTGGGATATTGACTTCCCAGTGCATGGATCAGGACCAGAAAATCCAAAGAATGGGAAGCTCCAGCAATTCACTGCAGGTCAATAATACCTGTTGGGGGAGCCTTTTGTTCTAGTAGATCATGGTATCAGCTTTTCTATTTTGGGTTGGTGAACGGTACATAATTTGATAGTCAAAATGGGTAAAGAATAGAGATGTGAATCGTGTGCCCGATCGTCTTAACGATCGGGTTCGGCTAGAGGGGGGAAAAAATCTGATCGTTGGTGATGTGGGTGATGTGAATCAGAATTGGTTCCAATTCACATGGTTATTTTTTTTTTTTAGTGAGGCCCGACCCTTTAAAATTAACCCCTTACCTTCCCCCACCCTCCCAAACCCCCCCAAAGCTTTTTACGAGTACCTGGTGGTCCAGTGGGGGCGCGGGGACTGATCTCCTGCTCTCGGTCCATCGGTACCATTTTGGCTGCCACTCAAAAATGGCGTCGATGGCCCGATAAAAAAAACCCCCACCCGACCCTTTAAAAACGACACCTTAGCTTCCCCCACCCTCCCGAGCCCCCCAAAACATTTTAAATTTACCTGGTGGTCTAGTGGTGGTCCCGGGAACGATCTCCCGTTCTCGGGCCGTCGGCTGCCACTCATAAAGATGGCGCCAATGGCCTTTACCATGTGACAGGGTATCTGTGCCATTGGCCGGCTCCTGTCACATAGTAGGAGCACTGGATGGCCGGCGCCATCTTTAAAGATGGAGGCGGCCATCTTTACGATGGCGGTGGCCATCTTTAAATATGGCGGTGGCCATCTTTAAATACGGTGGCGGCCATCTTTATGATGGCGGCGGCCATCTTTAACGATGGCGCCGGCCAGCCAGTGCTCCTACCATGTGACAGGGGCCGGCCAATGGCACGGATACCCTGTCATATGGTAAAGGCAAAGGGCCATCGGCGCCATCTTTATGAGTGGCAGCCGACAGCCTGAGAATGGGAGATCGCTCCCGGGACCACCACTAGACCATCAGATAAATTTAAAATGTTTTGGGGGGCTCGGGAGGGTGGGGGAAGCTAAGGGGTCATTTTTAAAGGGTCGGGTGGGGTTTTTTTTTTATCGGGCCATCGGCGCCATTTTTGAGTGGCAGCCAAAATGACGCCGATGGACCGAGAGCGGGAGATCAGTCCCCGTGCCCCCACTGGACCACCAGGTACTCGTAAAAAGCTTTGGGGGGGTTCGGGAGGGTGGGGGAAGGTAAGGGATTTGTTTTATAGGGTCGGGGTGGGTTTAGGGGTTTTTTTGGTGTGCCGGTTTTCCCCGCCCTCCCCCCTCCCACGATTTATGATTTTTCACGATAAATCGGGGGAATTTCTATTGTATCGCGACTCTTAACGATTTTTGACGATTTAAAATATATCTGACGATTGTTTTAAATTGTCAAAAAACGATTCACATCCTTAGTAAAGAATAATGCCCATTGTAACAAGAACTCAAGGTCCTGGCATACTGGAGATATTCCAAGTTCCAATGATCAGTAAGGACCTGGATTGGGTGAATAGCTCCCTCAATTTAATGCCTCCACTCTTCAAAAGCAATCTTTATAGCCAGAGGTTCTTGATCTAGAGTGGCATAGTTATACTCTGTGGGTGATAGCTTACAGGAAAGAAATGCAAGAGAATGCAATTCTTGGTGAGGACAATGTTATTGCAGCAGGACGCATCCATTTTCATCACAAATGGCAATGTAAGGTCGGGGTGAACCAGCAGGCAAGTGGAGGCATTCTGTAACCTTTGAAAGGTCTGTTGCACTTCTGTGGGCAAAGATGTCAAGGATGCCATGAACTTAGAAAAATTCTGGATAAATCTATGGCAGAAATTAGCAAATCCAATAAAATACTGAATGTCTTTGAAGCTTTACAGGACTTCCCTATGGTGTACTGCTTCCAGAAGGTTCAGTATGTAGCCTAGAAATTCTATAGATTCCTAGTCAAACAGAGATTTTTGAGCTTTAGAATAGAGACCATGCTGCTCATGGAGATTGGAGTTGCCCAAATAAATCAGGATATCATCAAGATATACTATCATGAAGAGGTCTAAAACATCTCTGAAAATGTCATTGTCCAAAGGGAATGGCCAAGTATTAAAAATGCCCATATCAGGTTCAAAGTCCTGTTTTCCACTCATCTCCTGTTTTAATACACATAAATTATAGGCACATTGTTATCCAATTTGGAGAAAATATGGGCTTCCCAGGCCTGATCTAATAGTGGGTAATGATTCTGAACAGTAACCTTGTTCAGAGTTCATTAATCCATACAAAGGTGTAGGGTTCCATCTTTTTTTTCACAAATAGTATAGGTACCCCTGCTGGAGAGATGGACCTCCTGATAAAGCCTTTTTGTAGCTTCTCCTGAAAGTACTCTCACAAGGCTGCATGTTCTGGCCTTAGATTTGGCCATAAGGAACTTTGGCATCAGGCAACAAGTGAATAGCACATTTATATTCCTAGTGAGGGGAATAAACAATTAGAATTCTTTTTCTAAAAAACATCCCAATATTTCCAATATTTTTGTACTGTTACGGACTGAAGCTCTGAGCTCAGTTGTAAGACTAATGCCTTCTCTGGGTCTATTCTCAGGCCTTGGGAAATTTTGGCACAAAATTCTGAGGGAAATGCTATTTCCCCACTAGACCAGTATATTTGAGGATTATGCTTTCAAACCAAGAGATTCCCAGAATGATTGGCAAGTGAGGGGAATGGATAAGTCCAAATGTGATGAAGGGAGTATTAAGTCTATCTGAACCCAAGCCTGGTGGTACAAGTACTCCCCAAAATGCCAACCTCTGAATCTATGCAGGTGGCTGCGAATCAATCATGACTGGCCCCTGAAGAAAGGTAGCACTGGCAATGCCTGAACATGTGCTTGTACTGTGGAGAATTGGTGCACTATGCTGTAACTCGTCCCCAGGGATTGACTAAGCCCTGATTCCCAGGGAAAGGGATGTCCAGGTAAATCAAGCTAAAAAGGATCTATGTTCTCCCTTGTTTCTCTTGTCAGCCTCAAAGACCTCCTCAACTCCTGGAATATTCTGCATCTGAGGATGGATCTACATTTTCATCTCTCCACAGCTCAAGAAAGTCTGACTTAAATCCTCTCAACTTGCCAGTGTTTTGCATGCAAAAAAAACACAAAAGTGCATACAAAAATGAACATAGTAGCCTAGTGGTTAGAGCAATGGTTAAAATCCAGGGAAACTAGAGTTTAAATTTCGCTTCTCCCACTAATGCTCCTTGGACAAGTCATTTGCCCTCCATTGCTTCAGCTACAAGCTTCATCATCATCATCATTTATTTTTTTACACTTTTCCAGCAAAAGTTCAAAGCATGTTACAACAGAGATTTGGGTTTCACAATAGATACAGAGTCCAAGAGTAAAAGTGTTATAAGCAAATAAGAATACAATGAGTACAACAAAATAAGTATATTATACAAAAGGTAGGAGGAGATTCAATGATTGTAAAGATATAAAAAGGTGATAAATGTAATAGGTAATACAAATAGAGTAATTCAAATTCAGTGCAAATAAAGATGCAAATAAAAGGTGATAAATATACTGGACCATATTTAGAGTCCATTATTAGGACTGTGCTGCAGTCTATGCCTGAGGATTATACTCAGTTTTTTTGGTAGTCCAACACAGAGGGAGTTACAGTAGTCTAGGAGGAAGATTACACAGTGGTCCAGGCTGGGAGATCAAGGTTCTGGCTGTGGGTTGAAGACTGCTACAAATAGTTGTTTTTCAGTTTCTGCCTAAAAGTGAGAAGGTTTGGGATGAGTTTGATATCTAGCGGTATGGAGTTCCAGATGGTGGGTTCTGATTCGAGATGGTTTTAAGAACATAAGAACATAAGAAATTTCCATGCTGGGTCAGACCAAGGGTCCATCAAGCTCAGCATCCTGTTTCCAACAGAGGCCATACCAGACCACAAGAACAGTGGCTATTCCCTAAGTAAACTTGATTAATAGTCATTAATGGACTTCTCCTCCAAGAACTTATCCAAACCTTTTTTGAACCCAGCTACACTAACTGCACTAACCACATCCTCTGGTAACAAATTCCAGAGCTTTATTGTGCGTTGAGTGAAAAAGAATTTTCTTCGATTAGTTTTAAATGTGCTACTTGCTAACTTCATGGAATGCCCCCTAGTCCTTCTATTATTCGAAAGTGTAAATAACCGATTCACATCTACTCATTCAAGACCTCGCATGATCTTAAAGACCTCTATCATATCTTCCCTCAGCCGTCTCTTCTCCAAGCTGAACAGCCCTAACCTCTTCAGCCTTTCCTCATATGGGAGCTGTTCCATCCCCTTTATCATTTTGGTTGCCCTTCTCTGTACCTTCTCCATTGCAACTATATCTTTTTGAGATGCGGCGACCAGAATTGTACACAGTATTCAAGGTGCGGTCTCACCATTGTAATCAACTTATTTTTCCAGTGTGTAAGTGCATTGCACTTGAGAGCATAACTGCCTTTCACACGTGGGTCACACATAGTGGCTAACATATAGCAATCCCATTTCTTCCTGGTGTTTGTAAGTCACATTTCTTTTAAGGCTGATATGACTAGGTGAGCTTCATATACAGTGTGCAGGCAAGTGCATATAGGTTGAGTTTGTTTGTAAGGTAGAGTGGAACTAAGCCCTTGAGTACCTTGAATGCTAAGACCAGAAATTTGATTATAATGCGGTAGGATGTTGGGAGTCAGTGTAGAGTTTGTCTATAAATTCAAGTGGATCATTCCATTCTTACATTTAGCATGGTTTGTCCTGCTGAATTTTTTACAAACTGCAAGAGGTTGCTCAACTGTTTTGATAGACTAACACAGAGGGAACTACAGTAGTCCAAAGGGAGATTTCACGAGCCTGGACCACTGTTGCGAAGGCAGGGCCATTGAAGAAGGGCAGAAGTTGTGTGGATGGTGTAGTTAGAAAAGAATGTATCTGTTATGGATAGAATGTGTGCTTCAGTTGTGAATCTGAAGTCTAGTATGAAGCCCACATATAGACTTGGTGGCTTAAAGGTAGAGTAGTTATGTCTGTTTTGGGAAGGTTTTAGTTTTAGTTTATTGTAATGCAGCCAGTCTGAGATCATTTTGAGACAATTGGTTAGGTTGATAATTGCTTTGTGTGAGTCTGAACCTAAAGCTGGATGTCATCTGAATAAGAATACTATAGGATCTGAAAGTTTCTAATTAGTTTGCTGAGTAGAACAATCTAGATGTTGAATAGAGCTGGGATAGAATAGACCCTTGCAGCATTCTACATTGAAGGGATTAGATTATAAACCCTCTGGGGTGAAGAAATAGCTACCCTACATGAATTTGTAACCCATTTTAAGCTTGGATCAGGAAAGGGAACTAATTAAATCCAGATGTATGGGTCACTGTTTTTCCTATAGTTTATAAATGGATTTTCCAGAATCTGCATTCTGTTTGTTTTCCAAGTATTAGTCAGGCAACTATATTCATTGTATGCAGTGACTTTGTTCTTCTTTCTGGAAATGCTTACCTGAATTGAATTGAGTGATGTGTGTTTGCATACATTTCCTCAGTAATAGGACCGCACAACCACTTGTGGATGCTTACTATATGTGTGAATGATCTCTTTTGCCAAAGTGAAGTGGGGAGGAGAGAAATTTCAATTTTAAATTTACAGCTGACAGGCTAGCAAACCTCATTGACTCTCTACACCTTCAGTACCCTGGAGATGCTTCTTTGATTTACCATCAGAAATAGAAATAAATAAGGACTAAAGGATCACTTTAGAAAAAGATCCAATCTCACTAGGGAAGCTATTATATATCGCACCATTTATAGCTTTTGCCCATGTTAGAACAGAAGGAAAAGTAAATAATTTCTTTGGACTTAGCAAGTGAAAATGTCTTTTTTAAAGAAATCTTTTCCAACTTTCTCCAACCTGCTTTGGGGCTCTCAGTCCCTGTTCCATAGACTGGGGAGATGGGACGACTATGCAGACACTGATGAAGAAAATCTGAACTTTGCAAGAAGAGATGAGCTCAGCAGGACCCACAGTGAAGATGGCAGAGGGGACCCAGAAGGAGCCCAGGGTCCTGCACCTGTCACCTGCCAGCAGGACCTCCAGCGCACAACACTGTGTCCCGTTCCAAGATCTCAAGACACGCAACTCACCACCTGGGAGGCCAGCTGGAACGTGACCAATGCTATTCAGGTAACTCAGTGCTGTCCGCTTGCAGGATTCACAGCACTCATCATCCATTTCTCACTTAGATTTCCAACCTATTCCATTGTTACTGCCACCATAAATGTTTTTGATGTGCTTCCCCACTGGCAGAGATGTGGGCTATTGCTGACATGCCTCTCAAATCGCAGACACAGAAAAATGGTTAGTAATAAAAGAGAAATCAAGGTCAGAGAAACAAAAAAAAATATCATTGTGAACACATGCAATTCAAAAGAAAAGATTCACACAGCAATATGCATCAGTAGAAATTCAGGGATTTCTCAGAGATGTTAACTGTTTTTTTTAATAATGTTTGATTTTCATTTTAAAGAAAGATGTTGGATCTTTACCAAAAATGACCTTGTAAAATACAGATGGTGCTGCTAGCACAGAACATTTAGAAAACTGAATTTTTTGGCAGTTTTAAAAAGAGATGTTATAATAAAAAATGCATCCTGCAGTTATTGCTTTGATAATATTTTGATCTAGTGTAAACAAAATTACCAAACCCTTTTTAAACTTAATCCAAGAACAGATAGATTCAATGGTGTTAGGCATAAGAGAAAACCCCTTAACAACTGCTTGGGTAGCTATAGAATATATGCAACATATAGGGAATATCTCACCTACCTTTGATTAAGGTATCGATAATGTTAATGGGTATTTATATCTCTAGCATATATCTTCCCTGTCTATCTCCCCCTCTTCTCTTCCTTTAGCTCTCAACATGCCATAAAGACGAGTTTTTACTATTGGTTACATTGCCAGAGTTCAAAAAGTACAAATACAACTGAAACACCAAAATTGCAGTAACGTAATTAATTCTTCATCTGGAAAAAATGCTACTGTATCACACGAAAGCAATTTTCACAGCAAAGCAAATCTGTCAGTCACACAGGACCCGATTTAGGTGATGCACAGTTCATTAGTGTTGGGTGTTCTTGATTAAAAGAGGGGAAACTAAACCACTGAAACCTGAAACAGAACTGAAATTACATCTTTCCAGGGGTAATGAGAAAGCTAGGTCAACAATGATCACATGGTGCATCTGGTTCAGTACAGAGCACACGTCTCTTTCAGTCTATAATCAATTGGTTTCCATTTGTGAGCCTTCTCCAGTTTGGCATTTTGCAGCATAAAAACAGAGGCTATGAATATTTCATATTGTTTATAAAACAAGAAAAGCCCTCTCCCCCCCCCCCCCAAAAAATGAGTTGAGAAAATGGTGATTTATTTTAAAACAACAACAATATACTTGGACCGTGCTAGCCAATTTCTTTTCTGGTTTTGTGTGAAGGTATCAATGTCTGATTTCACACTTCTCACTTCTTGCCTTGCTCATCTTTGCAGTGTGAGAAAAAAGCCTGTTTTCTTTCAAGTGTCTGCTTGGTTTTATATATATATATATATATATATATATATATATATATATATATATATATATATATATATATATATCTCTTAACTGCCCAGGAAGATTCATTCATTTTTTTTTCTCTTCATAAGAGTGATTGTATTTTTGTTTCCATTTTTTTTCCTGCTTTTCTGTCCAATGAAGATTTGTACATTTATGCTGTTCTCTGTTCAAAAAAACAACATGATTTTTGTTTTGGAGGTAATGGCAATGGTTAAAGGAGAGTTGCCAGAATTTGCTTCTATAACTTTTGCCATTGTTCTTCCTTAATCTCTTTTCTTAATCCAAGCTCAAGTAAAGTTACAATTCAGGTACTGTAGTTATTTCCCTGCCCAAGAGGACTTAACACCCAAATTTTAAAATGACTGCATGTGTACCCATACATGCACATATTGGCATGTGAGCAAAAATACGTGGAATTTTAAATTATGCGCGCGTATGATTTAACATACGCCGGTTACGCGTAAGTATGCTCCTAATTTTAAGAGGTTACTCAAGCAAACCTACCTCGTGTATCTTCCATGGGAACTTGCCGGCTTTAAAGCGGAGGGAGATTCCCAGTTTTTCCAATTAGTCCACCAGTTTGCTCAGTCAATCTCGAGGTCATCCAGACCCCTCTGGTTCTTCATCCTGCACGCCCCCCCCCAGTTAATCCGCACTCCTCACCCTGGTTGTGTAAGCCCCAAAACACTATGGGGTAGATTTTCAAAGAAGCGCGCAGGCGTACATGTGCACGCACTACCCAGCGTGCACACATGGACGCCCGATTTTATAACATGTGCGCGCAGGAGCGCGCATGACATAAAATCGGGGGTCGGCGCGCGCAAGGGGGTGCACAATTGTGCACCTTGCGTGCGCCGACACCAGCGGCCTTCACCTGTTCCCTCAACTCTATCCTTCCTACCCCTTCCCTTAACCTTTCAACCCCCTGGCCCTATTCTAAACCCCCCCCCCCCCCCCCCCGACCTCTATCTTAGCTTTTCTGCCTGTCTCTGGGCAGGCACAAGTTGCAAGCACCAGCAGCCTGTCGGCATGAAATCCTCCAACACAGAGGGAATGGCCCCGCCCTGCCCCTGGACCACCCCTTTTTGAAGCCTCGGTACTTAGACGCGTCCCAGGGCTTTATGTGCGTTGCCGGGCTGTACGCGAGTAGGGCTTTTAAAATCCGGCCCAATATCTGCAGACTTGCTCCTCATCAGAGGCTGCAGTAAATGTATGCAGCTAACAAGCTGCCGAGTGCTGCAGCCCCTGGTTTTAAAATATGGAGTTACACGCATGTCCGTTGGCCCCGCCCTGGAAGGCCCATGTCTCGCTGATGCCCCCGCTTCTTTTCCACTCTCTTATGTTTTGTTCATCTACGTGCATATACGCACATAAATCACTCCTTTTGAAATCTGCACCCCGTCATGCGCGGCCCAAATAGCTGCGTATAGGGGCATTTTTGCACGAGCAACACTTTTAAAATCAGCCCCTAAGTTATACCTGAGGCAATGAAGGGTGAAGTGACTTGCCCAAGGTCACAAGGAGTGTCAGTGGGAGAAGAGAGAGAGATTTTAACCCTGGCTTCCGGCACACTGCTCTAACCGCTAGGCTACTCCTCCACTCCCCTTTCGAGCACTTTCTAGCAACAGATGGCCCGGAGGGCATAAGACTTTAATGCAAGTTAAGTGGTACAGATTTAGGATTTTTTTCCATTCCGAGGCACTCTTGGTGTAAGGGGCTGTTAAGGGGTAGCAATTACTATTCTCTGCCAAATGAGATCAGCAGAGCTGGAAAGTGGCAAATCTTAGCCAGCCTGCTGCCCCTAAATGTTTGCCGTCCTAAACACAGGCATAATGGGTGCCTACTGACAAATCCAGGGCTGATTAACAGCCAGCTTCCTGCCGTAAATTGCAAAGAAACTACCCTGGAAAATGCTGAGGGAAGGAGGAAGCCATCAAAAATCTCATCCTTTTAAAGAAATGCATAGCAAGATCAAAGAGGTTGATATTCAAAAGATTTGCCCAGATCACTTCAGGAGTTGCCCAGACTAATCTTTGTGTTAAAAAAATTCCCCCCCTCCCCATCTGAAGGTAATTTTTCTCTGTTTAAATGGTTCTCTGGATAAACTTTACCTACATAAGAGGATGTGCAAATAGGGAAGCAAGTTAATACTTTAGCCAGAGAGCACTGATATTCAGCGTTGCCTATATAAATAAACCCAGATAAATATGGTCACGATGAAGGACAGTCCTAAAGTTAGCCAAATAACTTTATCTGGGTATTATTCAATGGCACTTATACCCATATATAATAACCAGGTCAAGTTAACCGAATATAAATATCTGATTAACTTTACTGTTTGCTTGCTGCTGAATATATCTACTTCAGAACATTTTTCTGTTTTCCTTTATTGTGGAGGGAAAAAAAGCATTTTGCAGTGCAGAGAATAAATATTAAGGAATTTTAACTGAAGGATGGCAATCCATGATGACAGCTCCATTGAAGTAAATTATTGTTTCACATAATTAAAGTTTCCAAGGAAACACGTTTCCCATTCGCCAACTGTATATGCAAATGAAAATCTGTTTGCACTGAGTGCTGTGAGAACTAATATGAAGAAAATAGAAGGACCAAACTATAAAATACAAGGTATAATTCAAAACGATAGAGGGGAAGCTAAGCATGATCTGGCACTGGGAATTGGAAAGCATCAGTGGTATCTCCTGTCATTGCTCTTTTCATTTTAATATCAGATGGCTATCCCTGGCTAGAGGGAAGTTAACTCTTTTGGAACGAGATACAAATCATATTATGTATGTATGAATATATAAACCGCTTAGACTTCATGGTATGTGGTATAGAAATAAAATAAATAAATACATGTGCAAATGTTTCCCTTTCCCATCTAAAGGTTAAAACTGTGAATGAGTGGGTGGGTGTGGGGGGGGAGGGGGAGGTACAGGGGTGTGGACCAAGATAATGGTCACTCAGCACCAACTTGCTGAATAGGCTCCATGACATTTTTTTTCCCAATATTGGTGAAAAGGAATGAGGCTTAGGACTCCTTTTGCTGATGTGTGCTTCAATAGATGCTTTTGTGCAACTGTCAGCCCTGCTGGAAATATCTGGTTTAGTTGTTGGAGGGCCTAAGTAAATGGAAGCTGTAGTGACCCTCCTAAGTCTCACATTTCCAACTCCCCTCTGGTCTCCTGAAAGTATGATTCATCTTGTACATCCTTTATACCACAGTGGTCAGGGGAGAATGTCATGCCTGTGATAACAGCAAGGTCAGATACACTGGTGGGAAAGTTTCCTATGTTAGCTGTGAGAGTGAGCTAGTAGACATTAGCTCTGGTAGGGTTCTGGTGGTTTGGCATCTACTCCTGGAGTGTTTGTTTGGCCATCATTAGGAGAGAGGATTCTGAGTGTCTGACAGCAGCTGTTCCAGTGATGGTCCCAACTTCAAGCTACATTGATGGACTCTTGTGGAAAACCCAGTGGTTCCTAGTAATATCTCTAATGAAGGTATATGTTTTGTGATTTCCCAAAAAGAAGCTACTTTTTCAGAACAGGTTGCATTTTTCTCTCATGTTTTTCTACATACTGGGTGTTGGGAAGAAATACAAGGAATGTTTCTAGGCTCTTGGGAAGCAACTTTCAAACTGTACGTAGAAGTGCAAAATCTGAGGGTACTCTTTACCCACAGATTTTATACTAATTTTCAAAGGGAAAATGTCCCCTTTGATCTGGGGGTGATCATATCTAATTTACACACAAGCAAGCAAACAAAGCTACACACAGGGGTAGATTTTAAGAAAGTGCGCCTTCGCGTACTTTTGTTGGCGCACCAGGCGCCAACAAAAGTACGCTTGATTTTAGTAGATACGCGCGTAGCCGCGCGTATCAGCTAAAATCCAGGATCGGCGCGCGCACAAGGCTGCCGCTGTCGTGTAGCTGGCGCGCGCCGAGCCGCGCAGCCTACCGCCGTTCCCTCCAAGGCCGCTCCGAAATCGGAGCGGCCTCAGAGGGAACTCGCTTTCGCCCTCCCCTCACCTTCCCCTCCCTTCCTCTATCTAACCCACCCCCCCGGCCCTATCTAGACCCCCCCCTACCTTTGTCGGGGGATTTACGCCTCCCGGAGGGAGAAGTAAATCCCCGTGCGCCAGCAGGCCACTAGCGCGCCGAGACGCGACCTGGGGGCGGTTCTGGAGGGCGCGGCCACGCCTCCGGACCGAAACCACGCCCCCGGGTGCGCCCCCGAAACGCTGTATCCCGCCCGCAAAACGCCGCACCGATCCGACACGCCCCCGACACGCCCCCCTCGAAAAACCCCGGGATTTATGCGATTCCCGGGGCTCTGTGCGCGCCGGTAAGCCTATGGAACATAGGTGCACCGGCGCGCAAGGCCCTGCTCGCGTAAATCCGGGTGGATTTACGCGAGCAGGGCTTTTAAAATCCGCCCCACAGGGAATTAGAGCAAGGACGTGCTAGATTTCACAGAAAGGAGTCCAGTTAATTATACTTGCAGGTCAGCTGAGGAAAAGGTAGGGATTTTGCTAGGTCTTTTTCATCTTTAAACAGGTACCAAAGCTTCTAAGAAAAGTAGAAGGATGACTGGAAAACATCATGTCAATAAAGATGCAATCACAGTTACTATTTCTGCCTCTGTCCAGACTGATATCCTGATCCATAGCAAATAACCAATTCAGTGTGAAAGGTGCTTTCAGGTAGACATACTCATAAACAGAGAGAGGATATGGTGAGGCTCAGAAGCATCTGAGACAATGAGGACTACATCGATGAAATGCTTCTTGAGACACTAAGATGAAAAACTGCAGTGGAGAGGATGGAGAAGTTGGACAGCATGATGACAGCTAGACACAGATTACCAAAGCCAGTAGAATCCTCATACCAACTCCACTTTCATTCAAACTGAAGAACCAGTATGCAGCCCTGGAAGTGAATGTGATTAAATCATCCCAGGATGAGGAGGAACCAAAACTTATGAGGCCCAAAGCTACATAATCAGCAACCACTGTGTCTAGGATGACTGTTTTCTGAGGAACATGGAGAAATCCATCTGCCAACCAGATATGCTGTCCCAAGAGTTGTGCTGTCTGCTAGATCAGTGGTGGGCAAACTATGGCCCATGGGCCATAGCTGGCCCATTAAGACTTTTCATCTAGCCTACCTGTCCCTTGTAAAGCTGCATTATGTGCGGCCTGCCAATGCTCTAATCAGCTTGCCTGACACCATCATCAAAGGCCAGGTTGTCACCCTTGATGACATGCTTAAGCAGGCAGAGCAGAGCATTGGTACTGTTTAATGATGAGCTGGTGGGCTTCCCACTCCCTGCCAGTGAGGAGAGCCTGCATATGATGGCATGCTGGTGGGGTTCCCACCTTCTCCAGTGAAAAGAAGGAGAGACCCCATGCAAGAAGGCAGAAACTGAAAAACGTTTAGCCTCTATCAAAAAATGCATCAAAAGCTTCAATTCGTAATAACGTGGGAGGGAGTATACTGCCCAAAGATGTGGTATTTTTCTGCACACTTTCACCTTCCTCGGATCAGGGCAGGGTGCAGCGCAACCACTGCCTGTGCTGCCAGGAAGAGGCCAAAGGGGGCCACAGAGTGCTTTCACGTGAGGAGGTAAGCTCTGGGCATAGTACCCACTAGATCAGTGTAAAGAAAAGATGAGCTGGGGGCTGACTCTCTGGACTCATGCCTGCCTCCTCTCACTCCAGGTGGGCAGTCCTGCCAGACCACCGGCTCAGGTCCCTCCTAAAATGTGGTGGCTATGGGTTGGATTTTGCTTTGCTAAACACCATCTGACTGGATTCCTGGAAGCCTGGGGTCTGTTTGTGACCTGCGCCTTAGGCTATCGCCTCAGTTCTTCACTTCAGGGGAGGTTCCTTCCCTGAAATCCTGCTCACATAAAGGTGCTCTTCGGTAGGGATGAGAATCGGGCTTCGGATGATTGAAAATATCGGACGATATTTTCAAAATCATCAGAAATCGGGGGCTCCTGATAAGAGAACCCCACAATTTTGTTCCTGGGGTTCTCTTATCGTTTTGGGGAGGGCGGGAAAAACGGCACACCAAAGCAATCCCTAAACCCACCCCGACCCTTTAAAACTGTTCCCTTAGCTTCCCCCACCCTCCCGAACCCCCCCCCCCAAAACGTTTTACAAGTACCTGGTGGTCCAGTGGGGGTCCCGGGAGCCATCTCCCGCTCTCGGGCCGATGGCTCCCACTAATCAAAATGGCGTCGATGGCCCTTTGCCCTTACCATGTGATTAGGTATCCGTGACATTGGCCGGCCCCTGTCACATGGTAGGAGCACTGGATGGCCCGCGCCATTTTTAAAGATGGTGCCGGCCGTCCATTACTCCTACCATGTGACAGGGCCTGGCCAATGGCACGGATACCCTGTCACATGGTAAGGGCAAAGGGCCATTGGTGCCATTTTTATTAGTGGCAGCCGACAGCCCCAAGAGTGGGAGATCGCTCCCGGGACCCCCACTGGACCACCAGGTACTTGTAAAAAGTTTTGGGGGGGTTCGGGAGGGTGGGGAAAGCTAAGGGAACAGTTTTAAAGGGTCGGGTGGGTTTTTTTGTTTATCGGCTCGGGCGCAGCCAATAAACAAAACCACAATCGGGCCGCACAAAAACAAATTTACGATGTGAATCGGAACCAATTCCGGTTCCGATTCATATCTCTACTTTTCGGTCCCCTCTGACCTTTTCCTGACAGCGCAGGCAGTGGATGCGCCCTGCCCTAATCCAAGTAAGGTGAAAGAATGCATCAAAACCCCACATCTATGGGCAGTATACTCCCCCACGAGTTATTATGAACTGAAGTTTTCAGTGCCTTTTGTGATGGAGGCTAGGGCTGTCAGAAAATACCCTTACCCTCTCTTCTCTTTTCACAGTTTCCCTCTCCTCATTGTCTCCAGAGCAATAACTAATTCTTTCTCCAACCCCACACTCATTCACGAGGGAGAGGAAGGAGAAATACATTCACCCCAAATTCCTATTAGAATATAGATATTACTGATGAACAGGAAAACTACTCGTTTTTGGTACGCTGGTGGTATTCCCACCCCCCCACCTGTGAGGAGAAAGAGAAACCCTGTGTGGCCGCTGGTGGGGTTCCTACCTCCCGCCAGCTAGGAGATGCCCTGCCCTGCTGTAGGTCTAGTGAAGGGGTGAGTAATATGGGGTCTAATTAAAAAAGAAAGGGGTATGAGTAAGGGAATGAAAAAGGAGGTGAGGGTGAGACATGGGAAGGAAAGGAACGGGATGAGGGTAGGGAGAAATGTAAAGGAAGGGATGTGAATGATTGGGAGGGAGAGGGAAAGAGTGAGTGACTGAGAAGGGAGAAAGGTTAATGACTGAGTGGGAAGGGGATGAGAATGAGAAACAGAAGAGGGAATGAGAAGCTTGAGAGGAAGAGTGAGTGTCGGGGAGAGAAGGAAGTGAATGGGAGTGTGTGATTGAGAGAAGAGAGAGGACATGGGAGTAAATAGGAGGAAGGGAGTGATTGAGGGTTAGGAGGGGAAGGGGTGAGTGACTCAGAGGAAAGGGGTGAGAATGAGGCAAGGGAAAAGGGTAAATGGAAGTGAGGGGTGAGTGAAATATTTGATTGATTTTGGGGGAATGTTTAAAGTTTAAAGCTCTTAATAATTAGGCGGTGGTCTATTTATCATTGTTTTTGAAATGTGCTTTTTATTTGTATGGTTTCCTCACTGTTATGAGTGATTTATATTTCTTGACTTTGTTTTATGTGGAATGTTGATATATCTGTTTTTGATTTATTGCACTGCCTGGCTTTTAGTGGTTTCCAGTCCAGTTTTTTGTCTACACCTTACTATTTATACTTATGGCCTGCATTTGTGACTGAATTTAGGTGGTCTTCTAGCTGAGAAAATGTCTTGTACCTGTTGGGTTGAAGGTTTTTCTGATTTTGGTAGAGGCTGGGGATCCATGATTGAAGGGGCTCCTTGGATGCTAAAAATGATGGCGCTTAAGCCTGCTGGATACTGAAATGCTTGCAACAAATGATTGAGATTTGATTGCTGTGTCGAGGAGTCGCCCAGCCCTGCCATGCCCTGCTCCACCCTCTGGCTCTCATTGTGCTTGATAACTTGTAATGTGGCCCCAGCACAAAAACATTTGCCCACCTCTGTGCTAGGTGCCAAAATCCAAGTCATTATGCAGAGATTGCCAAGAATCAGCAAGCCTACTGACTATTACTCGATGCTACTCATTCATGTTGGCACTAATGATATTGCTAGGAATCTCTTGGAGCATATGAAAAGTAACTTCTTGGCTCTGGGAGTGAGGGTGAAGCAAATAAATGTGCGTTTGGTATTCTCCTCAATTTTCCCAGTCAAGGATAAAAGGCAAGGCAGAAATGTGTGCATTCTAGAGGTGAATGAATGGTTGCATGTGGAGTCAATGAGAGAGTTTTAGCTTCATGGACCATGAGGAGGCATTCCAAGGACTGCTGGGCAGAGATGCTGTCCATCTATCGAAGAAAGGGTGAAGTGCTTTCCAGAACAAACTGACAAATCTACAGAGGAGGGTTTTAATCTAGGATCATCACTGAAGGGTTAAAAATGCCCTTGGGTAAGTATAGCTGTTAGTATAGCTGTGTTTTAAAAAGTATTGGATAAGTTCTTGGAGGAGAAGTCCATTACCTGCTATTAAGTTCACCTAGAGAATAGTCACTGCCATTAGCAATGGTAACATGGAATAGACTTAGTTTTTGGGTACTTGCCAGGTTCTTGTGGCCTGGATTGGCCACTGTTGGAAGCAGGATGCTGGGCTTGATGGACCCTTGGTCTGACCCAGTATGGCATTTTCTTATGTTCTTAAGCCCTCAGGGAAGTTAAACATAGGGATGGTAACTTTCAAAGGGGCATATGGGTGCACATATTATAGAATAGCTTGGGCGCACAAGTGTGACCAATTTTAAGCTTGTGTGTGCTCAGCTGTGTAAATCGGGTTTCAGCCACATAAGTTATGGAATTTTAAAGTTGGCGTGCGTCCACACTATGACTAGTTTCATCAGTTCATCCACCAGTATGCCCAGTGTAGAGCTAGGTCCTCAAGACCCTCCTGGTTTAAAAGCCTGCACTTCCCCCTGTTAAGCCAGATCAACTCAAACCCTTCTGCAATGCCTGAAACTGGTTTTATTTATATTTCGTCAATAGCAGAAGTAAATTTACTTGGCACTGGTCCTGGGCACATGACTGGGCACGTAAGTATTTACGAGCACATTTCTTGACCCCACCTTGAAACATTCATGCCCCACCCAGTCCACAGCCACATGGGATGTGCATAGGAGATGTACGCACATCTGGGTGGCTTTCAAAATATAATGTGCACGCGTAAGCCCTACATGCACATGCATATCCTGATTTTGGCGCTCAACAGGCTTTTAAAATTCACCTTTCAATACTTGAATAGAAATAGGAACAAGGAGCAACATCTGGAAAGCTATGTATACTAATGCCCATAGTATGGAAAACAGTCCTGGATCTAGAGGCAGGTATGGAAGAAGCTGATTTGGATATAGTGGCTGTCACATGGTTGTTGAGCATGTCGTCCGTGGCAGACCAGTGGCACGGCCCCCTCACCTCTCTGCAATTCGGCTTTGTAGGGCCGCCTGCTTCCTAGTCCCTGGCGGCAGTAGGCCACCAGCTTTGTCCTCGGGCCTCCCCTGGTGCCTCCGGCTCAGCTACAGTCCCTGGCATTCCCGGTCCAGCCACCACTTCCATTGCTCCACATCGGGCCTCCCAATGAAGCCCGTGGAGAGACTCTGCAACTCGGCGCCGCACCCCTCCCTAGGCACGTGCATCATTAATGCTTAAGTAGGGCCCACGGCGGGAACCGAGCCACGGCTCTGGATGATGACGTCAGCGGAGCACCGGTACTTAAGCCCGGGCTCCATTCCCTAACTTTGCCTTTGCAAAGCTCTGCAGCCCTCCATCTTCCAGGACAAATTAACCAAGGTCACCTTTATCTTGTCTCGTCTTGAAGGTCTTCTCCCCTGTGGCAACGATCAGACTCCCTCCTAAGGGAGTTGTCTCGGTTCGTGGCTGTGTTTCGACGGACCTTTGATGACCCAGGGTGGCATGCCATGCAAGCACTAGTTTGTTACACCTTTGTCAAGGTCAAAGAAATCTTTTTGACTATACTATTGAATTTCGGACTTTGGCTTCTGAACTCGTTTGGCAGGAAGACTGCCTACGAGCTATGTACCTGGATGGACTTTCCCTGCAGCTGAAGGATGAGGTGGCTGCACGGGAGTCTCCTTCCTCTCTTGAGGACCTTATAGACTTGATGGGCCGAATTGATCATTGACTCCAAGAGCATCACCGGGAGAGTCGGATGCCCAAGAAGCCCTCTCAGATTCGATCCCATTCGTCACTGACCATCAGCCCTGCCTTTTGTAGGGTGTCTATTGTGGCCAAGATGGAAGAGCCTATGCAGCTGGGCCGTGGGAGGCTGACCCTGGAAGAGCGCCTCCAGCGGAGACAAACCGGTCTGTGTCTGTATTGCGGAGCACCTGGCCATCATCTACAGACCTGCCTCGGCTGTCCAGGAAACTTCCCGGCCTAAGTTCAGTAGGGGTCTTGAACTTGGGCGCAACATCTCCGGCCCCTCAATTGTCTGTACCGATCACCCTGACCTGGGACTCCCGGTCCTTTCCAGTCCTTGCTCTGGTGGATTCCTTGTACATAGCTTGTACATAGCTTCCATTCATGGGGAACCATTACTTGGTCAAATATTCCTCACTACAGAGAGAGTTCAATTATACACTGGCGCTCTCCACACGGAAGAAATTGAATTACTAGTACTGGAGAAATCCATTCATCCGGTGGCTCCAATGTCACTCTCCCCAATTTGACTGGGGTTCACTTCAACTGGTGGAATTGGGTTCCACCTGCCACCAGTCCTGTCTACGTAAAGTGGTACCGTCAACCCCACCTACATAAAGTGGTACCGTCAACCCCACCTACGTAATGTGGTTGCGTCAACCCCACTTCGGCCCAAAGGTCCACCTCCAGCGCAACAATGGTACATGGAAAATCATAACTGGAACATAGTTATGCCGGTCTGCAATCTATCCAGGCTGGACAGGGTAGGAAGAGAGGAGGAATGACACTATATTTATATATAAAATAATCAACAGAACTGCAAGGCTTATGAGGTAAGGAGGAGCACTGTGGGTTAATCTGGAAAGAGAGAATGGAACATTTATTTATATTTGTGTAATATACAGATCTCCATTGAAGGCAGAAGAAATGGATGGAGATGGAAGTTATTCACAGAATTGCTATGAAAGGGGAAGTGTTATTGCTAAGTGATTTCAGTGTCAGATGTTGATTGGAACATTCCAGCTGGAGTGTCATCTAGAAGCATTCTGAGGGCATACTGAGAGCTGAAGGTGCCTGTGCTGATGGCTGAATGCGATCTCTATGTATTGCTTTGCTGGGGAATTTTTATACTTTAAGCTTTGGGGGGGGGGGTGAAGTGATAATGATTATTCCTATTTCCTTTGATATTTAGAATTAAATAAAACTAGCTTATTCCTGTGTCCTTTGCCTTTTAGAACTTAAAAAGAAAACTTGCCTAAGCCTGTGTCCTTTGGCTTTTAAACATCTTTAATCCTAGAAACTATACTCTAACTGCTGTTCAGGGAGATCTCTGAACTCCTGCACTTAGAAAACAGCTATCTAACTGGGATATTTATCATTTTGTATTAGGGCCTTAACGTTCACGATAATGCTGTAACACACGCGATAAACAACGTGACTCAAAATGCATATGCAAATTAAACATTCTGTTATGGTATGTGGGTATGTGAGCCCTTGGCGAGAGGTGCGAGTTGTTGCCACCTGTGGGGAGGAGCCCCTCAGGTCCGCACCGTCGGGAGGCGAGGTCAGACACAGGGAGCTCTGGGTGAAGCTATGGAGAGGTCCCGAGGAGCCAGGAGAGGTCCCGAGGAGCCAGGTACTAGGAGAGTACCCTAGTGGAGAGGCAGGCTAGAGGCAATACCTGGGCAGGGACCCCGAAGGGAAAGGCATCAGACAGGCCACAGAGCAGGAGGCGTGAGACTGGCCATGTAGGAGGTACTCTGGAGAGGCAACCCGAGGGGAGGAACTGCGCAGCGTAGAGGATGATGATGTAATGCATTAGGCCAATCCACAGGATAGGGAAGCCTGAGCCGAGCCTCTACTGGTGACGTATGCACAGCCCCACAGAGCGGAGGACTGCTGGCAGTCTCGATATAGTACGTAGGCACGAGGAGCAGGGAAGCGTAGATAGTCACAGAGAAGCAGGAGAACGCTACCCCGAGGAGCGGGGAGGCTCTGGCAGTCACTTGAGTAAACAAATGACAAAGCAATAAATGTATTGGTCTAATTTTAGAAAGCACTCTGTCGCCAAGATACTAATGTAAGACCCTCTATTCACGAGTAAGACATTTAAAAGTAGCTTCTCGTTTCCCATAGAGGTCTAATTTGCTTTAATAGATCATGCAAATTTGCTAAATTTTTTAAATTTTCTTTAAAAGAAACCATACGAAAATTATAGGGAAAATTCCCAATTAGATACCGCATAATTGAAGAGGAATACTTATCCCAAAATAATCAAGTCCCATAAGTCCCGACATGGCCATGTTTCGGACGATTGTCCTGCTTCAGGGGAAATCACGGGTCGTCTTTCAAATAACGTTGATGCGGCGAATTCACTGCGAAACTTCTTTTCTTGCGGGCTCTCCTTTAACCCGCAGCATTTGAGAACATGGCAGACGCGCGGACTTCTACTTATACCGGAACACACGCTTGTTACCTCCCCTTCCGGGAAGCGCAAAGGTCTCTATCACGTCCTCCCGTGGCGAAAAGACGCCGGCAACAGTCTTCTAACAGGTCCTCTCAATTGGAGCATGAGCATAGTACATAAGCAATGCGCATGTCAAAGCTGGAAGTTCACTATCACGTCCTCATGCCACAACGGGACTTATGGGACTTGATTATTTTGGGATAAGTATTCCTCTTCAATTATGCTGTATCTAATTGGGAATTTTCCCTATAATTTTCGTATGGTTTCTTTTAAAGAAAATTTAAAAAATTTAGCAAATTTGCATGATCTATTAAAGCAAATTAGACCTCTATGGGAAACGAGAAGCTACTTTTAAATGTCTTACTCGTGAATAGAGGGTCTTACATTAGTATCTTGGCGACAGAGTGCTTTCTAAAATTAGACCAATACATTTATTGCTTTGTCATTTGTTTACATTTGTGGTGTATTGGAGTACACTGTGTGTTTGTGGGTATTTTTGAGTCACTTGAGTAACACATAGGCGCGGCCCCGAGGAACGGGGAAGCCCAGACAGTCTTGTACAGGATGCAGGCACAACCCCAAGGAGCAGGGAAGTCCAGTTGTAGAAATCACGGGTAGCAGAGTGTTCCAGAGGTAGTCCTGGGAAGCGGGAGGCCTTGCAGAGTAGGACCCAGGAGGCATGAAGCCAGCCCAAGGAGTGGGGTAGGCTAAGAGAGCAAGTCCCCGATGCGCACACTGGCCCCCGAGGAGTGGGTACCGGACAGAATCCAAGTGCACAAGCCCGATAGCATAGTCACAGGAACATGAAGGCAGTAGTCGAAGATGTATGGAACTTGTTGCCAAGTCAGCTTGCTGAGGGTGAAGGTGGAGCTTAAATACACAGGTCCGATGACATCATCAAACAGAGAAGCCCCCGAGGTTCCCGCCAAAGAGGCTTCAATGGAGGACCTGGTGGTGCGCGCATGCATGCCTAGGAAGGCCCAAAGTGGATGTGGGTGGTGGCGGCGTCCAGGCTGTCACAAGGAGTCCCGGGAAACACGGCGGTGGAGGTTGGCCTGAGCCGCAAGCAGACCCAGGGAGGGCAGGAGAACGGTGCAGGAAGTAAGTATATGTGGTTGTTGCCGTCTGCGACTGACGGGCATAACAGTACCCCCTTCTTAAGGCCCCTCCCCGGCGGTTTGGGTTTGTGAGGATGCTTGGCATGGAACTGCTGAATGAGATCCTTGTCCAGGATATTGGCCATGGGCTCCCAGCTGTTCTCTTCAGGCCCAAAGCTCTCCCATGACAGGAGGTATTCCCATCTCCTACCATGTTTCCTGATGTCCAGGACATCTCGGACTTGGTAGGTGACATCAGCCTCAGAGGATAATGATACGGGATCCGGTGGTCTCTTCAAAAATCCAGAGAGAATCAGAGGCTTTAGCGGGAAAACATGAAAGGCATTATGAATTTTGAGTGAGGAAGGCAACTGAAGTCAATAGGTGATGGGGCCCAGGTGGCCTAGCACTGGAAAAGGGGCCAATATTTTATTTTATTTTTATTTATTTATTTATTTATTGTTTTTGTTATACCGAGTTTCATGACAGGCATCACATCAACCCGGTTTACAATTAACAAAGTGTGTAAAACATAACATAACGTAAAACAATGTTCTCAAAAAGAACCTTGAACTTTAAATATCGTGAATCAGATATAGGAATTGAGAAAGTTACAATAAATCAGGGAAATCAACTTGGAGCTGGAAAAGGGGAGAGATTGCACAGAGCAATATTAACATTTCAGTCTATTAATGTAATAGAGTAGCATAGTGAGTAAATAAGAATATGTGAGGAAACTGTGGCAATACCTCACTATGGAACGGAACATAAATAACCAAATGCATAAATACGACAGTGTTATGATAAAAGTTCAGCAGGTATTGATGATTGTCAATTTAAGGTTGATTGAATTGTATTTGGTCCAGTTATTGGATAAGAGTTTGTGCTATTTAATGGAGGAATTATTCAAGGCTTGGAAATGCTTTTTTTGAAAAGCCAAGTTTTTAGTCTTTTCCTAAATGTTAGAGAGCATGGCTCCTGTCTCAAATCTGGTGGGATAGAGTTCCAGAGAGTTGGACCTGCTGAAGAGAAGGCTCTGAGACTCAATGATTTATGTTGGTAGGTTTTGGCCTTTGGTATTTGGAGTGACTCTTTGTAGCATTCCCTGATGGGTCTGGCGGAAGTGTATTTTTTAAGAGGTATTTGTAGGTCGAGGTGCGTGTTTTGGTTGATAGTTTTGTATATGATGTTAATGGTTTTATACATGATTCTATAGTGGATCGGTAGCCAATGGAGGTTTTTGAGGATAGGCTGAAATGTGGTCCATTTTCCTGGAGTTTGTGAGGACTCTGGCTGCAGAGTTCTGGACCATTTGTAGAGGTTTGGTATAGGAAGCTGGGAGGCCTAGTAGTAATGAGTTGCAATAATCTAATTTGGAAAAGATTATTGCTTGCAAAATTGTTCTAAAGTCTTGGGCGTGAAAAAGTGGTTTAATTCTTTTCAGGATATGTAATTTGTAGAAGCAGTCCTTGGTGGTTTGGTTAATGAAAGGTTTGAGGTTGAGGTCGATTGTCCAGGATGGCTCCTAAATCTCTTACGTGGGCTGTTTGAAGGAGTGTGGGTGGTTTTGGGTGTGTATTTTTGTTTTCCGGTGATATGAGCAGGAATTCTGTTTTAGAAGCATTAAGTACCAGGTTTAGACTGGTGAGGAGAAGTTT
Source organism: Rhinatrema bivittatum (assembly GCF_901001135.1). NCBI lineage: Eukaryota > Metazoa > Chordata > Amphibia > Gymnophiona > Rhinatrematidae > Rhinatrema > Rhinatrema bivittatum. The sequence goes on along the minus strand of NC_042617.1, from coordinate 263,912,049 downwards.
AATTTCTACTAAGCAACTGTCCCAGTATTCCATTGTTTTTAGATATTGATTCTTCTATGGGGATCACGATCTGTACGTCGTCTGCGAAAAGGAAGTGTTTCAGGCTTAGTTTTGTAAGAAGTTGACAAAGTGGTAGGAGGGTAGATATTGAATAGCGTGGGTGAAAGTGAAGAACCCTGCGGCACCCCTCTATTAGAATGGTGGTATTGGGATTCTTTATTGTGGATTTTGACTCTATATCTTCTATTTTCAAGGAATGTTTTGAACCAGTTTAGTGTGGCACCTGTTAAACCAATGTTTGCCAGCTGTTTTAGAAGGAGGGTGTGGTTGACGGAGTCGAATGCCGCCGAAAAGTCAAGGAGGATTAGTAAATATGCTTGGCCTTTGTCAATTCCAGAGAGGAGGAAGTCCGTGAGTGAGAGTAGTAGCGTTTCAGTGCTTGCGGCTTTGCGAAAACCATATTGGTTTGGGGAAAGAATACTGTTGTCCTCTAGGTAATTGGATAGTTGGGTGTTTACCAATTTTTCCATGATTTTCGCTATGAATGGGAGGTTGGAAATAGGGCGGAAGTTGTTGGATCGCTTGCATTTAGATTTGGTTTTTTTAACAGTGGCTTGATTGAGGCAGTTTTTAGGTCATCAGGGTAGATACCATGTGATAGAGAGCAGTTTATGATATCTGCTAAGGATTTTGCTATTGTGTCCGGGATGAGAAGGAGCATTTTGGATGGAATTTGATCAAATGGGTGAGATGATGGTTTCATTCTTTTTAACACCGTTTGTATCTCTGTGATTGTGATGTGTTCGAAGGCAATAAACTGGATCTCTTTGTTTTGGGGGAAGTATGTGTTATCTGGAGAAGTAGTGATTGGAGTTAGCTGATTGAGGAGATCCGATATTTTTTTGTTGAAATGGAGAGCCAGTTCGTCTGCTTTAGTCTGGGCTTGTTCGGGTGGAATATCTGGAGTGATCGGTTTAGTGAGGCTGGAGACGAAGGTGAATAGAGCTTTTGAGTCAAAGATGAGATGATGAACTTTTCGGGCTAGTAGTCTCTTTTGGTTTTTAACGTAGTACTTTTGTATAGATGGAGTGATCGTTTGTAGTCAGAGAGTGTGGCCGGAGAAGGGGCTTTATGCCATTTTCTCTCTTTTTGCCGAAGTAGTTGTTTGAGCTTTCGTAGTTCATCGTTAAACCAGGGTTGTCGTTTGGATGCATTGGAAGACCTTGTTTTGGTTGTCAGTGGGCAGAGAGTGTTTGCAATAGCTTTGTTATTTTGGACCAGGATTGGAGGGCAGAGTTGGGTGTGGAGACATCAATGAGTGGTAGATCAGAGGTTAGAAGTTTGCTGAGGTGTTCTGAGGGAGCAGGATTTTCTGTATTGGAAAGAGGGTCTTGAGTTGAGGTTGGAGTCTGATCGAGGTATAGAAAAGCTGGTGGAGATTAGAGAGTGATCTGACCATGGGACTTTTTTACAATTTGGTTGTTCTGTAAGAGAAATCTTGGCGTTTGTAAGAGGAGATCGAGCGTATGGCCTGCTTTGTGAGTGGGTTTGGTTGATTTGTTGGCTGAAACCCATCGATGACAGTGAGGTGAGGAAAGCTTCACAGTTTGTTGAGAGGGGGACTTTGTCAACATGTAAGTTGAAGTCGCCCAGAATTATAGCAGGGGAGTCAAGATTAAGATGTAAGGTTATGGTTTCAATATAGGTGAGGGGTCTGACTCTAGTAAGCCTGGAGGGGCATAGACTAGAAGGATTTGGAGATGTTCTGATTTGAACAATCCTAGTTCTAGTTTGGTAGTTGTACTGATGGGGTGGTGTGTGAACCTTAAGATTTTTTTTGCAGCGAGAAAGATACCCCCTCCTCTTTTTTTTTGTCTTGGGATGGAGAAGAAATCGTAAGTCTGTGTTGGTAGTTGATTAATGAGTGTGATGTCTGTGGATTTGAGCCATGTTTCAGTTATGGCGCAAAAATCTGGGGTTGTGTCCTGCAGAATGTCGTTGAGTATAAGAGTTTTGTTGGTGATTGATTGGGGCGTTGAATAGGATTATGATGAAAAGGGTGAGACCTAGGAACTGTGTTGTGGGGGAAATCATGATTGGGGTGGAGTGATGTGTAGGGTGCGTGGGCGGTAGTGCATAATTGTTGCTGGAGACTGGATGAGTGCTGCTGGAGACTGGATGAGTGCTGTTAGGCTGGATGAGTGCTGCTGGAGACTGGATGAGTGCTGCTGGAGACTGGATGAGTGCTGTTAGGCTGGATGAGTGCTGTTGGAGACTGGATGAGTGCTGTTAGGCTGGATGAGTGCTGCTGGAGACTGGATGAGTGCTGTGAGGCTGGATGAGTGCTGTTGGAGACTGGATGAGTGCTGTTAGGCTGGATGAGTGCTGCTGGAGACTGGATGTGCTGTTAGGCTGGATGAGTGCTGTTGGAGACTGGATGAGTGCTGTTAGGCTGGATGAGTGCTGTTGGAGACTGGATGAGTGCTGTTAGGCTGGATGAGTGCTGCTGGAGACTGGATGTGCTGTTAGGCTGGATGAGTTGCTGTTGGAGACTGGATGAGTGCCTGTTAGGCTGGATGAGTGCTGTTGGAGATTGAATTGGTGGATGAGTGGTCGGTGAATGAATGGATAGGGGAGAGAATCGGCCCCGGCTCTGGGACGCTCCAAGGGGCGCGCTAAGGGGCAGGCCCCTTAGGTCGCGCTCCTTCGGGCGCGCGACGCCTCCGAGATGCGCCTGAGTTTAAAGGGGGCAGTAGCCGCCCTCTGATAGGCCTGATGCCTGCTTAGGGGCGCGGCTCACTCACCACGTTGCGTCCTGCTTTGCTTTCGTTTTCTTTTTTTCTATTTTTTTCCTTGCCTCCGGGCTCTCCTGCACGGCTCGAGATGGTTAGTGAGCAGGCTCTTGCCCCGGATGGGCCGCGCCGATAGTGCAAGCCTCGGCAGGGAGGAGGAAGCGGTTGGGTGCGGGTGAGCGCCGATCTGTGGGCCGCCGAAATGGACGCCGCCGAGATGCGCCTGAGTTTAAAGGGGGCAGTAGCCGCCCTCTGATAGGCCTGATGCCCTGCTAGGGGCGCGGCTCACTCACCACGTTGCGTCCTGCTTTTGCTTTCGTTTTCTTTTTTTCTATTTTTTTTCCTTTGCCTCCGGTCTCTCCTGCACGGCTCAAGATGGTGAGCAGGCTCTTGCCCCGGATGGGCCGCGCCGATCGCGCAAGCCTCGGCAGGGAGGAGGAAGCGGTTGGGTTGCGGGTGAGCGCCGATCTGTGGGCCCGCGAAATGGACACCGCCGAGATGCGCCTGAGTTAAAGGGGGCAGTAGCCGCCCTCTGATAGGCCTGATGCCTGCTTAGGGGCGCGGCTCACTCACCACGTTGCGTCTGCTTTTGCTTTCGTTTTCTTTTTTTCTATTTTTTTCCTTTGCCTCGGTCTCTCCTGCACGGCTCGAGATGGTTAGTGAGCAGGCTCTTTGCCCCGGATGGGCCGCGCCGATCGCGCAAAGCCTCGGCAGGGAGGAGGAAGCGGTTGGGTTGCGGGTGAGCGCCGATCTGTGGGCCGCACGAAATGGATATACCTAGGAGAAAATGAATATACCTACGAAATATACCTACGAAATATACCTACGAATACCTACGAAATATACCTACGAAATATATACCTACGAAATATACCTACGAAATATACCTACGAATATACGCCGAAATGAATATACCTAGGAGCAAAGCATGCGGAAGGCAACTTGAGGTAAATCAACTTGGTGCTATGCCATACCTTATCCCCAGGTTGAAACTGGGGTGCTGTGCGATGATGGGCATCAAATGCCTTTTTTGATCTCTGGGCAGCTTGTTCGAACAGCTGTTGGGCATTTCGTTGATGTAATACTTGAGCAGAAGCCTGCGCTGCTGGAGATGTGACGGACAGCGGGAGAGGAAGGGGTGGCAAAGGTTGACGCCCATAGACCAGCTGGAAAGGAGACGAACCGGTGGACGTGGACACATGAGAATTTAATGCGAGCTCCGCCCAAGGCAGGAGATTGGCCCAGTCATCCTGCCGCAAGCTCACGTAGGCTCGCAGGAATTGTTCTAGAGTTCTATTGGTCCTGTCAGTTTGGCCATTGGCTTGAGGGTGGTAATCCAAGTGAAGTCTAAGTAAAAATCAAACTTCTTGCAAAGAGATTTCCCGAAACGTGTAGTGAATTGAACCCCACAGTCTGAGAGAATATGTTTAGGGAGGCTGTGGAGCCGGAACACATGCCGAAAAAACAGTTTGGCCAGCTGGGGCACCGTTGGGAGGCCAGGTAGAGCCACAAAGTGCACCATTTTAGAGAAGCAGTCGACAGTGACCCATATAGTGTTCTTCCCATTGGAGACGGGCAGGTCTACTATAAAGTCCGTGGCAATATGGGTCCAGGGAAGTGGCAGCAAGAGTCCTCAGGGATTCCCAGCTGGAGGCTTATGATGGGTGCTAGTAGGACAGGATTCAACGTATGCTTGGGTGTCCTTTAGAATTGTAGGCCACCAATAGTATAGTTTATGGGGGGAAAGAGTTCTGGACTGACCCAGGTGACTGGAGGTCAGAGAGTCGTGGGTCCATTGCAGAAACTTCTGTAGTAGAGGGTGAGAGACCACAGTCTTCCCTGGTGGCACTGGAAAGGTGGCTGACAGAATGACCTTAGCAGGGTCTATGTTGTGCCACGGTGTGTTAGGTACATCCTCAGTGACAAATGACTAGGAGAGGGCGTCAGCGCGACCATTCTTATTCGCTGGGCAGTAACGCAGTATGAAATTGAATCATGTAAAGAAGAGGGACCAGCGGGCATGATCTAGATACTCCAGATTTTTATGATCTGGAGTATCTAGATCACGGTAATCTGGTGTTGTGCCCCTTCAAGCCAGGGTCGCTATTCTTCAAAGCCAACTGATGGCCAGCAGTTCTTATCCCTGATGGCGTAATTGCGTTCCACTGGCGAGAAGCGCCGAGGAAAAAAAGAACGGGTGAAGCGTATGAGAAGTGGAGTATTGTCTCAACACGGCTCCTACACTGACGTCGGAGGCATCGACCTCAACCACAAACGAGCACGTAGGGTTCGGATGACGAAGATAGGGTTCCTTAAGAAGGCAGCCTTGAGATCCTGAAAAGCTGTCATAGCTTCGGGTGTCATTGAGAGGGATTGGCCCCCTTGCAAGTCATGGCCGTGAGTGGTGTGGTCAGAGTGAAATAATGGTGAATAAAAGAGCGATAGTAATTGGCGAAGCCAAGGAATCTCTGGAGGGCCTTGAGGCCTGTAGGTTGAGGCCAATCACGGATGCTCTTCAGTGTCTGAGAGTCCATTCTAAACCCCTAACTAGAAATCACATAGCCCAGGAAAGGGACAGTCTTCTGTTCGAAAGAGCACTTCTCAAGCTTGGCGAATAGTTGATTCTCTCCCAGCCGCTGAAGAACTTGAGAGATATCCCGGTGATGACTTTGAAGGTCTTGTGAGAAGACTAATATATCATCAAGATATACGACTACGCACTGGTATAGCATATCTCTGAAAACCTCGTTCATTCAAGTTTGAAATACTGCGGGTACATTGCCACAACCCAAACAGCATCACAAGGTATTTGAAGTGACTGTCAAATGTGTTAAAGGTGGTTTTCCACTCATTACTCTCGCGGATCCGGACCAGGTTATAAGGCCCTGCGGAAATCTAATTTTGAAAAAGATCTTTGTTCCTTGAAGCCTGTCGAAGAGCTCAGAGATAAGAGGCAGTGTTTAGCGATCCTTGAGGGTAATTTCATTTAGGCCATGGTAGTCGATGCAGGGGCACAGGGAGCCATCTTTTTTTCCATATGAAGAAAAACCCTGCTCCTGCAGGGGACTTGGAGGGCCAGATGAACCTCTTGGCCAGGTTTTCAAGAATGTATTCTGACATGGCTTGGGTCTCCATCTGCGAGAGGGTAGTATTAGGTAGTAAGTGTATCGTGCAGTCCTATGAGCGATGAGGAGGTAAGGTATCTACGTCCTTCTTAGAGAACACATCGGAGAAGGATGCATATTGCGGTGGAAGGCTGGGAAGAGAAGGTGTGGTTGCCATATAAGGTAATGGAGAGATGAGTTCCAGGCAGTTCTTGTAACAAGCAGGGCCCCAACGAGAGAGCTGTAGGGTGGCCCAGTCAAACTATGGAGTGTGCTGCTGAAGCCAGGGAGCCCCAATACTACGGGATGGATGGCCTTGTCTAAGATATGGAACAAGTTGGTCTCCACAAGCAAGGTCCTGGTGCATAGCTGGATGAGAGCTGCAGTGTGGGTAACCTCACCAGGAAGAGGTTCCCCATGAATCGAGGAAAGTAGTAGGGGGTACCGGGGAACGGATAGTAGGAATCTGCAGATTGTTCTGTGAGCTGCTTCAGAATGAAGTTCTCACCGGCCCTGGAGTACACCAATGCCAAGGTGTGGAACTCCTGATTGTCCATCTTTATGGTTACGGGAACGGTCAGTGGAGGAGACGGTGAAGTTAGTCCTAGGAGAAGTCCTCCATCAGATCCTAGGCCCGGATGTTTCCCAGACAGACTGGACATGAAGCAATGGCATGACTGGGCTGGCCGCAATACAGGCAGAGGCCAGACTGCTGTCGATGACGAAGTTCCTTTGGAGAAAGTCTATTCCTACCCATCTGCATGGGTGCTGGATTCTGCAGTGGGTTAGATCTAGGAGAGGATGAACATTGAGCTCGGGATGGTCCTGGTGCAGCCTTCCGGGCTGCTCTGGATTCCAGAGCATTCTTGTAGTCGATGGTCGATACGCCCAGTAAGGTCAATCAGAGAGTCCAAGGAGGAGAGCAATTTGCAGGCCGCAAGCTCATCCTTATCCTAGGACTCAGCCCTTTGAGAAATATGGAGCATAAGCAGTCGGAGTCCCAATGTAATTCCGAGGCCGGAGTTCAGAATTCAATTACGTAGTCCATTAAAGGGCAAGAGCCTTGCTGAAGATGCAGAAGGGATGATCCAGATACAGCCCGTTGACCAGGGTCTTCAAAGACAGACCAAAACAGGGCCAGAACCCTGGAAGGTCCCGAAGGACTGGTTCTGCTCACTCCCAGAGAGCTGACACCCAGGCCAAGGCCTTACCATCCAGAAGGGCCAGGATGTATGTGGTCTTGGTGATCACATCTGGGAAGTAAGCGGGTTGTAGGCAGAAGTGCATAATGCATTGGTTCAGGAACCCCCGGCACAAAAGAGGGTTCCCTGAAAAGTGCGGTGGTGCCGGCAAGGGCAAAGTCAGCCGAGTAGCCGGCGTAGAGGTAGAGGTATTGAGCTTGATAGACGTGGTAGAGGCAGTCACAGTTGCATCTAGACGAGAGCTCAGGTTGTCTATGGCAGTGGCCAGAGACTCCAACAATTTTTGCTGTTCGCTGATCCTTTGCGGCAGGCCAGGAATGTTCTGGAGGGACGAGACCTCTGCCAGGTCCATGGACTTGGTAATCTATTATGGTTTGTGAGTATGTGGGCCCTTGGCCCGAGATGCGAGTTGTTGCCACCTGTGGAGAGGGGCCCCACAGGTCCGCATCGTCAGGAGGTGAGATCAGACACAGCGGGGAACTCTGGGTGAAGCTATGAGAGGTCCGAGAAGCCAGGAGAGTACCCCTAGTGGAGAGGCTGGCTAGAAGCAATACCTGGGTAGGGAACCCCGAAGGGAAAGGTGTCAGACAGGCCGCAGAGCAGGAGGCACGAGACTGGCTATGCAGGAGGTATTCCGGAAAGGCAATCCGAGGGGAGGAGCTGCGCAGCATAGAGGATGATGATAAAATAATGCCGTAAGCCAACCCACAGGACAGGAAAGCCCGAGCCAGCCTCTACTGGTGATGTATGACAGCCCAACAGAACAGAGGAGTGCTGGCAGTCTCGATATAGTACGTAGGCGCGACCCCGAAAAGCGGGGAAGCGTAGATAGTCACAGAGAAGCAGGAGAACGCTACCCCGAGGAGGAGCGGAGTCTCTGGAAGTCACTTGAGTAACACGTAGGTGCGGCCCTGAGGAGCGGGGAAGTGCAGACAGTCTTATATAGGATGCGGGCACAACCTCGAGAAGCAGAGAAGCCCAGTTGTAGAACTCACGGATAGCAGAGGTGTTCCCAGAGGTAGTCCCGAGAGCGGGAAGGCCTTGCAGAGTAGGACCAGGAGGCACGGAGCCAGCCCCGAGGAGCAGGGTAGGCTAGGAGAGTGAGTCCCCGATGCCACAGCCACGCACCGGCCCCCGAGGAAGAGGGTACCGGACAGAGTCAAGTGCACAAGCCCGATAGCGTAGTTACAGGAACACGAAGGCGTAGTTGAAGACATAAGGAACTTGTTGCCAAGTTGGTTAGCTGAGGGCGAAGGTGGAGCTTAAATACACAGGTCCGATGACATCAGCAAACAGGGACGCCCCCAAGGTTCTCACCAAAGAGGCTTCAAAGGAGGGCCCAGTGGCGTGCGCGCGGGCCTAGGAAAGTCCGAAAGTCAACGTGGGTGGCAGTGGCGTCCAGGCCGCCATGAGGAGGTCTGGGGAACGTGGCGGTGGAGGTGACCCGAGCTGCGAGCAGACCGGAGAGGGAGGAGAGCAGTGCAGGAAGTAAGTACATGCGGTCACCATCGTCTGTGACCGATGGGCCATAACACATCGAATATTCGAGTGGGAGGAATTTGGGTAGACTAAACGGAAAGGAATCTGATAGAGTAACGCATACTATCGCGGGATTTAATGCCGGAAATAAACACCTTTTTATTTTTTTTTGTGGTACGGTGAAAAAAAGAATTTTTGCGCTCTCACGGTCAATATTGCGGATCATAGGTACAGGGTGGCCCATGGAAAAGTAGCCTGCCTCCTGGCACTGGTATTGGAGGCAGGCTACTTTTCCATGGGCCACCCTGTATTATCGCGGCGATTATTGCGAGCGATAAAAAGAGGTATTCTAACAAACACACCTACCAGGCTTCCTGTCCCAATAAAAACACCTGTTCTTCCCTGGCCTAGTTTTCTAAAACCATAATGTTTGTGGCAAGTTTAATTGTTGGGGGATACCAGATGCTTCGGGCGGCTTGTCGCAGACAAGAGGAAAAACAACAACAACCTCAAGATTCCAAGCCAGTTCCAAGCTCTCCTAGGGAAGTCCCTGCACCAGAGGCAGAGGCACAGGCCCTGCAAGGTTGCAACTCACGGCTTCTCTCGACAAGCAGGCAACCATGGTGGAGGAGATACAGGGAGCGCATCTTTCCTCCAGGAGCATCATTGCTGGGCTTGCAGGAGGATTATGTGGTTAGCAGGTATCGCCTCAGCTCTTGGGATATCTGAGGGGATCTGGATCCCATCACAGAAAGGTCCCATGCTGTGCCTGGTCTCACCAAACTATTGGCCACCCCGCATTTCATGGCAACCAGCTCCTTCCAAATGACAGTAGGGGTCATGGGGGAATGTCCCAAACCACTTTCCTACTGCCTGGACCAGGTCATCACAGCAGTCTCTGACCACATTAATCATTACATAGCATTTCCTCGGGACAGGCAGGACTTGATGGACTTGAAGAGAGGCTTATATGCCTTTGAAAACTTTACAAATGTTCTGGGAGTTATCGTCTGCACTCACATGGCCATCATTCCACCCCATGACAGGGAGGAGATGTACTGCAACAGAAAATTCTTCCACTTCATCAACATGCACGTGGTCTGTGTCACTCAAACGTGCATCCTCGACATGGTGGCCAGGTACCTTGGTGCCGCGAATGATTCCTTTATTCTTAGGCAATCGGTTGTGTATGAAAACTTTGAGGATGACCTGTACAGTGATGGTTGGCTCATAGCTAAGAGGGACGCTTCTTTCTCTATCCCATCTCTGGTTAGGTGTTTGTGGCAAACGGCATGACATGGTAGTGGTGGGGGGGCTTATAGGGGATCTAGCAGCATCGCTGTCATGACAAGTGACTTGTAATGGATCCCCAGCTGGCCTCGAGCATGAAGAGCAACTGTTCTAGAAATGCTGTAAATCTCAAATAGCTCTGAGGCATAAAGGCACAGCCTAAAGGTTCAGGTAGACAGTTTCAGGTTTCAATAACATAGTTCTCATTTCACTGCCTCATTCTGTAGCTGAGAAACATATGCATGTGAAGTTATACACCTGTACTGGGGAGGTTGAGTGTCACATGAGCATGCCAAGACACAGCTGACACTATTACCTCAGCAGTTTCAGAGTGTTGGCTGCTGTGTGACATCTAGGGAGGAGGAGTGAGGGAGTAGTATCTTGTCTAGAATGTCCACAGGTCAACAGCAGAGGCCTAGAGGGCTGATGCTGGAGGTCCTCCTTGGGACCAGGAAGACTTACATAGTCTGGCTGGCACCCTTGTACTAGGCTGGCTTGGGGATCTGTATAATACGTGTAAGGTAAGGATGAACTTACAGGTAGCATGCAGATCCTGAAGGCAGCCCACTACAGGGATGGCAATCAGTTTGTGCAAGTCTGCGCGATCCCCAAGAAGCAGCAACTCTCTAGGCCCTCTGGTCTTCACCTGTGGACATTTTTGACAAGACACTACTCCCGCATTCCTCCTTCCTAGTTGTCACACAGCAGTTGATACTCTGTTCCAACAATCAGCAAGTAGACGGCATATTTTGTTTAGTGTGAATCTTACAAATGGTTGGGTACAGATAGCCTTTGAGTCATGTCACAAGTAAGGGGGCCCAAGGTCAAGTCTTGTGTGATAATGACTCTGACGTCTCCATTTCACCACACAAGATCTACAAATACTCTATGGGCCAGCTAGCTAGTGTCCATCCCACATATAGGCCCATGTAAGCAGGAGTTAGCTAAGAGTATGCTGTGTGAAGGAGGCAACAGGAGGCACTATTGATGGTCTCCAGTAATGAGCTTCTTCTTTACCTCTTGCTATCTTCCTTAGGAGCGCACACTGAGCGTTCAGTTATCTGACCTAGCCCATATGGTCTTGCCTGCTATATAAGTGGCTAGTTGAAACTTGCAAGGGCATTCTAGCATGCAAGGTCATGTGGAGAGCAAACCTTTTACCTAGTGAACCGTTAACACAAAAACCACACAAATGAAAGGATCCAGCCAGAAAATGTATATTGCAAATAAAGTCAATGTCATTGGTAATCACATTCTGTAAGGACAAGATAGCAAATAGCACAAAACATTGTAAATTAACAGAATAGCACATTCAATGTAGACCTGTACATACATTGTTTGAAATGGCATCAATACGTGTACAGGCTTAGCATCTTATACTTTTGACACCATCATGATTACAACAAAGAACATAGAAAGTGAAAGTGGCACCCCAATAGCTACAGTACAGCTCTAAGTACAGTCCATGTTGAAAGAGTGCACTCAAGGGGCCAGCCTAAGGGCCAAGGCAGCAGAATTCAAGTGAAGGCCCCAGACAGTCCATGTTGAAAGAGTGCTCTCAAGGGGACAGCTTAAGGGCCAAGGCAGCAGAGTTCAAGTGAAGGCCCCAGACAGTCCATGTTGAAAGAGTGCTCTCAAGGGGACAGCATAAGGGCCAAGGCAGCAGAGTTCAGCAAGAAGGAAGCAGCACCAGGACCAAAGAGCGCAACATGGAGGCAGGAGGCCCAGGAGAAGACACGGCAGCATGAAAGCAGCAGACCTAGGAAAAGACATAGCAGCATGGAGGCAGGAGGCCCAGGAGAAGACACAGCAGCATGGAGGCAAGATGCCCAGGAGAAGACACAGCAGCATGGAAGCAGGAGACTCAAAAGAAGATCCAGCAGCATGGAGGCAGGAGACCTAGGAGAAGACACAGCAGCATGGAGGCAGGAGGCCCAGGAAAAGACAAAGCAACATGAAGGCAGCAGCAGCATGAGCTGAGATGAGACACAGCAGCATGGAAGCAGCAGCAGTATGAGCTGAGATTAGATGAGATGCAGCAGCATGAGCTGAAATGAGATGAGACACCAGCATCAGGAACAGGAAATGAGACATGATGAGAAGAGGGAGCAGCTGGACTGTCACTGGTGGCCACATCAAGGAGTATGGAGTATGGGCCAAGCATCGAGGAGTGTTTTAGAGTTAGGCTGCAGGACCACAATGGCTGACAGTAGACCATCCCTTCAGCTAGCTGGCACAGGAACTCTGTAGTGAGGATGGGCTCAGCAGGCTTCTTCTATCTAGCCGGCACAGGAACTCTGTAGTGACGCCCACCCAGGACTGCTAGTACAACTCTTCTTATTCTGTATTTGATGCCATCACCTTTGGTGCTTCATGGCCCCTTGCCATATCGAGGCTTGCCACTTGGGGAGGCATATCTTTTGGGGGCCTACTCCTTAGGTGTCTATCAGGCCGGGGACTGCTGCAGGGTGTGGACTCCAGTGATGCTGGGGAAAACTCAGATGTTTGCTCAGGCATCCTTTGAAGGATCTGTGTCAGCACATTGGTCATTCTATTGATTGCTGTGGCCAGCATCATTACACCCTGCGTGTGTGCAGCAGTTTGATCTCGAAGGGCTTGGCTCTGCCTGTTCACAGCCCTCCTGAGGCACACTAGCTCGGCCCATATATGTCGGAGGTGTACCCCATGCCTCCTTTCCAGCTGGTCCAGCTGCTCGTGCATCGACTCCTCTGTTGGTGGCAGGGATGTTGAAGGTGCTGGTGTTGCTGTCAGGGATGGTGCCAGTGCTGGTGCTGGTGCTGTGATGGTGGTGTGAAGTGCTAAAATTTGGGCCTCCAAATGTGGCATGAGGAGGTTGCTGGGCTGCTCCTGCTGAGGGCATGGTGCTTCAGGCTGGTGGTGTGGTGTGCTGGCTTGAGGTTGTGCTGCATCAATTGGATCCCAGTGAAGGCTGGGTTCCTCCATGAAGCCAGAGATGTTGAGGGACACATTGAGTGGACTGGGTGAACCCAGGGATTGCCTCCTGAAGTTGTTGCTGCTGCTGCTTCTCCTTCTCCTCCTTGCTCACCTGGGTCTGGGCATCCATCATGAAGGCCCTCTTCAAAAGGGCTGGTGCGCTGCTGGTCCCTGGGGCTTACTGACTGGGACCTGCAGCTTCATGGGCGAGAGTTGTGGAAATAAAGAATAAGACATAAGTACCAATGGCAGCAGGTATCCATTTTGTATATGGCATCATAAGCGCACTTTGCCTCTTAAGCATTGTAAGCATTTTATGCCAAATGATGTGTACACCCATTGCAGTCTGGCCATTTACAGGTGAGGTGAACTGACCGGCTGTAACTCACGTGGTGTCCAGCTGCTCAGCCATGCCCTCAAAGACATCCAGCCCCAGCCTTTCAATGAGGCACTCCTCCATGGGTATGAGGATGATGGGACAATTGGCTCCTCTTCCGGTCCAGCATATATATTTATTTCTGCTCGCCACTTGGCTTTCAACTATGCCTTGATGTCCCAGTACCTGTGGGCCACCTGCTCCCCACTGCATTTGACTCTGCTGCGCCTGGAGATGGACTGGGCTATGTTGCCCAGATCTGGTTCTTGGCTGCCTTTGCGGTCTTGGCTGCACGGTTGCCGAACAGCAGGGTATAATGCTCCAGGACCCCTGCAATCACCATCTCATTGACCTGCACACTAAACATAATAGCCCTGAGATGAGGGCGTTCTGTTGCCTGGCTGCCGGAAGAGGAGTGCCACTTCAGAAGAGGTGTCCTCCCTTTCCGCTCCCTCCCATTCCCCTCCCCTCCTCCTCCTCCTGCCCCTGCCCTGCAAACTCCCTTTTCCTCTGCCCTCGCTCTCTATCCCTGACCTGCCATCCTCCTCCCTCTGTCCTCACCTGCCTATCCCCTTCCCCCTCCCGCCTCCTCCTATCCCTTCCCTCCTGCCTGTTTCTACTCCTGTCCCTGTTTTTACTCCTCCTCCTCCTAGCACTCCTGCCCTCATCCTCCCACTCCTCTCTTCTCTCCCCACGCCTCTCATGCTCACTCCTTCTCACTCCTCCTCACCACAACCACCATTTTCTCTTCACTCTTCCACTAACACCACTCTTCCTCACTCCTCCACTCACCACTCCTCTTCACTACTCCACTCCTCCACTCCTCCACTGCCACCCCTCCACCACCACTCCTTCACACCAAAAGACAGACTGACAAACTGGACCAACAAACAAAAACTTTCACTCCAATAAAGAAGACAAAAGACCAAAGAAAAGGGAAACAGATGGCAACAGAAGACCAGATAACGCCCTCAGGTAATCGAATCTGAGAAAGTTCCTACTCCCACTATCCAACTTACCAACTCTCCTCTCCTCTCTCTCCCACTCCTGACACACCCTCAAAGAGGCAGCTGCAGGAAGCCAGGATATATAAAGTGCAAAAATAATGCAAAACACACTTATCAACGCTAGCTGTGTAAAATGACGTGGCACATGCTGACACAACACGCTGTGCAATGGCGCAATGCACCATGCGTTACTTACCTATGCGATGCGGGAGGCTGGAATTTAGCCTAACCATGCCCTTTTTTTTTTTTTTTTTTTAATTGCAAGAGCTATTTTTGCTATATTTATAGCATTCTGATAAATCTAGGCCTACATGAACAATTTCCTGCCAGGAAGAATCCTATGCAGATGGACTCGGGGTTACCAATACTTGGTATTACCATGGGGTCAAGCCGGAGGTTTTATTTTCTTTGTTTTAACTACCAGAGCTGCTGGAGCTCTAATGGCTGTGCTGCTTTCAAGATTTGGGATCTGTTTACCCAAAGTTGTTTGTCAAGATTTGTGCAGTTTGGATCCTCTGTGTCATTTATTGTTTTATATTTGCCTGCTGGTACCGCTGAAGATAAAGTTACAAGTTGGAGCAATAAACTGTTATGTGAGACTTCCTTTCTGAATCCCAGGGTTTGGGTTCCTGAAATAAGAAGCATTTTTTAATTTAGTTTATTTTTTAGTTTAAACATTTTTAACCCGCACTCTACAAGTTAGCCCGAGGCAGTTTACAGCATTAAAACATTCATAATACAATATATGGGAGCAAACAAATATGCTGAAGAAGGTCTGAAAAGGAGTTTAAGTTCTAATTTGGGGAGGAAGTTAGATGGTCACACAGAGAAAAAGTGATTTTTAGCTTTTCCCTGTCCTGAAAGAAATTCCCACACTCTCGTTTCCTCTGAGACTAGTCCAATCCAACATCTTACCCGGTCACTTTTGAACCCACAAACTTGATGCCAGGATCAGAAACCTCAGCAATAGGACTCTCATTTTATTTTTAATGAAGAAAATGTCTTAACAACCGTTGGCTTTGGTACCCTATTTAGAATGCATGGGTACTATTGTTTCAATGATTAGTTTGTGCTCTGCCTGCTGTATTGGACAAGCCCACAATGAATACACATTTCTATGGCAATGCAATTGTGACTTGAAGCATTTGGAATATGGATAGTGGGGCAGATTTTCAAAGGGATAAGCGCGTACCCCCCGAAAACCTGCCCCAAGCTCCCCCTGCGCGCGCCGAGCCTATGTTAAATAGGCTCGGCGGCGCGCACAAGCCCCGGGACGCGCGTAAGTCCCGGGGCTTTGCTAGGGGGGGCGTGTCGGGGGCGGCGCGACGTTCAGGGGCGTCGGGGGGGAGTGTGGTGCCAGTCTGGGGGCGTGGCTGAGGCCTCTGGACCAGCCCCCGGGTTGGGTGATGGCGCGCCAGCAGCCCACCGGTGCAGGCGTAACTTTTCAAACAAAGGTGGGGGGGGGGTTAGATAGGGCTGGGGGGGTGGGTTAGGTAGGGGAAGGGAGGGGGAAGGTGTGGGGGGTGGAAGGGGGGTGGAAGGAAAGTTCTGTCCAAGGCCGCTCCGATTTTGCACAGCCTTGCGCGCGCCGACCCTGGATTTTAAAAGATACGCGCGTATCTATTAAAATCCGGCGTACTCTTGTTTGCGCCGGTCACGCGAACAAAAGTACGCGCGGGCGTACTTTTTTAAAATCTGCCCCAGTATGTTGTATAGAGTACATGTTATTTTTTTATATTGGGATTTAACAGGTATCTTACTGTTGCATAATCCATCCAAGTTTTTGTCTTGGTAATAGAAAAGGGCCTCCACCTGGGATAACTCAAAGTTATTAGATCTTGGAAGCTAAGAAGGGTCAGACCTCGCAAAAACCTCAGTGGAGGGCCATCAGGGAAGACCAGGCACTGTGGGCTGCAAAAGGCAAATCTCTAGTAATCTGCAAAGACCATAGACAAGGGGTAGACAACTCCAGTCCTCAAGAGCCAGACACAGGCCAGATTTTCAGGGTATCCACAAATAATATGCATGAAATTGATCTGCATGCACTGCCTCCATTGTATGCAAATCTCTCTCATGCATATTTATTGTGAATATTCTGAAAAGCTGGTCTGTTTGTGGCTCTTGAGGGCCATAGTTGTCCACCCTTGCCATAGACACTGTGGTGGGGTCCCGATCACCCAACAGCTGACACCCAGAATAGGGTAGAAAGAGGATAGGAAAAACAACAATAGAAAGGGAAAGACAGGTGAATCAGAAAATATGGACTATCATCTCCTATATTTGGAAATGATTCTCATTAGTAAAGAATGTAAAGTAATTTTGTATAGTTCTTTCTTCTTCAATGAACCTACATAGAGTTTGATTGACCCAGCTAATGATGAAACAATAGTCTGGGTCTTTTGCCATAAAGATACAGATTCCCTTTAAATTTTGATTAGAGGTGCCCATAATTGTTAAAAGTAGTGATGCATAAAATACAATGCAGCAACATCGTGCCTAAAGTGTTGTGGTAATAAATATTATATCCTGACACTATTACACTGTTTAAAGGTTTTATGGATCAGGAAAAAACCCAAACCTTGCACATTATGAAATACTAGGCAAGTCACATGCACTATAAATCTCGATTTTAATATTGCCAAAATGTCTCTATTTCTCAGTTCCACACACAACCTCTTCTGTATAACCACATTTTTTTAGTGTGTTTATCTTATGCAAAACAGAAAAGGCCTACAGTCAATCGTTTTCTACCACATTTTTTTAACATCTTATACCATTTTATATGTTACAAGAAAACTCCTTGGAATAAAGAACACTCCAGATTATTAATGAATATGAACATGCATCTTGAATTGCTTCTATCAGTCCATAAAATAACAAAGATTTGCATCATAATTGATAATCCCCAAGATTCATATAATATATCCTGTGAAAAATATTTGGGTTTCAGTGCTCTGTAGTGTTGGTGTGATATACAGACCTGTTTTGTGACGCTTGCATAGAAATGGGGGAAAAAAGGGCAACATCTGGAAAGCTAAGTGTACTAATGGGAAAATAAAGTCCCTGGATTTAAATGCAATCATGGAAGAGGCTGGCTTGAATATAGTGGCTGTCATGGAGACATAACATACAGAAAATCACAAGTGGGAGTTATTCCGGGCTGCAGCCTATTCAAGAAGGACAGGGTAGAAAAAAAAAGAGGAAAGGCACTCTATTTAAAAAATAATATTAAAGCAATAGAACTGAAGGGCTTTCGGAGTAAGAAGGAAGTTCTGTGGGTTAATCTGGACAGAGGGAATGGAGCATCCATTTATACTGGTGTAATATAAGACCATCATGGTACTACAACCAAAACGAAGGTAACTCAATGGCACCACTAATGTTATCACATACATGTAAATAAATGGTACCAGGAATTCATAAAATATTGTTTATTATACAATGATTTTAGTACATATTTTTTTACCATTTACTACAATATCATATCTAACATGCTCATAGGCACAATGAACATCCATATGAAATAAAAACATATCCAACAATCCCAAGTATATCCCTGCTAGGACCCTAGTTTCAATGACACATAGCCATCTTCTTCAAAGGATACCCACCCATTAAAAACATACTCCCCACCTCCTTAATGTTCTAAATTGCTTCAAACAATCTTTAATATTTCAGTTTGATCGCCAATATCATGATTACATACACATGAACCATCAGTTATATTAATTGTATCAATGAATTATAGTTGTCCATATGTTTCATGTACTGTTTCATAAATATCTGAAAAAAAAAATAAGCATATTTCTTACATCAAATTAATTAAATTAATGGCCTATGAAATGCTATTATTAAAGGGGCCCCGTTGGTCAACCATTGGCATACGCTGGGACACAAAATTGAAGATTTAAGATTTTTTGTGATCACATAGGCTATTCTTAAGAGGGGTGGAGATATGTCTAAGATATTAACATGCAGATATTAACATGCAAGGAGCAAAGATTAATTTATGAATGGAATACAGTAGAACTGGTTGGGTTGAATGTAGACATTGAATGGAGCATCTTCCTTTAATTTGTTTAAATTCTCTTTTACTGCAAGTAGAGGGTGAATAATTGTTGGAGGATAGATCTATAGGTCAGCATTGGAAACAACGGGGAGATGTCGTGTTAGATAATTTGTTGATGATAGGTTGTTGCTTGGAGACTGTTTATCCTATGGTAGAGATAATGTAATGGGAGTGGACAGTGGAGTGCCTCAGGGATCTGTATTGGGACAGTGGAGTGCCTCAGGGATTCTGTATTGGGACCCTTACTTTTCAATAATTTATAAAGTGATCTGGAAAGAAATATGACGAGTGAGATAATCAAATTTGCAGATGACACAAAATTGTCAGAGTAGTTAAATCACAAGCAGATTGTGAATAAATTGCAGGAAGACCTTGTGAGACTGGAAAATTGGCATCCAAATGGCAGATGAAATTTTAATGTGGATAAGTGGCAAGGTGATGCATATAGGGAAAATAACCCATGCTATAATACACAATGTTGGGTTCCATATTAGGTGCTACAACCCAAGAAAGAGATCTAGGTGTCATAGTGGATAACACATTGAAATTGTCGGTTCAGTGTGCTGCGGCAGTCAAAAAAGCAAAAAAGAGGGACGGAGCAGAGGAAATTTTTTACCTGTAAACGAATTTCTGATCAGCTGAGTTTGATTGCCTTCTGGAGGGGGTGGAGGAGACGCGTCTTCCTGGCCCCTGGAGCCCCGCCCACGAGTCGACGACGCCGACGTCATCAGCTGGGGACTGGCAGCATAAAAGCCGGTCTCCCTCGGCGTCTGGTGGACGGAGCAGAGGAAATTTTTACCTGTAAACGAATTTCTGATCAGCTGAGTTTGATTGCCTTCTGGAGGGGTGGAGGAGACGCGTCTTCCTGTGCGCTGGAGCCCCGCCCACGAGTCGACGCCGCCGACGTCATCAGCGGGGGACTGGCAGCAAAAAAGCCGGTCTCCCTCGGCGTCTGGTGGACGGAGCAGAGGAAATTTTTACCTGTAAACGAATTTCTGATCAGCTGAGTTTGATTGCCTTCTGGAGGGGTGGAGGAGACGCGTCTTCCTGGACGCTGGAGCCCCGCCCACGAGTCGACGCCGCCGACGTCATCAGCGGGGGACTGGCAGCATAAAAGCCGGTCTCCCTCGGCGCTTGTCGCCGTCCGGCGCGTGTCGCTATAGACTGGAAAATTTTGGTTACTTGAAGAATCGGAGAGGATTTAAGATGGCTCTCTGACTTGATGCATTTTTTGACGCTCCTGCCTTTCGTTTTTCCAAATTGGACTTTTCTTAATAATTTCTCTTAAATGCCGCATAAAAGAAAGGGGAAGGTGAGGGTTTACCTACCCGAGCCCTCACCAACCACAGGACAGCGGGTAATCACTGAATATGCATCTCCCATTCCATCAGGAACAACAAAGCCCCCGCTAGCGTTATGGGAAGAGGAGTCCCTCTCCGCTTGGGGAATATCGTTGTCCCCCCCAGAACCATGATTACCGCCGAATGCTACCTCAGCGTGTACAGCCGGGCAAGTTGAGTCGCTAGTGCGAAGTGCTACAGGAGCGATTTCTTTGGGCAGACTGCCGGGAAGCACCGCGAATGTGGAGGGATCACCCGATGCCTCGAGCCCTCTCGAAACTGCAGCAAGGAGTGAGTACCAAAATGAGGATATGTTGCGGAGAACTAGAACAGTCGTGGGTGGAGGAGAGGCACCGGGTGGCCTAGTAAGAGGTCCCATAGAGGTGAAAAGACCGGCGGAAATCACAATAGAGTCCCTTTGGGATTTGGTTGCGGGGTTAACCATGGCATTTAATGAGCAAACCCAAAAAACGGAGGAAATTTCACTCAAAATGGACTCTATCGAAAAGCAATTACATCTGAGGGGAACAGAACAATTACAAGAATTACAGCAAGTAAAAACAGATCTAAAACAAATGTCCGATATTAATGCTGTATGTGTGAAAGACCAGTCAGTCTTAACACGACGGCTTGAATCTGTGGAAAATTATCTTAGACAGCTAAACCTAAGGGTTTTGAACTTTCCGAAAGTGGTGGGGGAAATTCCATTACTGACTTTCAAGAGATACCTGAAAGAAATCCTACAGATTCCAGAAGAGCAGATACCAGCTGTAAAAAGATCTTATTTTAAGACAAAGACAGAGTCAAATACAGATATCCCCAGTAGGGGATATTGGAATTTAATAACTTATCTGAGTATTTGGAAAGCTCTGGACTAGAGATTTGTGAAAGAACTGTACTCTTTGTTTCTCTGTTTTCAGAGTTCGATAGAGCCCTAATTATGAAACATTACTTTAAAGCAATTAATATAACATATTTGGGTGGATTAATCCGTATTTTTCCCGATCTTTCCAGGGTCACACAACTACGCAGAAAATCCTTTATAACAATGCGCCCTGAAGTTATATCTCTTGGTGCAAACTTTCTTTTGCGTTATCTTGCAAGATGCGTAGTAAAATACTCTGGGAACACATATATTTTCTTTAATCCAGAACAGTTAAGGGGCTTCATAGATGCCAGAAAGGAAACCCCCATAACCTAGAAGATCTGGTTCTAATTTATAAAGGAATGGGTTGTTAAGAGAGTATTGGTTTAAATCTTCCTTCTCTCCTTTTCCTTTTTTCTTTTTCCTGTTCCTCTTTCCCACTATTACCTAGAATAAATGGGGATAAATATTTCAGTTTAAAAATAGTTGTATTATTACAATTTATCTGGTGTAACATTTTTCTTTTGAATATTCCTCTTGATTGAATGCAAAGGATTCTTTGTGTATAAAATGTAAAATTGAATAAACAAATAATTAAAAAAAAAAAAAAAAAAGCAAAAAAGCATAGGGGCCGATGGTCGGCCCCTGTGACATTGTGAGGAAAAAGGTAGCGCTGGCGCCATTTTGAATACTGGCAATATGGCCGGAGTGCAGGAGGTTGCTCCCGGACCCCCGCTGGACTTTTGGCAAGTCTTGTGGGGATCAGGAGGCCCCCCCAAGCTGGCCAAAAGTCCCTTGGGGTCCAGCGGGGGTCCGGGAGCGATTTCCTGCACGCGGGCCGTATTGCCAATATTCAAAATAGCGCCGGCGCTACCTTTGCCCTGTCACATGGTAAGGGTAAAGGGCCATCGGCGCCATTTTTTTTAGCGCAGGAGATCATTCCCCGCGGCCCCCCTGGACCACTAGGTATGTGTAAAAAGTTTTTTTGGGGGGGGGGTCAGGAGAGTGGGGGAGGCTAAGGGGGTAATTTTAAAGGGTCGGGTGTTTTTTTTTTTTATCGGGCCATCGGCGCCATTTGTATTAGTGGCAGCCAAAATGGCGCCGATGGCCCGAGAGCAGGAGATCGTGCCGGGACCCCCCCACTGGACCACCAGGTAATTTAAAACATTTTGGGGGGGTTCGGGAGGATGGGGGATTTGTTTTAAAGGGTCGGGGTGGGTTTAGGGGTTGTTTTGGTGTGCCGGTTTTCCCGCCCTCCCCCCCTCCCCCGCTCCACGATTTTTCATGATAAATCGGGGGAATTTCTATTGTATCGTGACTAACGATTTTTGATGATTTAAAAAATATCTGACGATTTTTTTAAATCGTCAAAATACGATTCACATCCCTACAATACATAGAATCTTTTACTAGCAATAACAGACACCATCCTCAAGGGCATGGACCAAGATAAATCATACCTACTTGCCCTCCTAGATATCTCGGCAGCCTTCGATACTGTCAACCACCAAATCCTCATCTCCCGTCTGGCAGAGATAGGTCTCTCCGACACAGCACTATCATGGTTTTCCTCCTATCTCACACATAGAGAACACGTAGTAAAAATTGATAAGTCTGAATCCTCACACATTCCCCTCATACAGGGTGTCCCCCAAGGATCCTCCCTATCCTCCACCCTTTTCAATATTTATCTTTTGCCTCTCTGCCACCTACTCTCTGACCTAGGCCTGAAATTCTTCCTGTACGTGGATGATGTGCAAATTCTTATCCCCATTCAAAAAACCCTCAAGGAATCACTGCAATTCTGGGAATCTTGCCTTGTTTCTATCAATTCCCTATTATCCAACCTCCAGCTTGCTCTAAACGCATCTAAAACAAAAATCATCATCATCTCTAAGCAACCGGACCTCACAACACAATCCACCTCTCTTAACACTGCCTTAGCCCATACCCTCCCTGCATTCTGTAAGAGACCTAGGTGTCTCCCTAGATCAACACCTCAATTTAAAACCCCACATTAAGACTCTTCTAAAGGGGGGGCTTCTACAAACTCCATATCCTCAAAAAATGTAAGCCCCTCCTCCATGCCCAGGATTTCCGCTTAGTACTGCAGACTACCATTCTATCTAAACTAGACTAATGCAACTCTCTTCTTATAGGCCTCCCGTCCTCTACCATTAAACCCCTAGAAATCCTGCAGAACACCATGGCGAGAATCATACCCAACACCCGTAAAAGGGACCACATCACCCCTATACTCAAGGATCTGCACTGGTTACCCATCCCCTTTCGTATTCAATACAAAACAAAACACTTACTATCCTACACAACTCACTTTACAAGAACAATCTCCCCTGGCTCGAGGATATGCCACATTTCCATTCCTCTAACCGCCCCACCAGAACTTCCCTTGCAGGTACCCTTTACACCCCATCCCTCAAAACTGCATACCTTACCCTTACCAGGGAAAGAGCCTTCTCCATTGCCGGCCCTTCCCTCTGGAACTCCCTTCCCTCTGATCTCCATCTTGAACCTTCCTTACATAATTTCAAAAAAGGTATCAAGACATGGCTTTTCAAGCAGGCCTACCCAGATGCTAACCAAACCTAGCCAGTGCCTCCCCTCTGCCTTTCAGAACTCGCCCTGCATTTTGTATATACCTGTACTGCTAATCCAGTTATATTTTGTACTCCTCCCTTGATGTGATGTTTGAAAGTTATCATAATTTCTCTCCACTCTCTCTTAATTTCTTCCTATTATCGTTTCACTTCCTTTACTCACTCCCGGCCCACCTCCTCTTCCCTTTCTTGCCTGCTCCCCTCGCCCCTTTCCCTGTTCAATGTCATTTTCTATTCTTGTGTTAATTGTAAACCGGCGTAAAGTGTTCCACGAATGTCGGTATATTAAAAATTCATAAACAAAATAAATAAAATAAAATATACCTTTTTTGAGGAAATGTGTATTTTTAAGTTAATTTTCTTAATATCATAGCTGTAAGGTGGGGCTGTAGCAGACATTTGAGTGGGCCCAAAAAACAGGAAGGAAGTCGGTCTAGCAAAGCCGTGAGGAATATAAAACAAAGAAGCCGAAGTCCTCAGGAGTATTTTATTAAAGAGGCAAGATTCCAATAAATGCCTGACTCAAGGCCTGAGTTTTGCCCGACAACAGGACCTATGAAGGCTGTCTCTCCAGCAATTGCAGTTGCTGAGGCATCAACTGGTCCTGATAGAAGAACATAAGAACATAAGAAAATGCCATACTGGGTCAGACCAAGGGTCCATCAAGCCCAGCATCCTGTTTCCAACAGTGGCCAATCCAGGCCACAAGAACCTGGCAAGTACCCAAAAACTAAGTCTATTCCATGTTACCATTGCTAATGGCAGTGACTATTCTCTAGGTGAACTTAATAGCAGGTAATGGACTTCTCCTCCAAGAACTTATCCAATCCTTTTTTAAACACAGCTATACTAACTGCACTAACCACATCCTCTGGCAACAAATTCCAGAGTTTAATTGTGCGTTGAGTAAAAAAGAACATTCTCCGATTAGTTTTAAATGTGCCCCATGCTAACTTCATGGAGTGCCCCCTAGTCTTTCTACTATCCGAAAGAGTAAATAACCGATTCACATCTACCCGTTCTAGACCTCTCATGATTTTAAACACCTCTATCATATCCCCCCTCAGTCGTCTCTTCTCCAAGCTGAAAATTCCTAACCTCTTTAGTCTTTCCTCATAGGGGAGTGGTTCCATTCCCCTTATGATTTTGGTAGCCCTTCTCTGTACCTTCTCCATCGCAATTATATCTTTTTTGAGATGCGGCGACCAGAATTGTACACAGTATTCAAGGTGCGGTCTCACCATGGAGCGATACAGAGGCATTATGACATTTTCCGTTTTATTCACCATTCCCTTTCTAATAATTCCCAACATTCTGTTTGCTTTTTTTACTGCCGCAGCACACTGCAACGACGATTTCAATGTGTTATCCACTATGACACCTAGATCTCTTTCTTGGGTTATAGCACCTAATATGGAACCCAACATTGTGTAATTATAGCATGGGTTATTTTTCCCTATATGCATCACCTTGCACTTATCCACATTAAATTTCATCTGCCATTTGGATGCCCAATTTTCCAGTCTCACAAGGTCTTCCTGCAATTTATCACAATCTGCTTGTGATTTAACTACTCTGAACAATTTTGTGTCATCTACAAATTTGATTATCTCACTCGTCGTATTTCTTTCCAGATCATTTATAAATATATTGAAAAGTAAGGGTCCCAATACAGATCCCTGAGGCACTCCACTGTCCACTCCCTTCCACTGAAAAAATTGTCCATTTAATCCTTCTCTGTTTCCTGTCTTTTAGCCAGTTTGCAGTCCACGAAAGGACATCACCACCTATCCCATGACTTTTTACTTTTACTAGAAGCCTCTCATGAGGAACTTTGTCAAACGCCTTCTGAAAATCCAAGTATACTATATCTACCGGTTCACCTTTATCCACATGTTTATTAACTCCTTCAAAAAAATGAAGCAGATTTGTGAGGCAAGACTTGCCCTGGGTAAAGCCATGCTGACTTTGTTCCATTAAGCCATGTCTTTCTATATGTTCTGTGATTTTGATGTTTAGAACACTTTCCACTATTTTTCCTGGCACTGACGTCAGGCTAACCGGTCTGTAGTTTCCCGGATCGCCCCTGGAGCCCTTTTTAAATATTAGGGTTACATTTGCTATCCTCCAGTCTTCAGGTACAATGGATGATTTTAATGATAAGTAACAAATTTTTACTAATAGGTCTGAAATTTCATTTTTTAGTTCCTTCAGAACTCTGGGGTGTATACCATCCGGTCCGGGTGATTTACTACTCTTCAGTTTGTCAATCAGGCCTACCACATCTTCTAGGTTCACCGTGATTTGATTCAGTCCATCTGAATCATTACCCATGAAAACCTTCTCCATTACAGGTACCTCCCCAAAATCCTCTTCAGTAAACTCCGAAGCAAAGAAATCATTTAATCTTTCCCCGATGGCCTTATCTTCTCTAAGTGCCCCTTTAACCCCTCGATCATCTAACGGTCCAACTGACTCCCTCACAGGCTTTCTGCTTTGGATATATTTTAAAAAGTTTTTATTGTGAGTTTTTGCCTCTACAGCCAACTTCTTTTCAAATTCTCTCTTAGTCTGTCTTATCAATGTCTTACATTTAACTTGCCAATGTTTATGCTTTATCCTATTTTCTTCTATTGGATCCTTCTTCCAATTTTTGAATGAAGATCTTTTGGCTAAAATAGCTTCTTTCACCTCCCCTTTTAACCATGCTGGTAATCGTTTTGCCTTCTTTCCACCTTTCTTAATGTGTGGAATACATCTGGACTGTGCTTCTAGAATGGTATTTTTTAACAATGACCACGCCTCTTGGACATTTTTTACTTTTGTAGCTGCTCTTTTCAGTTTTTTTCTAACAATTTTTCTCATTTTATCAAAGTTTCCCTTTTGAAAGTTTAGCACGAGAGCCTTGGATTTGCACACTGTTCCTCTTCCTGTCATTAAATCAAATTTGATCATATTATGATCACTATAGCCAAGCGGCCCCACCACCATTACCTCTCTCACCAAGTCCTGTGCTCCACTGAGAATTAGATCTAAAATTGCTCCCTCTCTCGTCAGTTCCTGAACCAATTGCTCCATAAAGCTATCATTTATTCCATCCAGCGTGACCCGATGTTACATTTACCCAGTCAATATTGGAGTAATTGAAGTCTCCCATTATTACTGCACTACCAATTTGGTTAGCTTCCCTAATTTCTCTTAGCATTTCACTGTCTGTCTCACCATCTTGACCAGGTGGACGGTAGTATATCCCTATCACTATAGTCTTCCCCGACACACAAGGGATTTCTACCCATAAAGATTCAACTTTGTATTTAGTCTCATGCAGGATATTTATCCTGTTGGACTCTATGCCATCCCGGACATAAAGCGCCACACCTCCTCCCGAGTGCTCCTCTCTGTCATTGCGATATAATTTGTATCCCGGTATAGTACTGTCCCATTGGTTATCCTCTTTCCACCATGTCTCTGAGATGCCAATTAAGTCTATGTCATCATTCACTGCTATACATTCTAATTCTCCCATCTTACTTCTTAGACTTCTGGCATTAGCATACAAACATTTCAAAGTTTGTTTTTTGTTTGTATTTTCATTCAGCTTTTTAATTGATAGGGATAAGTTAGAATTTTTTTAGCTCAGGTGAGTTTTTAGTTACAGGCACTTGGACTACTTTTCTAATTATTGGAACCTCACTATTAGGATGCCCTAATTCTAATGCATCATTAGTATCCTTTAAAGATACCTCTCTCCGAACCATGCGCTGCTGAGCAACTGTTGGCTTTCCCCTTTGTTCTAGTTTAAAAGCTGCTCTATCTCCTTTTTAAAGGTTAGCGCCAGCAGTCTGGTTCCACCCTGGTTAAGGTGGAGCCCATCCCTTCGGAAGAGACTCCCCCTTCCCCAAAAGGTTCCCCAGTTCCTAACAAAACTGAATCCCTCTTCCTTGCACCATCGTCTCATCCACGCATTGAGACTCCGGAGCTCTGCCTGCCTCTGGTGGCCTGCGCGTTGAACAGGGAGCATTTCAGAGAATGATACCCTGGAGGTTCTGGATTTAATCTTTCTACCTAAGAGCCTAAATTTGGCTTCCAGAACCTCCCTCCCACATTTTCCTATGTCGTTGGTGCCCACATGTACCATGACAGCCGGCTCCTCCCCAGCACTGTCTAAAATCCTATCTAGGTGACGCGTAAGCTCCGCCACCTTCTCACCAGGAAGGCATGTTACCAGGCGATCCTCACGCCCACCAGCCACCCAGCTATCTACATTCCTAATAATCGAATCACCAACTATGACGGCTGACCTAACCCTTCCCTCCTGGGCAGTAGGCCTTGGGGAGATATCCTCATTGCGAAAGGACAATGCATCACCTGGAGAGCAGGTCCTTGCTACAGGATCTTTTCCTGCTGCACCTGGTTGGTGCTCTCCCATCATGAGACCTTCTTCCTCCAAGGCAGCACCAGGGCTGCCAGTCTGAAGTTGGGACTTGACTACTATGTCCCTGAAGGTCTCATCTATATACCTCTCTGTCTGCCTCAGCTCCTCCAGGTCTGCTACTCTAGCCTCCAGAGATCGGACTCGTTCTCTGAGAGCCAGGAACTCTTTGCATCGCATGCACATGTACAACTTCTCACCGGTTGGTAACAAAATCATACATAGAAACATATAGAAACATAGAAGTGACGGCAGAAGAAGACCAACGGCCCATCCAGTCTGCCCAGCAAGCTAAGCAGTTTATCCATTTTTTTCCCCCCTTTTTTCTCCCTCCCACCAGTCTCTATTGGCTTCCAGCACCCTCTGGCCCCAATTCCCTTCCACCCCTCCACCAATGCAGAGAGCAGCGCCATCCTAGTGAACATCCAGCTCAATCAGGGGTAGCAACCGCCGCAACCAGCAGGCCACACCCCTGCCCCTTACCCACCCCTGTTTTGTTTGCTTGTTTGTTTTTTTTTAAATTTTTTTGAGATGGCAGCCCTCCATCCTTCCGCTCCGTGAAGGTGGAACACCAACCACTGGCCACTGGCATCCCGCTCCGTGAATGCCTCTGTGGCTACTGCCGCTCCGTGCAGTGTTTTGTTGCATGAAAGTGGAACACCAACTACTGGCCACTGGCATCCCGCTCCGTGACTGCCTCAGTGGCTACTGCTGCTCCGTGCAGTGTTTT
Source organism: Rhinatrema bivittatum (assembly GCF_901001135.1). Taxonomy (NCBI): domain Eukaryota; kingdom Metazoa; phylum Chordata; class Amphibia; order Gymnophiona; family Rhinatrematidae; genus Rhinatrema; species Rhinatrema bivittatum. The sequence continues at coordinate 263,883,790 of NC_042617.1, read as the reverse complement.
GCTGCCTGAAGGTGGAACACCAACTACTGGCCACTGGCAACCCGCTCCGTGAATGCCTCAGTGGCTACTGCCGCTCCGTGCAGTGTTTGCTGCCTCCTCTCTATTTATGCCCACTAGACTTGATGGATCCACAGTGTTTATCCCACGCCCCTTTGAAGTCCTTCACAGTTTTAGACTTCACCACTTCCTCCGGAAGGGCATTCCAGGCATCCACCACCCTTTCCGTGAAGAAATACTTCCTGACATTGGTTCTTAGTCTTCCTCCCCGGAGCCTCAGCGCGTGACCTCTGGTTCTGCTGATTTTTTTCCTACGGAAAAGGTTTGTCGTTGTCTTTGGATCATTAAAGTTTTTCAAGTATCTGAAAGTCTGAATCATATCACCCCTGCTCCTCCTTTCCTCCAGGGTGTACATATTTAGATTCTTCAATCTCTCCTCGTACGTCATCCAATGAAGATCCTCCACCTTCCTGGTTGCCCTTCTCTGTACCGCTTCCATCTTGTCTTTGTCTCTTTGTAGATACGGTCTCCAGAACTGAACACAGTACTCCAGGTGAGGCCTCACCAAGGACCTGTACAAGGGGATAATCACTTCCCTTTTCTTACTCGATATTCCTCTCTCTATGCAGCCCAGCATTCTTCTGGCTTTTGCCATCGCCTTGTCGCATTGTTTCGCAGACTGTTTCGCAAAAGACTGGGAAGCCCCCCCTCTTGCTGCTGGACTGCTGCCTTCATCTCAATTTTGATCAGTTCCTAGTTAAGTTTTAGGTTGCTATGGGAGTAGGAATGTGTCTAACATCCTTTAAATGTATTAATGAATTCACTATGTGTCTGGTAGTGGCCTACCGGGGTCTGATCGAATTCTCAAAGTTTTTGTTAATTTTTTTGTGAAAGTGGCACCTGCCTATAAATTAAGGGATGAACTAGGGTTGGGAAATACAGTCTAACTTCAGTTAGTCAGCCTGAGTGACTCTCTGCTCTCTTGATTAACAAATGTTGGTCCCTATTCAAACCCAATCACACTACCTCAACACCTTTCCAAGGTGAGTAACTGAGCTGAACTATTCAAATTTTTTACTTAGGTATACACTGCTCCTAGCTTATTTCTAGCTTCTGGCTACTTTTTGGTTTTTTGTTTTTTTTTTCAATACAAGCACTCAGTTAGTATTAAATACAAACACTTAGTTCTTTAAAAGTCTGGAGAACACTCAGTTCTGCAGACTTTTAAAAATAAACATACTACCTGCTGCTACCTTATTGACTATTTAAAAATACAAACAGTCTACCTTGTTTATTCACTGCCTTTCTGACTATTAAAGGCAGAAACACACAAACACACTAAATAATATTCCCAAATAGTTAACTTTGCCCCAATACTTTTAAAAATGACAATGTCCCAAGCAAAAAACTTACTGATTCCTATCAGCCACCAGCAAGGTGATCCTCTCCTCTCAGTGTTCCCACTGGAATGTGGGTTACTGAGCTCTTTCCTTCTAATTTATAATGTGCTTCTAAGGTAAATTAGTACAAAACAGTTCCTTTAGAGATTTACACTTCAATTAGGGGTAGATTTTTAAAAACACCGCGATCGCGTACATTTGTTTGCACAGCAGGCGCAAACAAAAGTACGCTGGATTTTATAAGATACGCGCATAGCCGCGCGTATCCTCTAAAATCCTGGATCGGCGCGCGCAAGGGTACCGATTTTGGGCAGCCGGCGCGCACTGAGCCGCGCAGCCTGCCTCCGTTCCCTCCGAGGCCGCTCCGAAATCAGAGCGGCCTCGGAGGGAACTCTCTTTCGCCCTCCCCTCCCTTCCTCTACCTAACCCACCCCCCCGGCCCTATCTAAACCCCCCTTTACCTTTGTCCGTAGATTTACGCCTCCGAGAAGCAGACGTAAATCTACGCGTGCCAGCAAACTGCTGGCGTGCTGTCCTCCGACCCGGGGGCTGGTCCGGAGGCCTGGACCACGCCCCCGGGCCCGCCCCCGAAATGCCACACCCCGCCCCTGAAACGCAGCGTCATCGGGTTCCCCCGACACGCCCCCAACACGCCCCCTTCCAAAAACCCCGGGACCTGCGTGCGCCGGCGGCCTATGGAAAATAGGCGCGCCGGTGCGCAAGGCCCTGCTCGCATAAATCCGCCCGGATTTACGCGAGCAAGGCTTTTAAAATCCACCTGTTAGTTTTCCTGAGTGACTCACTGCTGTTCTGATTAACAAAGAATGTTACCTAATCAAATAAAACACACAACCTTAACACTTCCCTTGTAATATATAATGTGCTTCTAAGGTAAATTAGTGCCAAACAATCCCTTAGGAGATGTACACTTGTTAGATTTCCTGAGTGACTCCGTGCTGTGCTGATTAACAAAGAATAGTACCTATTCACATGGAACACACAACCTTCACACTTAGCCTGAGTGACTCACTGCTCTGGTCCCTATTCAAACCCAATCACACTACCTCAACACTTTTCCAAGGTGAGTAACTGAGCTGAACTATTCAACTTTTTTACTTAGGTATACACTGCTCCTAGCTTATTTCTAGCTTCTGGCTACTTTTTGGGTTTGGTTTTTTTTTTGTTTTTTTCAATACAAGCACTCAGTATTAAATACAAACACTCAGTTCTTTAAAAGTCTGGAGAACACTCGGTTCTGCAGACTTTTAAAAATAAACACACTACCTACTGCTACCTTATTGACTGACTAAAAATACAGTCTAACTTGTTTATTCACTGCCTGCCTACTGCTACCTTATTGACTGACTATTTAAAAATACAAGGCGTCAGCCACTTCCAGTGTGATCTCCAGGGTGAGCTTCTGGGTTCAGCATATCCACTCTCGCATTGGCCAGCCCATCCAAAAAGATCTCCAAGAGGATTAGTTTAGCTACTTCAGGTGCTCATCTTCCCTTTAGGCTGTATATCTATATCTATATCTTTTAGCTGGTAGAAAAGACTTTATGGACTATTCCTGGTCAGGAGGACTCCTCACTGGAATGGTTGCCAATACGCTTTTGGGGTACCCTCAGGCCTTTTGAGGATGGTGACTTTAACCTTGCCTTAAGTAGCTATGGCAGGGGTGGCCAACTCCAGTCTTTGAGAGCCACAAACGGGCCAGGTTTTCAGGATGTCCACAATGAATATGCATGAAATACATTTGCATGGACTGCCTCCATTGTATGCAAATCTATCTCATGCATATTTTTTGTGGATATCCTGAAAACTTGGCCTGCTTGTCCCTCTCAAGGATCAGAGTTGGCCATCCCTGATCCTTGGGGTTGATTTTAGGAGTTCTGAAAATGTTTGCCTGGAGAGCATCTAAATATAAGCTCTCAAAATATGGACATTCCCAGGGAGAGGGAGGAGACAACTGGTTAGTTCAAATTGTTATCGCAGTTAGTTGGCTATCCCTTTGCACAGAAATAGCTGGCTTAAATCTGTTCAGCTATATGATAGCCATCTATTTTTAGGCAAATTTTCAGCCACAGCCCAGGTGGCTAGATTGCCAGCTAAACTTCATTTAAAGACAGCTGGCTATTATGCAGCTAGCTTTGCTGCCGAGTGGCTTAATGAAAGTCTTTCTCTTAATTTATAATTTAAAACTGTTAACAGTGACAGAATCATTTTTGTGCTCCGTAATGGGACAGCAGACACATGCAAATTGAAGTAATAGCATTGGCTGATGCAATAAATTATCACTAAAAGGAAGACATGGATTTTTATTTTATGTTTTTAACACATTCATAGACCACATCCCCAGCCTCGACAAAGTTGCTCAAAGCGATGTATAAACATTTATAAAAATGATTGTCACACGTGTACATAATAAAATAATAATAAAAAGAATAACTTTACACTAAACATAAACTAAATCCTGCTTTAAAGATGTTTATACAGCCATCGCCAGGAAATCTTTTGTCAAAGCTGAAGTATCCAAACTATATATACACACACCAGGGGTTCAATTCCACCATCCTGTTTATCGACAGCCCCTTTTGGTTAGAGGCAAATAACAGACCAGTGTTTCCCAACCTTTTCCTGGAGGCATACTTAGCCAGTCAGGTTTTCAGGATTGCCATAATGTATATGAATGAGATAGCTCTGCATACCATGGGTCTCTAATATATGCAAATCTATCTCATGCATATTCATTATAGATATCCTCAAAACCCAACTGGTTAGGTGTGCCTCCAGGAGATGGTTGAGAAACATTGAAATAGACTTAAGCTGCTGCAAGAGGATTTTTAAAACTTCCAGGAAATCCTTATTGACCATCTCATAAGGATTCATTGATTTAAACCTAGGAAAAATCAACATTTGGTGGTTCTCATATCTGGCATTGTTCTCCAACACCTCTGGAGAAATAGTCTTTTATCAGAGAAGACTTAGATGACTGAAGCAAAGAAATTTGAGAGGAAAACAGACTTAGCTGAGTACTACATTGCTCCAACTTATCTTAATCTTTAAATCTGGAAACAACATTCAATATAAAATGACACAGTTTGGTCATACAATCAACAAAGACCCCCCCCCCCCCCACACACACACACTCATGCCAAAACGTGAACTAAATCTTTCAGAGATACCAGCTTGGACACCCAAGGAGTATCTTCTTTCATGCATGGCAGGGGCACGGAATCCATCTTTGGTAGTAAAGCTCTAGGCTATTCAATTTTTTCAGCCATTTTGCCCTTCTTCTCACTGAACCCAGCCTGTCACCATGACAGCCCTGAGTATGCTTTAGAAGAATGGGCCTGTGCTTCTGCCTTCTCCTCCATGGAGCTCATACAAAGCTGCTCTCTGTCTGTGGCCAACCCACCAGCCTGAAGCTCTGAGCAGACTGCCAGGGCAGTTTGGAGTCAGAGGATACCCATGCCTAAGGTTTGAAAGAAACATCCAGGCTTAGCTGGGACACCATTTCCCTTGCCATTGGCACAGCCTGTGAAGCAGCCTCAAATTGGACGTCTGCCAAAGAGTGAGTTCATGAATCCAAGAGGCCCCCAGCAGTGTCAAAGTCTTCACTGGATAGACTCTAATCTCTTTCCTTTTCTTCCCCCGTGACAAACATAAGGGGAAAAAAAATCAAGAAATGACAAAGCTCACTCTTAAGTGTCTGCTCAGACTATTGCCATCTTGACTTCCCCATGTCTGTCTATGTTGTGGACATGGACTCTTGGGCCAGCTAGAGTGTATGGAGGACCCACTGAAGGAAGGCCTGCAGTGGTACTCGTAGCCGGGAGGCGGATCAGGTCCAGGAGACCTGACAGGACCTTCACCTATACCAGCCCTCATTCCCCACAGGTTGAACCCTTGGGTACCAGGGCCAGCAGGAATTAGGAGAAGATCTACTGGCGAAGAGGAGTCCAGAGAACAGTCTGAGTATAGGCAGGCTGAAGGCTTGGGAAGTCAGAGACGGTCCAGGGGTTGAGGCAGGCAGCAGAGGTGCAAGACGAGGAGGCTGGTTAGAGGTCAGGGCAGGCAGAAGACAGACAATACCAGGAACCAGGCCAAAGTCAAACTGAAGAAGTAAGCAAGTAGGAACCGAAACTCGGGAGCAGGAAAGGAGCTGGATCGGAGGCTGGAACGGAGTCAGGAACATGCAGGATAATGGAACAGAGTCAGGAACAAGCAGGATATAGCAACTAGATACTCCAGGAGTCAACCTGTTGCCAAGGTAAGGCAAGGAGGTCTGAGGTAACCTATATATAGGCCTGAAGCGATGACGTGGGATTTGGGGCCGGGTCGAAGTTTTCCACCGCATCCCCTTTAAATCCCGAGTAGACGCGTGCGTGCCTAGGGGGCAGAGCCACCCAAAGATGCCAGCAGCGTCTCCCTCGTGGGGAACTGGGACGGAGCAGGCCACGGTGAAGGAGGCAAGACCGACGGAAAGGGGGGACAGGGCAGTGGCCACCCGCGGACGGGATTCCCAACAATCTATTCTTTAAAACTTTAGGTTACATCTTGGCAAACTTCCATTCAATGTTCTAGAGTTTTGAAATAGAAAAGTTTGATTCCTGTACTAACTTTTCAGATAACAAAGCACCAACTGGCAGCCACTGCACTGTCACTCGAGCAAATGGACAGGTTAGATTGAAAAGCCAATCACTGCCTATATATGCAGTCTCAGCTTCAATGCTGGAATGAGACTAACAGATTTCTCAGCTCTCCAAAGGTAGGGAATTGATCAGTAATATACTCAAGTAATATAACTAGATAACTTGGAGGAATTTGGACAGAAATTCCTAAACCAAAAGCTGGGGAGACCAAACAACCTGTAAAGAATGCAACAATTAGAGGCTTTTGCAACAAAATTGCACTAAAGAGTTTGCCATGTGTCTCAGTAAAATTTTGATGTGCATAATGCAATAGGACAGTACAATGCAAAATATTTTACTGGGGCCTTCAATAGCATGGCCTTGGAACAAACATGGGCATCGACAGCTTAGGGCCAGATTTTAAAAGAGTTATGCGCATTAGGGATGTGAATCGTTTTTTGACTATTTAAAATATCGTCCGATATATTTTAAATCGTCAAAAATCGTTAGAGCCGCGATACAATAACAATTCCCCCGATTTATTGTCAAAAAATCGTAAATCGGGGGAAGGGGGAGGGGAAGGGGCAGGGCGGGAAAACCGGCACACTAAAACAACCCTAAAACCCACCCCGACCCTTTAAAATAAATCCCCCACCCTCCCGAACCTCCCCAAAATGCCTTAAATTACCTGGGGTCCAGAGGAAGGGTCCCGGTGTGATCTTTTACTCTCGGATCTCCGTGCGCTGTAGAAATGGCGCCGGCGCTACCTTTGACCTGTCATATGACAGGTCAAAGGTAGCGCCGGCGCCATTTTGTTTTTTTGTCCCTCGACGTCAGGAGCGTAGGAGATCGCTCCCGGACCCCCGCTGGACTGCCATTGGCCAGCTTGGGGGGGGCCTCCTGACCCCCACAAGACTTGCCAAAAGTCCAGCGGGGGTCCGGAACGATCTCCTACCGCGAATCGGCCATACGCCGTATGGTGCCGGCCATACGCTGTATGGCCGGCGCCATTTTCCATACGGAAAAACGATTCGACTGCAGGAAGTCGTTCCGGGTTTTAGGGTTGTTTTAGTGTGTGCCCGGAGGCAGTAGTAACTTTTCAGATAAAGGTGGGGGGAGGGGTCTAGATAGAGCAGGGAGGGTGGGTTAGGGAGGGGAAGGTGCGGGGGGTGGAAGGAAAGTTCCCTCCGAGGCCGCTCCGATTTTGGAGCGGCCTCAGAGGGAATGGGCAGCGCACGCAGGGCTCGGCACGCGCAAGTTGCACAAATGTGCACCCCCTTGTGCGCGCCGACCCCAGATTTTATAAGATACGCACGGCTATGCGCGTATCTTATAAAATCCAGCGTACTTTTGTTCGCGCCTGATGCGCGAACAAAAGTACGCGTGCGTGCTGTTTTTTAAAATGTACCCCTAAATGTTTAACACCCAGAATAGCCCTGACATGAACTCTCTCTCTGGAGTGAAAGAGCTGATTAGCAGGGGATATTTATTTCTCTCCCCTGTGAAAAAGACAACAGGCACAAAGGTCTGGTGAACCTATTTGGGGGGCAAAGTGCAACACTAGCTCAGCCAGTGCCAGTTCTGAAGATGCCAGGAGAGGGTTAGTAGGGAATCTTGCTCCTGCCTCCTTTAGACTTTGAACCCTTCAGAATGGGTAAAGGATGGGGCCTGCCTGTAAGGGCAGGCCCCATCCTTTACCCATTCTGAAGGCCATCCTTTACCCATTCTGAAGGCCATTGGGGCCTTTTTCTTGCTCTGGAGAGGGAATAAGAAATTAAATCTCCTTGCTAACAGGCCCTTTCAAGATTTTTTTCGAGCTCAGAAAAAATGTAACATCTCTTCTTAGGTAGGTGTTACATTTTTTGGCTTCACAAAGCCCATAGAAATAGCAGGTGGGCAGAACATACCGCACTATTTCCCATGAGCCTGGTAAAACCTAATTTGCATATGATGTTCCCACATTCACTCATGGATAAGCACTCATTTTAGCAAATAGCAATTACACATTAATGTGACGGGAACCATCTTAATGTGAATATTAAGGTCTTAATGCATGACAGGCTATTTTAAGCATGCACATAAGGCCCTTAACATGCACATTAAATTTTATTACATAAGCCTCTTACTTTCTGTATATTCTCAGGTCTTGTGAATTTCTGATAGAGGAGGAGTAATCAGTTTGCTGCATTTTGCATATATCCAGACATCTAAATCTTAGCTCTCTTGCAGCATTTTTCAAGTGTCCACTTGCCTAGCTGCATTTTGTCTGAGCTATAACCTGGAATGCACATGTCTGATTTAGCTGGTTGACTTTAAAGAAGCTTGTGCGCTCCTAAAAAGCCAACCCACGCAAAAGCTATATAAGTAGTAATAACTACAGCAAGAAAACTGCAGAGCAAGATGTGTATAAGACAAAGAGAGATTTCTCATGACCTTTTCTAAGGCTTTTCACCAGCATAGACTTTACAAAACCAAAAATTCAGCATAGCTGTTATATAGTCAATGTTCCCTCTGTCTTCTTTTGTAAAGCTTTAGCCTGACCATAAATAAACTGGTTATTGGTTCTGGCCTTAATGCAATGAAGGATGAGCTCTAGCATTTTCAAGGAAAGAAAGCTTAGCTCAGCTAAGAATCAACTGTGGGTGTGTGTGTGTTCTCTGAAGAATTTAACTATTGAAAAGATGGGAACTGCCAACAAATATGTATTCATTGGATTTCCAATATTTCAAAGCTCCATGTTCCCTAAATATTAATGGCCCGATTTTTAATGGCCCTCACACGTAAAACGCAGGGGTTGCCCGCGCAGCCGGGCCCCTTTTAAAATGCGCACGGCGCGTGCAAGGCCCGGCCGCGCGCGTAACCCCCTGTTACGTGCACAAGAGCCGGGCCTCGGCAGAGGGGCGGTCCGGGGGGGGGGGGGGGGCGGAGCGGGGCTAGAGGCACCTGGTGCAGCAGCCATTTGCTGCTGTGCTGGTGTGCGCAACTTGCTGCAGCTCCTTTGCAGGAGCAAAATGTAAATTAAAGAAATGGGGGGACCTAGGATAGGGATGGGGGTGGGTAGGAGAGGGGAAGGGGAAGGGAGGTTAGGGTAGAGGGTAGAGAAGTTCCTTCCCAGTCCGCTCCTAAATTGGACGCACATGGACGCGCATGCGTTCTTTTTTAAAATCTACCCCAAAGGCCTTTTATCTTCCTCTAAAATCTAAGTAGATCAATAAATCAAAAAAGGGAGATTCACAGAGAGACAAAAAAATTAAGCCTACATTACTGTTTATTCTGTTTAAATTAATAAGCCCAACTGAGAGTGAGTGAACAAACAAAACTATTTAATGAAAAAAAAAATAGAATTTAAGAAGCATTTCTACTGAAGTAACCATATTAGATATATTCAGTCCCCATCAATGCTACTAGGCAATTGCATTAACATCAATTCTGTTATATCTTAAAAATTAGCTTATCTCTGTCTGTGGAGAACAACAGTTTGAAATGTGACGTTTCTTTAGCAAGAGGATAAAGCAGCATATAAATTTAAAATAAATAAGAATCTAGCACATTGGATTTCTTTTTCTGCACCATAACTATAGGCTGCCAAAATCTTCCGCAGAGCCTGCCAACCTAAAAACAGCTAGCATGTAAGTTAAAGCTTTCAGGAGCTGTGCAGATTTGCATGCCAGCCAATATCTGTGTGGATCTATTTTACAAATAAACACTTATGGTCATTAAAAATGAATTCCTTCTTACCGTAGCAACTGTTCGCTCACATACGATGCAGATATGTATTTCCCCAAGACAAATACTACATAATCGTGTTGAAGGCCTTCTTAGATTTGTTTTGGAAGACGGATTCATTAAGGCTTTTCTTCTATTCTGCATCTATGTGAAAAGACCTTGATCAATCAGGTATTAAGGAGACAGGATTTGGGGGCTGATCTAGCTGTAACACCATTGGCTGCAATGCGGAAGGGTCATTTTCAGCTGTAACTGGAAGAGCCAGTTACACCACCCCAATGGGTGCTTCCTCATGTGGTTATGCACCTCCAGTTGGATAAGAGCAGCTCCAATGTATTTATGGAGGAAGCCTTTTATTTTCCTTCATAGCTGGGTATCTGCCACTATCTTAATTCTTACTGAGCTTGATTCACTCCAAATCATTTTGGTCTCTGAAGGGTAAAAAGCAAGCAATACATAGGTTTGGCCAAATAGAAACTATCATAAAAGGAGATATTCAGTATTTCCCAACCTCTCCTAGAGGTAAACTTAACAAGTCAGATTTTCTGAATATCCATAATGAATATCCATGAGATCAGTTTGCATACATTAGAGAGGCAGTGTATGCAATTTCATGTATATTCATTGTGGAAATCCTGAAAATCCAACTGGTTGGTGTGCCTCCAAGACAGGATTGGGAAATACTGCGCTAAGATGGTAACTTTTAAATAGACATGCGAGTGCACACGTGCATGAGTTCTTCAGCCCGCACCCAAGAACGCAGCCATTTTATAACATACACATACATATGCATGCATATTATAAAATAGTCTGACCATGCGCACATGTGCACGCAGTTTTAAGTGGACGGGCCACTTCTACCACATAAGTGGGGGGATTTTAATAGACACGCACGCCAACACTATTACTAATTTTCCCAGTTCGGTCCCAGTTCACCCAGGTAAAGGATAGGGCTTCCAATCCCTGCTAGTTTAATAGCCTCCCTTCTCCCCTTTTAGCCCCGACCTTTAAAACCCCGTTGATCTACATCGAATTCTTTTTACAACTTATATGTCATCCATAGCAGAAGTAAAGTTACTCGACAGGGGACCCCAGCACATGCCTGTGCATGTAAATATTTACGCACTAATTTCAAGGTGAAATCCAGAAACTCCTATGCCCTGCCCAGACTACGCCTATACTCCACCCCTTTTTAGAAACTTTTCACTTGTGCGCCTAGGTGCAAGTATGTACATACTCGGACGGCCTTTAAAATCCGCTCAGTGCGTGCTGGCCCAACTTGTAAGTATATCTCACCGGGCTTTTGAAATTCATCGTTGTGTTCAATTAAAAGACATTTGGAATGGCCTAGATTAATGATTTCTGGACTCCAAAAAGGAGAAACAATAATAGATACTCCTTTCATATCCTCCATGCCACTCACAAAGATGGCCACAAACAACTGTTCACCCAAATAAATATGTGCCTTTTATTTATCTCCAGTAGCTCTCAGACAGAAATACATGTGTAAGAGCTCCTATTCTTTTCTGGGAATAGAAGGGTGGTCAATCAGGGCACTATCAAGGTACCCATGACCCTTTCTTCATATAATACTTCAGTTTGCTATTGCCTTTTCCAGCCCATAGAATATGGTCCATATCCTGACTCTGCTTTGCCTTATTAAAAGAGTAAAGATATTCTTTAATACAGGGAGCCCCAAATTCAGTCCTCAAGGACTGCAAAACAATCTAGTTTTAAGGATTACCATAATGAATACGCATGAGATGTATTTGCTTGTACTGCCAAACCTAGATCACATTTAAAATCAGCATAAACTAAATACACCTGACCCTCAGTTTTTCCCATCCATATATTTATCCTTAGAAATCAATAAATTGCATATAATGGGAGCCAATATGCACTGATTAATCCTTTGCAAAATGAACATGTGACATTTAAAAGAACATACTATAAATTAGGGATGTGCAGAATTGCCTTTGTTTTGTTTTTAGTGCACATTAATTTTGAATTAGTGCCCACTAATACAAGTGAGTACACACAAGGACGGTAACTATGAAACGGCCACGCAGTCACACGTGTACTTGCAAATGCCGGCTCGCTCCAAAGGATGCGACCATATTACAACATACGTGCGTATATGCGTGCATGGTATAAAATAGGCAGGCCATGTGTACATGTGTGCACAATTTTATATGGATGCACACATGTGCGTGCAAATGGCTGCCTCGACCGCGTAAGTGGGGAGATTTTAATAGACATGCGTGCTGACGCAGTTACCAGTTTCCCTAGTTCATTCCCAGTTCACCCAGGTAAGGAATAGGACTTCTTAAGCCCCCTAGTTAAATAGCCTCCATTTTACCCTGTTAGCACCAATCCTTAAAACCCCACTGACTAGCCTAGAAATTTTTATATTATTATTTACATCCATAGCAGTAGTAAAGTTACATGGCCGGGGACTCCAGCATGCACTTGTGCATGTAAATGCCTACGCACACATTTCATATTAAAATCTCAGAACGCCCATGCCCTGCCCCATTTTGCTATTTCTTACTTGTGCATGTACCGGGAGATACGTACATACTTGGGTGCCTTTTAAAATTCATGCGGGTGAAGTATGGTTCCGAGCCCTCAAAAGACCAGATTTCGGGATTCCTGTATTAACACAAACAGTGGTATAGTCTTGTGCATCCCTCTGGATATGCAGGAAGTAGTTTCTGCCATTTGTGGGTATCCATGGAAAATTGTAGTCTTTATCTTACCAATAAGAGGAGCAGATTTAGACTTCACTTACTTTGGAAATGTTCTGGTAAGATTTTTCTTTTGTTTTGTACATTCTTGCTTAGGTTCCCTGTTTCCTGTGATATGTATTGTTTGAGAGCTGTGTGTACCCCTCTTCTCTGTATTTTTCTAAGTCCATAATCATTAAAGAAACTTCTTTGTCTGCTGGCTTGACAATTTTCTGGTTATTATAGGATTTTTAGCTTTTTATTGCAGTTCATTCTAATGGAGAAAGGTTGTATAGAGTTTTCTTCTGTTTCCTGGAGAGCTGTGATTTTCTCCTCAATCTGAAACTTTCTATGTAGTTGTCCAATTTACTGTTTTACCCACTTGGTGAGATGAAATCAGTTTTATTTCTTTTCAAATTGTAATCCAGTGTGTTTGAGATGTTCTCTTTTTTTGTTTTTTTTTTTGTGAAAATGTACTTTTAATTGGAGTTTTAAAAAAAATTCTTCCACATCAGAGAACAGTTGAATTTCACCCAGTTTGGCGGAAGGGTAAAATGAAAATATTGAGCACTCATACTGTGAAAATGAGTAGTTAGAGAAGCTTACTGTCTCCATTTGAAGATGAATTTTAAAAGCCCAAGTGCGCATTGATTAGGGGATGAATGAATGAATGAATATGTCTGGCTCATGCACACTGCTGCAGTGGGGACCTATACCTGCTTCCAGTTGATGGCTTCCTGAGGTGGCACGAGCCATCATCGACGGCGTCATTGCCACGCTGCATGGCACAGCGCGCACAATGGCTTGGCCCCTCCCCTCGCTGTACATCAATGTTCCTCCCAAGAGCCCCCTCCCTAGCACGGGAAATTCAGAGTATATTGACCTGGCGTTCCAGCACAAGCCTTGCCTCAGCTGCAGGCTTGCTTGTGCTGGTGCTGCTTTATCCTGTGTTTCTCTGTGTTCCTTGAGACTCTGCTTTGGACTTGGACTCTACCTGCCACCTGGCCACTGACCCTGCTTGGACTTTGACTCTGTTTGCCTGCCGCCTGCCTCTGACCCTGCTTGGATTTAGACCCTGGTGTCCACCACAGGTCCCTGACTCTGGTTGGATCCAAGGTAAGACTGTTACACCATCATTGGGTCCATGAAATGTAACA